>NC_140592.1:152074627-152567025 GCF_964204655.1 Triturus cristatus
TTCATAGTCAGACCCTTCATGTTGTTGCTTTAAAATCAGTGTTGTTATAGCACTGTGACATCATTCCATGCAGCACCATTTACTATGTTATCCCCTCATGTATGCAACTTGGCCTATGCACTTATGTTTTTTCCGGATGTATGCCTACGTGGCAGAATATCGAGTTCTTCCTTTTCTGTTTCTTTTTTCTGCCGCGTATGCAAAACTAATGTACAAGTGGAGGATATATACGCAGCAGAGAATTCGTTCAGTTGGTTCTCTTGAGCTCCAGGCTGGAGGGAGGCGTTCACCCCCTGCTGGACACAGGTGGCAATGCTCGCATTGGACCAATGTCTGAAGGAGCTCATGGCACACCCTGGAATGCAGGCTGCACGTCCCATCTAATATCGCCTCTTGTATGCAGTGTTGAACACCTACCACGCTTATAGGGAGAGACAATAACAGAACTGATGGCTTGTAGGGCCTGTTTGAATACATGACCTCTTCTGTGTCATCGCATTGCCTGTGTATCTGTATTACATAGATCTACATCTCTTTTCAGCCACCTGGAGTATGTTAAGTGCTCTTTTCACAAAAAAACAAATTAATCATGTTTATTAAATATGGACAGCTTTGTGAATAATCAAAAAGATATGTCTCTCTTCGATGGCATTAATTCGTTTTCATGTTTATTCTACTTTTAGAAACATTTCCAGGCAAGTATAAATAAGTACATGATTGGCATATGCATTCAAATCTATATTAACCTCTACAGTGCATTGGGCTCTGTACTTGCTTGCGTCTTGCAATACTTGACATTAACCCTCACAAGGCAGTATTTCACAGGAAGGATATTTTTTGGTCATCTACATATCTCTTTGTATTTAGGCATTTGTATCTGTGCTTGCTCGTTTGGTGGAACTTTCTTCCCAGCTGTTTCTTTTGAAACTCAGTGTGGCATGAAAGCTCACAGAAAAGAGCCAAAGACTTGATTATTTAAAGTGCAGAATCTATTAGTTTCACTGTATTTATTTGGGCTGTTGATTTGAGGCTCATTATAAGTAAGTAGATGGCCATAAATTGATGAAAATTGTAATGCATGCTCACAAGCTCTTCCACATTAGACACTAACGGGTTCAAGCACATTTAGTTCAAGCGCTTCTGCACACTTGCAGTGCATTGTGATTTTTCCAGTATTTTGTATGTGTGTTTATACAGGTATGTTTTATAATGTTATGACACCTTCTACCTGGAAGAAAGTTCATTTGATAGGATCTTTGCTCCACTAAGCCGGTACTAGGCAAAAGTCTTTGGCAATATCTTGGAGGGGTAGGCGGAATGGCCCTCGAAGTATGAAATATGTTTCCATCTCCTGAAAATGAAGCGAGCAGTAGAACATCCTTGTGTGAACTGCAGTTCTGCCTGGTGAATTGCACAGGATTGCTTGCTTCCTTGCTCTCTCTCTATATATATTTAATGAAAGCCTCCATCCTTGTTGGTTTCGGATGGTCAGCATTCTTATCCGAGGATTTCAATCTTCAATTTAAAGCAGACTCATTTTAGGAATTTCAGTCACTTTATTTACATGATATAAATAATGGGCAACGTGTTTCGCCATAATGCCTTCCACTGGGCCCATCGTACAAGCAGTGCGGTCGCTGCTGTGTAGATATCGTTAGAACCACATTTCCAAAGGAAATTGACTTTTTGGTTTGCTTATATCGTTGCCGCCATTTGACAAATCTTAACACAACTATCCAAAAAATAAGTCTCATCCACCTCAACACCTTCCTGGAAAGTTTTGGAGTAATCCGTCAAGACGGGGCTGAGAAAAAGGCAAGGGGCCCCAAAACACATTTTCCCCATGAAATTTTCCATCGGAAAGTTAAACACAGTTACAGGCAAAACAGCTGAACTGTATTACACCAAATTCAGCAGAAAGCGAGATCTTGATCCACAGAGTATGCTTTTTTGTGATTTGGTGTAAATCTATTCAGCAGTTTGTGGGAAATTAAGGTTCGAAATTGAAGTATTTTCAATGCCACAGAGGATCCACAGACTCAACAGATCAGGAGATAAGATCGGGTTGGCTGCCACAACATTAACAAAGCTGTTACGTCAGTCATTTTAAGACTCGTGGACTCAGTTCCGTGTCCTGACAAATGGTTAAAAAAAATGTGTGGGACAGTTTATGGCTACCCTGACCCCTAGTGCTGGTTTTGTTGGGAAGAGAGGAGCAGAGGGATCCATAAGGCAAAAACATATATTATTTTTTTTTTAGCAGGACCGCAGATGATATATCACTCATGACGTTCTATGACAAGATTGATAACATCACAGCAACATCTGAAATGACATCATTGATAACAACACTGTGCATGATGGGAGTGTGAGTTATAGTTACTTTATGGCACAAGTTATAGTTATGGGTATTACCATATTCTTTGTAGCAACATCTTTTCTGTGACTGATATTTGCTTGGTTGACTGCAGATTCCCCTACCTGCTCAAGGTGTTAGAGTGTCTAGTGAGATAGCTAGAGCTATCAAGTCCTTTTTATTACTGTTTCCTCCTTTGTAGCCCGTGCCCCAATGTCCTTCCTCCAGCTGTTAACAGCTAGAGTCCTCAGGCTAACCCAATGTATGCCTATTCGCCTCTTAGCCGGCACAGTTCCTAATGTTTAAAATCTTCTGCAAGTACGTCCTTTTTAATTCTTCGCAATCAACCCTAGCAGGCACTGCTTCATTGGGAGTTGTAGGATCCCACTTATGCTATGTTTTAGTCTACTAAGAACTTCCGCCCAGAAGCCCTGTATTATCTGACATTCCATTGTGGCATATATGAAGTTAGCCTCTTCATCTTGACATTTACGACACATTCTCCAGATATAGCTCAGCAAGTGTCGGAGACAACCTCCCAGTTTCCACCAGGTGGAGTCCCATGAAGAGGGGTTGTTGCCGAAGACCAGTACTTCTATCTTGTTAGAGTTGAGCTTCAGGTAGTTAGTTAACATTGAGTCTGCTACCACGGTCATGCAGTTGTTGAAGTTGGTTCTGATGGTGGTTGCCTTGTCCATCAGGGAGAAAATGAGTTGGGTGTCCTCGGTGTAGGAGATTAATGTGATCTCTTGTGACCAGACGATGTCTGCGTACGGTGCCATGTGTATATTGAAAGGGTTGGGCTGAGGGCCGATCCCTGTGGGACTCCACATAGCAGTTTCTTGGTCTCTGATGTAGAGGGTGGCAGTCTGACTCTTTTGGTTCTTCCTGTGAGGAAGGAACAGATCCATTTGAGAGCAAATCCTTGTATGCCAATCTTGTGGAGTTTTCTAAAAGGGTGTTGTGGGAGACAATGTTGAAAGCTGCAGAGAGGTCGAGAAGGCTGCTGTTTCTCATCAGTCCAGGATGATTCGAATGTTGTCGGTGGATGTGATGAGTGCTGTTTCAGTGCTGTGGTTCTTTCTGAATCCTGATTGAGTGTTGTCTAAAAGATGGTAAAGTTCGAGGTGGGTTGTGGGTTGCTTATTGATTACCTTCTCACTCACTTTGGTGGGATAGGGGAGCAGGGAAATGGGTCAGAAGTTGCTCAGTCACTTCTTGAGGAGGGCATTGATTTCTGAAAGTTTCCATTCAACCGGAAAAGCGGTGGACGTGATGGAGGCATTGATGATGTGGGTCAGGGTGGTGCTGCTTGGTGATGTTCCCTGGTTGTAGATGGGGTGGGGGCATGGGTTCGTTGGAGCCCTTGAATGAATAGTCTGCATGGTTGATCCAGTTGTTGAGGTTGTTGATGTCCTTGTCGTGGTTGCCTGTAGGGCTAGGTCGATCCGTGTTGAGGGCACTGACCCAGTCGGCGATTTTGACCCAGTTGTGGCTTGGCATGTTGAACCAGGTAGGGGTGTTGACTTGAGGTGTGTTGATTTGGAAGTGAAGGGTGGAGTGGTCGGTCTATGTAAGTGGTGTGGCGGAGCTTCTTTTGATGCTGTCACTTGTGGTGACAATGGGGTCCAGTGTGTGTCCGGCGGTGTGTGTTGGTTCTGAAACGAGCAAGGTGAGTCCGGTGTTGCTCAAGTTTTTAAGAAGTACTGTGGAGCAGGAGTGGTTTTGGTATTCCAGGTGGACGTTGAAGTCACAGAGGAGAATGTAGACTCTGGAGCTGATAGTGAGTGAGAGAGTGGGATGGATTAAACCCAGATCCTTGTGACTGGGGTGAATGTTTGCATTGTCCAGCATTCCGTCCATCAATTGTTTCTTTTGTAAGTGTCACCCTAAGTGGGAAGGGTATGCCCAGATGTGGGTCCCGTGCTCACTACACCACTGGACTCAAGCGAGCCTGGCTGATGAAGGGTGATGCCCTGAAATCAGTCCCAGGATGCTTGTTTCCAGTCCAGGGAGGACCTGGCTTGGCAGTTCAGGCTGGACTGTTCCTATAAGGAACTGGTTCAAGACTGATTTGCATATGGTTGGGTCCAAACTGGGGTGGTGTGGTGAGCAAAAGAATGATGGATTAAACCCAGATCCTTGTGACTGGGGGTGAATGTTTGCATTATCCAGAATTCTGTTCATCAATTGTTTCTTTTGCTGATAGTGAGTGGAGCCATGAAGTCAGTGATGAGGTTGGTAAAGGTGACTGGGAGTCCGGTAGTCGGTAGGTGAGAGTAACATTCAGAGGGTTTGCTGTGGCGTGCGCTGTAGGGTGAGGGGTGTAGGTATTGTTGGTGCTTGTGTGGCATGTGTGTTGGGCATGGTTGTTGAGGGCTTCGTTAGTACTTATGTGGGACAGTGGCTTCTGGATATCTGGCAGTGGGTGAAACTGAAAACTCTTAACGTGGTGTGAGGTACAGCGCAGCAGCAAATAAAATGTAAAATGTAAATCTGTATTTGTTAAGCGCGAACTATTTACCCTTTTGGGTCTCAGTAAATTAAGTGAGCTATTGCCCAGAGTCACATGGTGCTGTGCTGAGCTGCCGCCAGAGCAGGGGATTGAACAGTGAACCTTGTTCTCCCAAGGCAGCTGCCCTGGCCTCTGCACCACAACTCAAATGAGGGAATGGTGTCTGGATTTCATGATGGAGGTGGTTTCCTGGGTGGAGAGGTGGTTCCAGGTGGTCAGTCTGTGGGGATTGTATCAGTTTTGGTGGGTGCATATCTGTCGAGGAGGTCCGTGGCTGTAGGGTGGGGGTCGAAGTTTCTTTGTATGGTTGCCTTCTTGTCATTGAAGAAGTCAGCGTGATTGTCGCACAGCTCTTGTGAGGATGTGATGGCACTGGCAGTCGGGTTGGAGAATTCCTTAATGATGTTGAAAAGTTCCTTGCTGGTGTTGCTGCTGGTTTTGGTGAGTGCAGCTAGGGCAGTATTCTTTGTTCCTCTCAGCAAGCGGAGTAGAGGTTTAGGGAGGTCTTTAAGGCTGTCCTGATGGCGCACCATCTCCTCTCCAACTGTTGGCTGTCAAATTTCTCTGTTTCAAGTTTGTGGGTGTAACAGCTGCCATTTTGAAGGATCTTGGTGAGCCGGGTGTTTAAGTTCTTAATTCCCTGGTCCAGGTAGGTGGTGGCAGCAGAGTTGGAGATATTGAGGGCGTACGTCCAGCTAGTATCTGAATCTTTGCTTCAGCTGCGTTGGGGGGTTCTAACCTGCTTGGGGGTGGCGGCGCAGGGGGATGGAGACGTTCGAGTGGACGATGGCGTGCTCAGTCTATGTGTGTTCTGTTACGTGGCTCTATTTGATGCGGTGCTGGAGGTGAAAATGGGTCCAGCTTGTGTCATGGGGTGTGAGTGCGGCTGTGGCCGATTTGGGTCAGCAACTTTTTGGAACACAATCAGGGGGCAAAGTACAAGAAATTAAGCACAATCAGGAGCAAAGTAAAAGAGTTAAGCACATTCAGGGAGCAAAGCACAATAACTTAAGCACAATCAGGGAGCAAAGCAGCAGAAATTGAGCACAGTCAGCGAGAAGCACAAAAGAGAGCAGCACAATCAAGACGAAGCAGCAACACGGGCTGGCAGCACAAGGGAGAGCATGTTTGGGATCTGCTCAATGGGGTCACGCTAAGGCCTCCATTAAGTAGGTCCTGGGAAGATGGAGGTGTGCTGGGAGGCAGTGGACGGTGCTAGGTGGGAGACAGGAGAACAGCGGCAGCGATCGGGAGAGGAGTCTGGCACGAGGCAGAAAAAAACAGACGGGCAGCAATCTGGAACACGATCAGGTGGCAAAGTACCAGAAATTAAGCACACTCAGGGAGAGAGTTAAGAGTTAAGCACAATAAGGGGTCAATGCCCAAGAAATTAAGTATAATCAGGGGCAAAGCACAAGAAATTGAGCACAATCCAGGCCTTGAAAAATCTACTTGCTCACTCCCTATGACGAGTCAGACTTTATCAGATCAAGCTATTTTAGCTTGTCTGACCTAGTGAGAGAACCTAAGCTGAAAAAAACCAGGTGTTCTTTTCATTCAGACAGTGAATGAGCAGTAAAGATGCTTTTAAATCATGTTTTTATCTTGACACATTTGCTGTATGCTCAAGGACAGATGTCAATTGTCAGTTTGTCTTTTTACTAGTTGATGCTTATCTTATCCTGGAAAATGGTGTTTACCTTTCTCTCTCGTATTACTGTATGAGGTTTTTGTCAAGTAAGCTGTGAAACATAAGGCTGTAAAATGTCAGTTTTTTTTTCTAACACAACACTTAAACAGCTTGTAAATGAATAGTACAAGTATTTCAAAATATATCAGAAATTGCGAAATAACTTTTTTGGGCAATTCAGAAGTTTGATAGAAATCGATTTAAATAGAAGCAAAACAATCAGAACACTATCACAAGCTAAGAAACAGTCCGTAATATTATGGATTTATGGAATCAGCAGCTTTACTATTATGTTGAGTAACTGTCAATTCAATTAACTTATGAATTTCTTCATTTATAAAGTTCCTTGCCTCCCCTTCTTCACCTCTCCATCTCCTCATTATCATCCTTTCATTATCAGACCAATTCATTGGAGTCTTATGTACCTTGCATCTGTTTGCAATTGAAGCAGTGTATAATAAGTGTAGTGAAGCAAATTGTTTGCTTTAGTATTGTAAATCAGCAACTCTTTGTAGGGCTTGACTCCCTTCCAAGGTGTTTCCTTCATGTAACATGCCTACCCTTTGACAATTGTGGTATGCATATGCAAATAGTATTACTTGAATGCTCTGTGCAATCAGTTTGCCATCTTGTGCATTCAGGAAACATTTATAAATAGTAAATATAAATAGATTCACGTTTGTTTTGATTAAGTCACTTTTTTAACATGCGAAACATTTTCTTTTTTTTTAAATAAAAATATTTTCATGTTAAATATCTGCTTTATGATCTGACTCCTAGTCCCTGATTACTAGTTAGTCATTGTTTAAACCTATTTTTACGCACAGGTAGGAGGAATGCATTAAATACCTCAACCTTCATTACATTTTGTTACATAAAACCCATTGAAATTTAACAGGGGAAAACCATACGATATTACCTCACCATGTGGATTTTGGTCCATTAAACACCAAATGCTGCATGCTATTTCCCAGAAACTTGTAATAGGCGATAATTATCATAACTGATAAATAGCGTATCTCGTGGTAGCGTTATTTACCTGGTGCGCTAAATACCACCTATAGTGTCTCTGCTGTTGCAAGATTAACAAGGAGGGCTGAACCACAAGCATTTTTCTTGTATTTTAGGCATAAGGGATTGTTGTGATTAAGTATATCATTCCTGATGGTGTGTTTTAAAAAATTGATTCATCTGCAACACATCCAGCTACTGCATGTCAGTGGTAGAATTCAAAGGAGACACATCCTTCATCATAGGACTTGGGGACAACCGGTTTCTCAGTTGGATATAAATGGGATATAAAATATACATTTTATTATGTGAAGTATTTCCTTTGCTAGGTATGTAAAGCTTCTTATTACTTTTTTGTATTCATTAATTTTGCTTTTAATGTTTTTTAAGCCACCAGAAACTACTCCAACTGGGGCTCCCACGGTAAGAATAGAACGTGTGTCCTACTGGGTGCTCTTCTATATTTTCTTATACTTACAAATCCCCTTGACCTATTCTGACTTTTTGATCCCTATCCTGTTAGATTGGTGTGCAGTGAATTTTATCTATTGCAAATGGGGCATTTTGTTATAGTTTATATGAGCAAATATATTAATCAATAAGAGGCCTTTCTCAGCCCTGACACTTACCATGAAGAGAGATTATCCTATTTTAGGACTTTAATCCTTCAAAAAGGCATGTTGCATGACTTGATTATTTGCAGGTCCAATATGTTTATATTCTTATCTCTCACGTTTGCACGTATAACTGTGTATACGTTTATGTTGACATGGGTGACAATTTGTTAAAATGCCAGAGGTAGTGGATGTAACATAATGAAGCCAGCTGCCAACAAACAACTGTATTCCTCTTTATTTATTATGCGCAACATACACCATTTAGTTCCACAGGTTTGTCGCCTTGTCTTACCGTAAGACACTGGAAAGCCTTCTAGTCTACTAAATGTTTAGTGGGCAGTGTTTGGAAAGTAAAGCTAACTGGCCCTCAGCGTTTTTTTTGCATTTCCCCCTGAATCTGCATATACGGGCACTGAGATCAGGGGTAGCATGGGCAGTGCCAGGATTATCAAATTGCAAGCTACGGATAGTAATTGGTGCTCCTTGCTACCCTTTTTTGAAATCCTTACAATTACTTGTAGAACTATGTGCACCTTTTTCATTTTTTGGTCCTCACGTTCTGGAAGAGGTAGACAACAAAAAGAGATGTTTTTCAACTGAATGCAACATGGAAACTTTACAGAGCAATTCACAAAGGCATTAATTAGTTTGTATAGTAGTAGTCTGATAGTATTACTTCACTTACCCGTTAATGCAATTTACAAAGGTAAAAGCCCTATGACTATGTTGTAGGTCCCATCTTCTAAGTGCAGAGTTTTCTGTCATGTGTGCACAAGGGGTATTTCCAAAGACACCATCTCTTCGGTTGCTCTCAGTCTCATCCCCCTTAGACTCTTGTGATCTGTGATCTAGACTCCAAATATTGAACTCAGACAACAGCCTGTTGGAGACAGTGTGACTGACTACATCACTACCACTCCCCTCAGCATGGGAAGACTTATGGTTACAGTCCCAAGTGTTGGCTCCCTGCAGGTACCGTTTGAAGAATGCTACGTTCCTGCTGATAGTCTTATCACCTCTTTAAACAGTTATCATTGTTCTACGAGTGACACAGACTCTCCACGGATCCACCTCAAAAGGAAGGCGGAATTTGCTTCTGGGATGCCGATCCTTGACAAGTACAAAATCCCCAGCCAGGAGGTGTTTTGGACGGGCTCTCCTTTTTCATAGATGTTTTGTAAGTTGTTTTGTCCGGAATGCATGGGCCAGGTCAACCAAACAGGGCCCTCTTAATAGACCTCCTTCAGGAGTGACAGGTAGCTCATGCCTTACATGGTGGAACGATAGTAGTGTCTGTCTTGCCTCAGCAGTCCGATGGGATAAAGACTGTGTCAGTATTTTCCAATTTCCCGTTGTTAATGCTGAGAGAGCGAACTGGAGACACTCACCCGATTTGGTGGCATCTACATTATCCTCTAGCGAGATAGGTAATGGGTGTGACCTTTCAACCACTAATCTTATGTACTCCTCTACTTCCTCCACCTCTTTATAGATGGTGGCTGGCCTCACATATCGTGATAGATAATCTGCAGGATTCTAAGTCTCCATCCGGTACCCCATGGAAAATCATTGCTCCTGCAGTTGGAGGATCCATTTCTCAATCCTTGGAGATGGCTTAGAGGAGGACCTTCTGAAAAGAGGAAGAAGTGGTTTGTGGTCAGTATGCACCACAAACAGGTGGCCATAGAGATATATGTGAAAATGTCTGCAGCTCCAGTGGGTTGCAATGGCCTCCTTCTCTATGTGTGAGTATCGCTGCTCCATATCCTTTAACACACGACTAGCATATGTTAGGGGGCCCACGCACTATTCTCCTGTTTCTGTGAGAGAACAGCCTCCAAGCCAGGAGATGCTAGCATCGATTGATAGCTCTGACTCCTTCCGTGGATCAAATTAGGCAAACATATTGTGTTCCGTGATGGCCCTCTAAGTGGGCTGAAATGCATTCTCTTGTGTGGGGTCCCGCGCCCATATTGCAACAGCTTTTGTCAATTCCCAGAGCGGGACTGTGCAGGTGGTTGGAACTTGAATGAAACACCCAAGTATGTTACCATTCCCAGCAAACTGCGCACCACAGGGACATTAGTGGGAGCAGGATTGGGCACTTCCACAGCACTGGATATCCCAAAGCTGAGTCGCTTGCACCTCCTGAGACCCACATGGGTGGAGAACATAGTGATCACTCTTGATTCAGGCGCTAACAGGAGTGGATGATACTAAGCCCACAAATCCATTTTCGAGAACCATTTTGATCCTGTGACCTCTGTCACAGTGTCATCTACCATGGGTGTCAATTGTCTCTTACGTCTGATCACCATGTTGGGCAAACGCACGTCTACATAAATTATCACCTCTCCTGGTTGCTTGCGCTTCCTGATAACCACTGTAGGGGACACACATGGGGTGGGGCCCTCCACTTTCTCAATGGTAGCTGCTTGCTTTAGTTTCCATAGTTCTTCCACCTTAGGACAAAGGTGGAAAGCCACCTGCCATTGATACAGGGCGACTGGCTGGATTGGCTCATCGATGTGTAGGTGTATCACTTGATCCTTAAGGCATCCGATGCCATCAAGCAGACATCCAAAGTCATCCAGCAAGATTGATTGAGTGCACAGTGAATGCAAATGATACCAGCTGAAGGCGTTCTGTGGTCTGGCAACTAAGTAGCATCCCAGTACCTCCCTTTGTAACATACACTTTAGCTTGTCTTGTTTGTGGCCAATGAGTTACCTCAGTCGTGAATATCCCTGCTAGCCGGAGAGGTGGCGCTGAGCTGAAGGCATAGACCTGTGTCGACATGAGACAGAGGGTCGGTTGGAGAGGAAGAGTTTACAATGCTGCTTGCACCAGGATGTTAATAGAAGCACCAGTGTTGATTAAAGCTGGACTTTCATTGTCCGCAATAGTGGCGGTGCATATCGGCGTGTGTCTGCTATGATGTTCGTCATTTTTCATGGCATGTATTATGCTCACCGCACCTTCTGGCTCATCATCGTCCATGCCCCCTTTGTCTTCCTACATGGAAGTAATATCCATGTCATTTATGATTTGGGCTTCTGCCCCCTCTGCAATGGTTTGGATCGATATGCCTTGGCATAGTGGTTGAGCTTGTTGCACGCAGAATATCTATTCCCTTGTGAGGGACAGTCGCCTTGATGAGGGTACTGGCCTCCACAATGGTGCAGGCATTGAGACTCGCTGCAGGCTTGTGGTGAACCTTCATCTTCTCAGGGACGCTGTTCGCTATGAGATTAACTGGTTCCATTTTGATTGACCGTTGGAGTGCCGCCCCATGTGAGCAACAAGTGTTTTTGTTTTGAGAGTTCCTTCGACCAGCCCAGTGTCAGGATGTGTGTCATAGTCATTCCGGGGACTTGAAGGATGTGCTCCTGCTCCCTCAGTTTTTCTGAAGAGCAGCGCTGAATTAACTGGGCTCTGATCTCATCTTCAACATCCAGCAACGTGCAGGTGCTGTCCAGGTCCTTTAACCAGGCAAAGAAATTATCTGCTGACTCCTACGGTACTTGCCTGACTTGGCATAGGAGAAACTGCCCGTAGTCAGGCTTTGCGAGCAGTTCAGAATGTGCTGTTAGGGCGGTCTTCAAAGAGTTGTACCCAAATGGTAGCCCGGCCTCGACGACCTTCTTTGCAATCTTGTGGATAGCAGCACCTGTCAAATGCAGGAGCACGGAGTGCTTTCTGTCATGGTTGAATCCCATTGCCACATAGTACATTTCCAAATGCTCCACTCATACCTCCCATTGGCTGCCAGCAAGGATAGGAGGGGTCGTCAATGATAAACAGTTCGCGGACTGGGACTGGCGCCATGGGGCCCCCTGTGATGAGCACTGACTTTACAGGGGGTTCGCAACAACTGTGTGGCACAACCTGTGCGACTGTACTGTGGCAGCAGGTGCAATACACCAAAACCAGGGCACATAGGAGCCGAATCAGCAGGGCTGCCTTTAGAGATGTTTCTGCCCTGGCCAACTGGCAGAAAGACTCCAAACTGGGGTGTTAGAAAGGTTTAGCAAGGACTAGTAGTGCCTGAATCACATTTTCGAAAATGCCAATGGCATGATTCACAAATAAGTTTTAATCCCCTTATGGAGAGAGGGTTCTGACTTCTAATCATATTCAGAGAAGCCCTAGTGTTTGCTAGTGAAACCTATGATAGACAGAGTATCATTGACATTTCCAAGTATTCCAGAACCCTGAATATGCTAAATTTCTGCATCGTGCAAACTATCCAGGCATTGAAATGATATAAATATAAAATTTAAATGGTTTGGTTTTCTACTCATTACGAAAGTTTATGGGGGGGGAGGGGGGGGGGGGGTAGGGAGTTCTAGACGAAGACCTCCCAAAACTGAGCTCCCTTGAAACTGAAACGCTCTTCTGCCTCATTTCTTGATTTTCATATTTCAGAGAAAATGGTTCCAGCTCCTTGAATGTTCAACAGGGGACAACATATTTAGAGAATCAGTATGAGCGAGGGACTTGGATTGCGAATGACCGGGGGCATAATGCAGGGTGACTTAAAGAATATATGTTTGGAGAAGAGAAACTAAACAGAATGTGAGAAAGGGGGAGAACAAGAAGGTACGAAGCAGGAAGGAGTGAAAAGGAGGGAGGAAAAACGGTAGAAGGAAAGATAGGAGGGTATGGAAGCAAGAAAGGACGAAATGGATGGATGGAGAGACAGGACGAAAGCAAGAAAGGAGCAAAAGAAGAAAGGAGTGAAAGGAATGAAATACCAGAAAGCAGTAACGAAGAAAGCAAAGAGAAGGAACAAAATGAAGGTACAAAGGTGAGAATGAAAGGAAAGAAGTAAGAAGGAGAAGAACAGGTAATTAGGAACAGAGAAAGAAAGGCGAGAAGGAAGAGAAAGATAATGAAGAGGCGGAGGGAAGAAGATAAAAATTAGAGAAGGAGTAAAATAAAGCAAATGAGGAATACAGGAGAGAAAAAGAGAAGAAAGTGAAATAAGGAGCGAATCAGAGGAGGAAAGAAGACATTAAGAAGAGAGAATGGAAAGTAGAGATGGAAAGGAGAAAAGGAAAACTAAGCTAAGAAGGAACACAGAAGACCAAGAGAGAGGAAAGGCAGAAGCAATGAATAATTATAAAAGAGAAAGTGAAAAAGAATGAAAGAAAGCAGAAATGAAGGAAAGAAGAGATGCAACAAAAGCCAAAGAAAGGAAAAAAGAGAGAGGGAAGGGAACCAAGCAACCAACAAGGAAATGAAAGGAAACAAGAAAGGCGGAAGGACAAAGAAAGAAAGAAAATGAATTAAGAAGCAGAAAGAAAGAAATAGTAAAAAGAAATACATAAGGGAAGGGAGAGAGAATGGAATGACACAGAAATAATGCTGTAAATGAGGAAAAAGATATAAAGAAAGAGAAAAAATAATAAATTGTATACTCTGAAGCATTTGTTTACTGCTACATTTTCTTCCAGGCAGCAGCTCGTCATTTATTTAACAAGAGGTCTGACTTCTGCATGCTGTTTATTCACTGTCAGCTGTGGAGCCCTCACATAACTGGGTGCTCAGTGCTTTAAAGTATTGCTTTACAAAGAGAGCAGTTGAATACTGCTGAACTCGACTGATGGGCATCGCGTTATACCAAGACACACTTCCAAATCCTGGTAGCTCTCAATTGAATAGCGAATAGTAGGGGAGCATCAGAGAAATTAAAAACTGACCATCACAGGAGTGCAGACCGTAGGGTCAGTTAGGGGTGCATTATGGCAAGCCATTGGATGTGTTTGGGGTTGCTTGTACGGTTCATAACATTTTCATGTGAACTCTGACCTTTTCTATCCATTTTTTTGCGCCGAGATTGTTTGTAAATGAGTCTCTTAATGTACTAAATCAAGTTAAGTAAGTAGAGGTAGATCACTATAAGCTTTGTGGTAGCCATAATGTGTGTCAAACGAAATTGTATCTTTCAATTGGCTATATCCGTATTTAAAACTAATTACACTAATACTTAAATAGTTCTGCATATAGACTTGAAAATATCACTATTTTTAATTCCGACATTGAAGTAAAATGTGCATCTGCGGAGTTAACTTATTCCTGTTTAAATAAGAAAGTAAGTTTTTCCTGCAAAGAAACATCTTACACTACTACCATTTCATTTGTGAAAGTGTTTCCCACCAATTTCTGCTTTAGAAACACACTTTCTTCTACCTTTGGCAAGAGTAAATGTCTTGCCCTTTTACTTTGGCAACCTACCTGTCAATCATGGGCTGATGCCTAAAAACGTAAACTTTTACATGTACTTCCATGCATTGTCAAATCGCCATTTTTAATTCTCTACATTGGAAATATGTCATTGTCTTCACAAATGTTTTTTATGTATCTAAATTGAGCTTTGATGTGCAATAATCTTTCGGAATTCAGGCTGCTGTGTTTGTTAAGCAATCCAAATGATTATTTATTTATTGATTAATACTAGAAATTATTTAGGAATGTTTATTTTTGACATGTTTTTAAATTTCTTCAATTACCTCCGAAAAATCTTAGCTGTTTTATAATAATTCATACTCATAAAAGTACTTTAAACAGTGTAAATGTTTACATCAGTTGACGAAAATGAGTATAGATTTCATGCTGAGGTATAACGAATGTCTCTAATTAAAGCTAAAGCATGCTCATTAGTTTACGAATTATATACTTTTAATCCTGGAATTATTATATTGTGTATTCCCATGCAATTTAAAAATAACTCTTGTATGGGCAATTGGAATGAGTCACTACTACGTTTTGCATATATTAATTTATATATTTGTATTTGGAAATGTCTAGCATCATGTGGTAGAATTGTTAATTCTGATTAGCAGTGCAGGTTTACACCTTCTATCTTGGTATTCACTCACTGCACTGAAATTTAAGGTAATTAGCTTTGTTTTGATACATGTTCATCAGGGGCTTTCTCTTTAAAATGAATTAATTTGGCAAGCACATTGATCTAAAAATATATATGAATAAAAATTAAAATCAAACAAAAACGTTCCTCCTAAAAGTGTTATTTTTAAACCCATTTTGACCAAATAAATATGCTTAATCTTTTAAAGCAAAAGCCAACAGAACTTGTCCCAACTGGTGATCCTGCGGTAAGATTAACAACTGACTCCAGTGCTTTCCCCTCTACAATATTTTGATCTTTTTTTCCATGCCCAGATTTAAAACATTTTCTCATGTCTTTCTCTTAACTATCTCATTAGACAGGTGTGTGCAGTGGGTTTGTATTCATATTCAATGCTTTCCTGCCAAACAAAAGGAGGTGGCCTCTCCTTTCATGCATGCATTTTTTGCAAGTCTTACACCATGATGAATACTTTTCTAGCCATGAGAAGAAGAGATAAACAACAACAAAAATTTTAAAAGTGGTTTGTCTTACCATGACCTATGCTTGGATAATAAGGTTCCATAAATACTGTTTAGCACAGACTACTTATACTTTGCAGATGAACAGATCTCTACCACAGATCATTAACCTATTGACCTATCTTAATGACACCATAGAGATCATATATCTGAAACTCAGCTGGAGTCTGCCATTCAGTGCCCTAACAGGGAACCTTGAATTATCAATCAATCAATCAGACAGGATTTATAAAGCGCAGCTACTCACTCGTGAAGGTATCAGGGCGCTGAGATCCAAGCTACTCAGGTGGCCTCGGTTAGATAGCTAGGTCTTGAGTCCCCTTCTGAATTCCCGAAGAGAAGGTGATGTCTGGGGATGGAGGGGGAGGCTATTCCAGGACTTTGCTGTGATGTAACGTCCTCCTTTGTTACTTCAGCGAATGTGTGGGGTGTGCACGAGGAAGAGGGAGGGGGAGCGCCGCAGTCTGGAAGGTTGGTGGAAGCTCAGGCGGTGCATGATGTAAGCTGGTCCTAGGTTGTGCGGGGCCTTATATGCTTGGGTCAGCGTCTCAAATTGGCATCTCTTGTGGATAAGGAGCCACTGGAGGGGTGATGTTGCTCCGTCTTTGAGGTCGAGGATTAGTCTGGCCGCTGAGTTCTGAATGGTCTGCAGTCTCTTCAGGAGGTGTGTGGTAATTACTGCATAGAGTGCGTTTCTGTAAGTCAAGCGGCTGGTGACCAGGGATTGAATGACGATGCATCTCTTAGAGACTGGGAGCCATTTGAAGAACTTTCTGAGCATGCACAGCATGAGGAAGTAGGCGGAAGAGACTGCATTGATCTGGTCATGGTGGGTTTGCTGTACAAGATGATCCCAAGGTTCCGGGTGTGGTCAGTGGGGGAGGGAGAGGGTCCCAGTTCAGCTGGCCACCAGGAGTCGTTCCACGGGAAGTGTTGTTCCCGAAGATCAGTACTTCTGTTTTGTCAGTTTTGATCTTGAGACAGTTGTTTTGCATCCAGTTGGCGACGCTGGTCATGCACCAGTGGAAGTTTTCCCTTCTGGTGGATGGGTCTTTGGGGAGAGAGAGGATGAGCTGGGTCGGTAGTTCTGGAGCTCGTTGGGATTGCAATGGTTCTTGAGGAGGGGTTTGAATTCAGCGTGTTTTCACTCATCTGGGAAGGTGGTCGAGGTAATGGATGAGTTGAAGATGTCTATGAACTTGTTGCTGATGGTCCTGTTGCCGAGGTTGAACATGTGTCGGAGACAGGGGTCCATGGGTGCTCCTGAGTGGACGGAGTACATGATGTCTGTGGTGCTCTGTGTGGTGAGCTGGTCCCAGGCGGTGATCAGGTGGTTGGAGATTGCAACTGTGTGTGTTTGATCGTTTTATTCATTCCAATCATTACGCTATTGAGAGTGGCTCTAGCCTCTGCGGAGAAGGTCTTTTACCAGATATCTCAATTTTATACCATTGATTGACATGTTTTACTTACTGTGTGTTTCCTGCGGTGAAACTTGTTTGCTACTTAGTTTCATAGTGTTTCAATGCTTTTCCCTTGAGAAATCCCACTCAAGCCCCATAGTTTCCAGAAAAATGAAGAGGAGGCACCGTTCAACCTTGGAAGATTCTGTCTTTTATCCTTATACCCCCCACAAGAAAGCATTGATGTGCAAACCTTCTTGGCCTGCAGGTGATACAGAACGCAGCTGCAAGACTTGTCAGACGCTTTCCGTTTCGGCACCATGTCTCTCCACATTTACTTGAGCTCCACTGGCTCCCTGTTGCCAAAAGAGTTGAATTCAAGGCCATGACTTTGGCCTACCTGGCCTTAAATGGTAAATGTCCCTGATTTCTTAAACAAAGACTCTGTCGCTACAAACAAAATCGAGCTTTGAGGTCGAATTCTCAGATTCTGCTCTGCAGCCCCCGCTTTGAGAAAGCTCGTCTGGGAGGCAGAGCACTCGCAGTTAGAACGGCCTTAATGTGGAATGCCCTTCCTGGGTATCTTCGCCAGGCCAAATCAGAGACCTGCTTCAGAAAGGCCTTGAAGACAAGGCTCTTTAGGGTCGACTAGGCCGGGGTTTTAATTTCCGTAGCCCTTCTGCACGTAATTGTCTGCTACTACAGCGCCAGGACACCTCTGATTGAGGTAGCTGTCGCTCTTTACAAGTATCAATATTATTATTATTATTATTATTATTATTATGAAACCAAACCCTCTCATCTGCAACTCCCACTAGAGAATGAAAATGACTAGTATGTTTAGGAAGAAAGATGTTTCTATTAGGCAGCTTAGCAGTCAAGGTAATAAATTTCGCTTGTCTGATGGCAAGATATTCTCAAACTCTTTGGAAAATGGCAGCCCTGTCTGTTTCAAGCCTTTTGTGCCAGATGGAGGAGCCATTTGCAGACGTTCCGAAAGGTGGAGTGGTCTCTGATAAATAAACTATGCAAACGTTCTTGATACAATATATACTGTTCACGGTGTATGTGGACAGGCGTAGGTTTCCATATTTATGTATGGATGAGATAAACATGCTTTTCCAGAGACATGTCTCATCAATTGCTGGATATGCTAGGTGCCCGAAAAATGCTTTTCGGTGAGAGGGTTGGTAATCCCTTGGATAAATAGAAACAGAACTGTACCACAGAGCATACTCTGGGGCTCAACTCCGTTGCCAAAAAGCCCCATCCAATGACTTTGGCTCATTTCTGTTATCATGCTGCCCTCCTGTAGCTCTAAATATTTTAATTGAATTAGTAACAGATCTGAGTGAAGCAATAAAATAAATACATTTGTATCACTCATTAGTTTAATTACTTGGATTGAATAGATCAAAACCACGACCTCTAAATGACTCACACTAAATATCTGTTGTGAACCTCAGCCATTTATAACACCATACATTAGATATGTAAATAGCTTGACAAGATGCTTTTTAGATACTGATTCCTTCCTCGCTGGGATAGTCAGGCCATCACACAATAAACTTAATCTTTCAAAGTTAACATGGAAGACTCACTGAGACATCCTCAATGTTCAATAATGGCAGATAGCCAAGGAAAAAGATATTCCAAGTGCCCATCAGGCTTGCATTAAGTACTGCACCTGCTGAGTTATTTTATTCCTTTAATTCATAGATTTTGGATGCTATGCACAGAATCACACTTTAAGAACTGCTGGGAGAAAGCATCTTAAAAAACATCCCTTTGTTTCAAGCAGGCAAACTGTTGAATCAACAAGCAGAGTGCACGGTGCAATCGCGTGATATCCAGGTAGATAGCATACCATATCTACAGAGTTCTCACCACTATCAATTGTTGATCTCACGGGTGAGCTGTTATACCAAACAAGTCCTGGTAGCACAGTGCCCTCAAAACTATTTATTATTTCATGCTGCAGGTGGTCTAAGGTTGTTCTCGCATTCATATTTTGCAATTGTTTTTTGCATGTTTTACTCCCAATTTCTCGCTATACGTATACAGAAATGTTTGAACAAGTAGTATAATGTTGGCTTCAACCATAGCAAAGGGGTCAGATTTAAGAAATGCAGAGGTTTTTTGGTAACATGACCACCGAAAAACAAATTTGAATTTTAACCATGAGGGGAAAAACATTCATTCTAATACATGCTACATCGTAACATAAATATTACCATACAGTTGACGTTTCTGAAACAGACATTAAAATATCTAATAGGAAATGCCAATCTAAACATCTGGGGATTTCTATGAGTGAAACTGAAGTTTATCAGAAGGCAAGTTTTGTACTAATGGCATCGAAAAATAAAAACAAGCCATCATAGAATTTGTTGGATACAGGTCATGGATTACACTCTCTCTCACCTTGTGGCCCAAACAAATCCTTACCTGCCATTATAAACCTATGAAATCTCACTAACGCAACTAATTAACAACCAGTAATAACGCCGTAACTGTAGAAACGCGAATAAAACCAAATGTCAATTGATAAAATAAACACAAATACATTTGCAAGCCTATGGTAGAAGCAATACAGATATTCCTTTTTAGGCCGAGCCTAGCGCAGCGCGCATGCGCTACACTAGGAGATGACCTTTTGGAATCGGTCTGCACTTTTGTAACACTCGTGCGTGTAGCGGCATCCACCCTGCGGGAGCGAGCAGCGGCGCGCGGGGGCCATCTGTTTCTAATTAGTGTGGCTGCACACGCTTGTTTACATTTCTCTACTCTCTCTCCTCTGCCTGTCTCACCCTGGCCCTCCCTCTCAGGCGCCCAGTTTCCAGCTCTGGGCCCCCGCCCTTTGGCAGGAAAGCGAAACTTCGTTTTTCCTTCCTATGTCTTTTTGTCTCGTGGATCTGTTTCTTAATGTGTTCATTGTCACCCTCTTTTTCTTTTTATTTAATAAAAGTGGTCTAACTCCTGTAAAGGTTTACTGTGAGACAAGGAGACTTTTTAATCATCGTATTTACATTTCAGTTGCCCGCAGGAAGCGGAGCTCTTTGAAGAAGTGCCTGTCGTGCGATGGGCAGTGGTGAAATGAAGTTCAGTTCGATAGGAGTGCAGTTTCCCCCACCGCAGGTGTAACAGTTTCTAGCTCCGCACCATCTGGCTCATCACGCCCTAGAAATCACCGACAGGCTTTAATGTAGATGCAGAAGATGTGTGAGGGTTGCAAATCCTTGCACTGGCCTCATGCGCTTGCGGAGACCTATGCACACATCCGCGCAGCCGCGGGAGTCTTGTAAAAGGCACAGTGGCCCAGAGATCGTCAGAAAACTATCTGGGTGCATAGCCACTGATTGAACCTACAATATTAAAACTGCCAAAATACCTTCATCCTGTCGCGACGAGGGCCTTTCGCTCACATACCCGACCAGGCCTCTACTTATTTCCTTCAGTATTTATAAAATTGTGCCATTCGGAAACACCAACACTGTTGGTAAGAGGGAAATGTGCAAAGCAACTCAGCTGCGCCCTGAAAAAACAACAGTTTAATATGAAAGAATGCCATGCGAAAGAGATTGGGCAATAAAGACAAACAAAAAACATTCTGGCTTAAAATCGAACTGATAATGCATTGCACACAAGCACACTCATCATTGTCTAACGAGCCCAGAGACAGGTGTGGTCTAGGGTTCGAAAGCTGAAACACTCCAGACATACCCGACCACATTTATACGAACAGCCTCGTACAGCTGCATAGCAAAGCCATGCATGGTTGCCATGAACAACAAGTGTGTATAACGCCCTGACTATGGCTACTTCCAACATGCAAACCCAACTACACACCGTCCGGGATACGGTCTCTAAAAAGATTATGAGGCCTAAACAAAGGATGCATACACATCGACGCCCACACACCCAAGCACACATGTGCGAACACTTGTTCGCTTTTTTCGCTGCCGACCCAAACACAACAGCTCAGTTACATCCAAAACAAGCATTGGCATAGCCAATAGGTCTCACCTCTGGGACCTTATAAGTGTTTAGCCATGCAACAGTTGATGTTGTTGCACCAAGGATATTGTGTTGCATAACTAAATACTTATAAGGTCTCAAAAGCGAGACCTATTGGTCATGTCAATGCTTGTTATTAATACTATTATTAGTAGTATTAGTACTCTTATTATTAGCAAGAGAGTGAACACAACAAGGATATGTGAATCAGAGAGCATGCAAAATAATGATGGGTAATTGTATCTGCCTTCACTTCATATTCATGTTGGGAAACCCCAGGCCCAAGCACCCCACCTTTCTTACAATGGTGTGGCAAAATAAGCAGTGAGATGTTTAGATCTAGCTGGCAACTTACAGATCCTCTATAGTGTAAAAAATGAATTACGAAATATTTGGATCACCATTTTAGAATTGTTGTTTTGCTCATTTCCCCATGTCTGAGAACTAATTCAAAGTGGTGAAAGTCAATGGCAACATAGAGCTTGGCTAATGAACAATTACAGGTAAGTAAAACATTTTCTACAAAGTTCAAAACATGCACTTTGGCTATGCATGTGCTTGTTGGATTGCATTTTGAAGGCCTGATATCAAAGCATGTTTTATCTGCTCTTTATTAATGCGGAGAAGTGCAACTAATCACATAAAACCGCGTAAAGCTTGTTAATTTACATTCTTTTCCTCTTTGCATTTGTTGTTTTCTTTCTGAATGTTTTGCTTGTTCTGCTTTTCATTTGGTTTGGCCTCTATATAATACCCTCCAGAGCTCAGAAGACAGCGCTAGAATTTCCATCACGTTTTTTCGTCTTTTCCGGGTTATGCGATTGGTAAAACTTCTGAGCAGAGGAGAAGGAATCCGAACATTATTGTGGACGTTCATTAAATCCTTTCAGGCAAGTTTGATATAATGCATATCATATAGTTACCTCTGTCTCGTCTTTTTTACTCCCTGACCTTTCCAACTGTCTTCCAACTCTCTACTGTAACCATGTATTCCCTATTCCCTTCTATTTTGTATTTCTCCTCACCAATCCACCTATTTTTCCTTGTTGATCATTGATTTCTTGTTTAACAAACATTGTTAATATCTCTTGCATGCTATGATTTTTGGCACTGATTAGGGTATCTGAAAGAGACAATTAGTTATAGATTCCTTACCTTAGAATTACCCCCAGGTGTCAGACTGGATCCAGAGAATTTTTTCGTCAGCAGTACCCCTCCGCGTCAAAATGTGGCGTCAGTCGGCTCCGCGTTGGTGTTTTGGTTGCTGGGATGACGTTGCGGCAGCTACTTAGACGCTGCCCTCGTGCGCTGATGTCAGTTCTTTCTTTTTCCGTGCCAGCCAGCACAGATCCGGAGAGAGCGGTACCTTCAGTCACTTTTTGACTGACTTTTTGCCGACTTTTGTCGACGTTGTTTTTGAGTCTTCGACTCCTGGCGCACGTCGGGGATGCCCGGTTGCAAGGCTTGCGGTTCCTGCTGACAGTTGATGTCGGTGATGGATCCGTACCGTGTGTGCCTGTTCTGTCTGGAACTCGACCATGACTCCAAGTCGTGTTCCGACTGCCCGACCATGAATCTGAAGTCTTTGCAGGAGCGGTCCCAAAAGCTTCTCGAGGCCCGGCAGTCCGCTCTGTGCCGCTCGAGGTCCCGGTCACGTGTGAGGTGGAGGGACCGGTCGCGGAGCCACCACCACCACCAATCTTCCTCCAAGTCTTCACACTCCTCCGGTAAGTCGAAGCACAAGAAGAAGTCGAAGAAGCATCGTCGCTCTTCGACTTCTCCCCGTCCGTCGCCTGACGCGACAAGGGATGTGGGTGGTACCCCTCCCACGGCTCCGCGTGCGGAGCCCACTGGGTCGACTCCGGGTTTCACTCTCTTCCCGGGACCTGGTGCGACCCCTGCCCAGCTTCGGAGTTTCTATGAAGCGATGCATGCCATCTTTGGGCAGCCTGACTCCTCCGGCACGCCTTCGTGCCCCGCGTACTTGGCTGGGGGCCCTGGGCCTTCAATGCCAGCGGGTTCGGCCCCAGCACCGCATGGTCCCCTTGGATCCAGGCCTGGATCCAGACCCGCGCTGGTCGACCTGACTACACCTCCCCCGGCGCCAACTCCACCAGCACCACGTCCGCAGCCGATGTAGGTTGTGTCCCCAGCCGGCATCGACCCTGGCCTCCACCCCGATGTAGACACGTAGCTGAACGATGTCAGATCTGGCGCTGGCTGGTACTTTTGTACCCATGTTCTACCCTGGTTTTTTAAGGCCAGATTGGCAAACAGAGGAGGGTGAGGAGGACTGGGAGGTGTCTGGAGACACTTTGACTGACCAGTTGGGTTACGAACCGAACTGGAGAGAGGAACTGGGGGAAGCCAGTGGTCTGGATACCTCCCCAGACCTTGGCATGTTGTCTCATCCTACCGTGGCTACGAAGGAGGCAGTGTCTTATGCAGTGGTATTGCGTAGGGCGGCTGAGGCTCTTAACCTCAAGCTCCCCAAGGTGGCGGTCAGGACTAACCTCCTGACAGAGGTGCTTCAACCGGCAGCGAGCTCTTCGGAGCCCCTGCTGCCGTTTAATGAAGCCCTAACCGACATCCTTTAAGGCACCTGATCCAGGCCCAACACAGGGGCTCCTGTGGATAGGATGATTGCCCAATGCCACCGCCCAGCCCCAGGCGACCCAAATTTGCTCTCCCAACACCCCACCCCTGAGAGCTTGGTGGTCCAAGCCTCCACGTCCAAAGGCACAGTCCCTAAAGTGCCACCTGATAGGGAATCCAAAAAGCTGGACCACCTTGGGAAGAAGATGTTTTCTTCCTCCAGCTTGGGACTGCAGTCAGTAAACACTGCATGTCTGTTGGGCCATTACACCCAATCTGTGTGGGATACGGTGGCGCAGGTGCTGCCCCAGTGCCCGAAGGAGGCCCGGGCCGTACTCTCCTGTGCAGTAGCCGAGGGAAGAGAAGAAGCCAAGTTTACCATTCGTTGTGGACTGGACACCGCCGATTCGTTAGGTAGGATGATTTCCACGTCGGTAGCCCTTCGACGCTACGCCTGGCTTAGGTCGACTGGTTTTTCGGGGGATGTCCAAGATACGCTTATGGACATGCCTTTTGATGGCCGTCGCCTGTTTGGCCACAAGGCAGACAACGAGCTAGAGGCCTTTAAGGACTCTCGGGCTACGGCCAAGTCCTTGGGCCTCTCCACCACCCGCCCTGCGCAGTCTGCCTTTTGCCCCTTTCGAGGCTATGGAAGGGGTGCCCCACCATGTTCTGCCCAGAACCTCAGGCTGGCGCAAGATGTTCAACCCCTGCGCTTCTGGGGACGTGGCAACCACCGCCGTGGGTCTGAAGGCCAGCGTGCTGGCCAGTCCACCACAGCCCCCTCTGCAGCAGCCTCCAAACTCGCCTAGTCCTACCTTTCAGGGCCACCGATCGCCAGTGGGCGGCAGGATTCGCCATCACCTCCACCACTGGCGCACCATCATGTCGGACAGGTGGGTTTTGCAGATAGTCCTAAGGGGCTACTCCATCCCCTCCGAGACTACCCCCAAGCCATGCCACCGCAGTACCATCACATGTTGGAGGATCATCTGCCCCTTTTCCAACAGGAAGTTACGGCTCTCTTGGCCAAGGGAGCCATCGAGCGAGTTCCTGCCACAGAAGTAGGTCATGGTTGCTATTCCCACCACTTACTTGTGCCCAAGAAGGACAAAGGCCTGCATCCTATCTTGGATCTCGGGAACGTCAACAACTTCCTCTGGAAGGAGAAGTTCAAAATTGTGACGCTAGCTCAGTTCCTTTCTGCTCTCGACCCTGGAGACTGGATGGTGGTGTTGGACTTGCAGGACACTTACTTTCACATCCCTGTCCTGCCGGCCCACCGGCGCTACTTGCGGCTCACGCTAGGCCACAATCACTTTCAATTTACCGTGCTTCCCTTCGGCCTTACCAGCGCCCCTCGGGTGTTCACGAAAGTGATGGCGGTGGTCGCAACTCATCTGCCCAGATCAGGGGCTTCAGTCTTCCCCTATCTCGACCACTGGCTGTTGAAGGATAGCTCGCCCCAGGCTGTCGTCTCCCACCTCCAGACTACGGCCAACCTCCTACATTTGCTGGGGTTTTCTGTCAATGTGCCGAAGTCACACCTGACTCCCTCTCAGAAGCTCCTGTTCATCTGAGCCGTTCTGGTCACGTCTCAGTTTCGGGTCTATCCTCTCGAGCAGCGAGTCTGGGATATTCGGGCTATGATTCCAATCTTTAAGCCTCTGTCCCGGGTTTCGGTCAGGGTTACTCTGCGGCTGCTGGCCTCCTGCATCCTGCTGGTTGATCATGCCAGATGGAATATGCGGGCTCTGCAGTGGGACCTGAAGTTCCAGTGGGCACAGCAGCAGAGGAACCTGTCTGATTGCGTCCGTATCTCAGAGGGCACTGCACGCCAATTGCAGTGGGGGCGAACGAACTGGGATTGGGTAACAGATCTCTCTCCTTTCCCCAACCAGAGTTCACAGTGGTGACAGATGCATCCGTTATGGGGTGGGGCGGCCACATGGGAGAGGTGGAGATCAGAGGCCTCTGGTCTCCGGCGGAATCCGGGCTCCACATCAACGTTCTGTAGCTTCGGGCGATCCGTCTTGCACTAAAAGCATTCCTTCCCTCTGTCCGGGGAAGAGTAGTGCAGGTGTTAACAGACAACACCACCGCCATGTGGTACTGCAACAAACTGTCAGATGCCTCACAAGACTTACCTCTGCTTGTGAAGCAATTCCGCAGAGACGACAAGAGCACCCGTCCCTGTACCCACCTGACCCTCGTGGACAGTAGGACCCAGCAGGGATGAGATGGACGCAGGGAAGGGAGCCAGAAAGGACGTAGTGGCTTGGGGTGTGGGGTATCTCGGTGCCCTCTGGAAGACAGGAAAGGACCAGATCAGTAGAGAACCCCAACTCCTGTTCTTAAGCAACCCTTAAAAAACACACAGAAAGTGTTTCCCTTCCGGGGACTCACCAATGCTTCTGTGGACCACGGCACCCAGAATCAGCGCTGCTCCAAAGAAGGCTAATCCAGGCGAGGTGCTCCAGAACACGGATACCTCAGCGAAACCAAAGGAAAGCGCTCCTGCGCAACGTGCCAAAAGCAAAAGTCCAAACCATGAGCAATGGCGCTCCTGAGCAATCTTGCTGAAACAATAAGGCAAGCTAAAACAGTGGCATCCCTGAAAGGCAACGGTTGGTTATGAACAATGCTCCAGCTCTGTGGAGTTATTCCCCATTGCAGCGTTCCGGCGCTATGGAAATCAAAGTAACCCCACAAGCGCTCCTGCGCTATGGGAATCAAAGTAACCCCACAAGCGCTCCTGCGCTATGGGAATCAAAGCAAACCCCCAAGCGCTCCTGCACTATGAAAACAAAGTAATCCCACAAGCACTCCTGCGCTATGAAAACAAAGTAATCCCACAAGCGCTCCTGCGCTATGGAAACAAAGTAATCCCACAAGCGCTCCTGCGCTATGGAAAGCAAGTAACCCCACAAGCGCTCTTGCGCTACAATGGCTCAGAAGTCGGGGGAGGTTCAATACCTCGATGTGCGCTCCAGCGCGGCGAGGAGGGTCAACCGATTGCGCCTCGGCGTGGAAGACACCAGAGCTTCCTAGACGCGACTCGGCTCCAGGAACAGCACTCACGTCGCTGGGGAATCCAGGAGAATCCGAAGCACGGAGCCGGCGGGAAACGCGAAGTTTAAGCGTTTCCCCCGGAAGTGCTTCTGCGACCTCTCGTTTGCTGCAAACGCTAGACCGGGACTCGACCTCCAACCGGAAGTGAGTCTCCCAGCGTTTCTGTGTGTGCGTTGGCGGGGATACGGCAAGCGCCGCGGAACATGACAGTACCCCCTCCCAAAACAGATTCCCCCCCCAACACCCCCAGAACTCAAACAGGGGAGGCAGGGCGAGGGCTCAGAGAGTGACTCAAATGAAAGGCATGGACCAGAACGGGAGCATGGCGTACATGGGACAAAGGCTCCCAAGATCGCTCATCCGGACCGTACCCCTTCCAGTCCACCAGGTAGAATAGCTTATCCCTGGTACGACAAGACCCCAAGATGGCCCTGACCTCATACTCAACATGGTCCTCCACCACCACCGGAGAAGGAGGAGAGGGAACAGTACTACCAGAATGAACCGCCCGCAGCAGGGAGACATGGAAGACTGGGTGGATCTTCATGTGCGGAGGAAGCGAGAGCTTCATAGCCACGGGGTTGACCACCTTCTCGATGACAAAGGGGCCCACAAAACGGGGCAACAGTTTCTTGGGGCCATGCACGTTAAGGTGCCGAATGGAAAGCCACACCCTGTCACCCAAGCGGTATTCGGGCTCCTTCTGTCTATGAGCGTCAGCATGCGCCTTGTAGGTGTCCTTCGCTTTGGCCAACTCAAACCGTGCTTGTTGCCAGAGGCTGCGCAGGGAATCATGATACGAATGTACCGTCGGTAACCGGCTGTCCCGGGGTACCTCCCAGGCGGTGGTGCGAGGGTGACGGCCGTGGAGACAAAAGAAGGGGGACATACCGATGGCCGAATGCTTGCTGTTGTTGTACGCGTATTCCGCCATCCACAGTACCTCGGACCATTCCTTCTCAACCATAAGCAGCAAACAACGGAGGTACTGCTCCATGGTGTGGTTTCCTCTTTCGGCCTGACCGTCGGTCTGGGGGTGGTACGCTGAGGACAGGCGCACGTCCATCTCGAGGATCCTGCATACCTCCTTCCAGAAGCGGGACACGAATTGCGATCCCCGGTCCGTGATAACCACCGACGGAATGCCATGGAGGCGAACCACTTCGTGCACAAAGATCAAGGCCAATTCCGCACTTGTGGGCACTTTCGCCAAGGGTACGAAATGTGCCATCTTGGAGAGGTGGTCAACTATGGTGAGAACCGTGGTGTGCCCTGTCTTGGTGAGAGGGAGTTCTACCACGAAATCCATGGAGATGGTGTGCCACGGACACGGTGGCACAGGGATGGAACGCAGCAGACCAACAGGGGGCTCTGAACTGTTCTTCCCCAACAGACAAACGGCACAGTTTGTTACATGGTTTCTCGTGTCGATCACCATTGTTGGCCACCAAAACTGTCTTTGCACGAGCTCAAGCGTCTTGTGATAGCCAGGGTGGCCGGAGAGGACATGATCGTGGCACATGCGGACTGCTTTTTGCTGACAGGGCACAACAGGTAGGTACAACCTTTCTCCCCGAAACAACAACCCGTCCACACAAGTCACCCCTTCGTGTCCCTCTGCCAGGACACCTGGATCAGATTGCGTCGTGTCGTTTTTCACTTGAGTCATGAAGTCCGAGGATGCTACTACGCCCTGGAAGTGTTTCTCCGAGATTATGGGAACAGGCTCGGCGTTTTCGGCCTCCTCGTCGGATTCGTCTAGCCGTGAAAGGGCGTCTGCTTTGGCGTTTTCTTTCACGGGTCGGAACGTGATCACGAAGTTGTATTCATTGAAGAATAGGGTCCATCGGAGCTGTCGGGCGGTGAGGGCACGTGCTGACCGTAGAAACTGGAGGTTCCTGTGGTCTGTGTAGATGGTTACCGTGTGTTTGGCGTCTTTTAGGAAGTGGCGCCATTCCTCGAACGCTGTCTTGATTGCTAGGAGCTCCCTGTCGGACACTGTGTAGTTGCGTTCAGCTGGTTGGAGTTTTTTGGAGTAAAAGGCCACCGGATGCAGCTGTCCTGTGCTGGTGCTTCGTTGGGACAACACGCCCCCTATGGCGTCCTTAGAGGCGTCTGCCTCCACTACGAAGGGCTGCTTGGTATCCGGATGCACCAGAACCGGGGCTATGGTGAAACGCCTTTTCAGTTCTTGGAAGGCGTTGTCTGCTTTCTGATCCCAACCAAAACGCACCCCTTTGCGCAGCAAGCATGTAATAGGAGCCACCATCTCGGAGAAGCCTGTGATAAATCTACGGTAGTAGTTGGAAAATCCTAGGAACCTTTGGACCCCCTTTACGGACTCCGGAGGAGGCCAAGATAAGATGGCTTCTACCTTTTTGTTGTCCATTTGGATGCCTGCCGGAGTGATGATGTGCCCCAGGAACTCAACAGAGGTGACGTGAAAAACGCTCTTCTCCAGTTTCACGTACAAACGATGTCTTTCCAGCCGCTGAAGGACGAAACGCACGTGCTGCACGTGTTCTGCTATGGTCTGTGAGTATATCAGGATGTCGTCTATGTAGACAATACAGAACATGTCTATGTAGTCTCTCAACACCTCGTCGATGAAGAACTGGAACGCTGCGGGGGCGTTACAGAGTCAGAAAGGCATGACCTGGTATTCGAACAGACCGAATTTCGTCCGGAAGGCAGTCTTCCATTCGTCACCCTTTCGGACTCTGACAAGATGGTAAGCACCCCGCAGGTCGAGCTTGGTGTAAACTGAGGAGTTTTTTACCTGATCCAGGAGATTGGAGATCAATGGTAGTGGGTACCGGTTTTTCACGGTGATGGTGTTCATCGCCCGAAAGTCTATACAGGTCCTCAGATCACCTTCCTTCTTCGATACGAAGAAGAGAGGAGAGGACTCCGGAGACCTGGAATGACGAATAAAACCGTTGTCCAGATACTCGTCCAAATAAGATCGTAGGTGGATGTTCTCCTTCTCCGTGAGTGAATAGATTCTGCTGCATGGCAACGTGGAGCCGGGGATCAGATCTATTCGGTAATCGAACGACCGATGTGGTGGCAGGGTGTTGGCTCCCTTCTTGTCGAACACTTCCGCTAGGTCCTGATATTCCTCCGGTATGGCTGCTTGGGAAACCATCCCCATGCCTTGTAAGGGCAGCGATCGTGCTTGTATGGAGCGAACCCCCATAAGGTCGTCCTTCGCATAACAGGTCCCACAGCAGTGTTCCGAATCCAGGTGTATGAGTCTGGACATCCAATCGATGCGGGGATTATGCTTCACCAACCACGGCAATCCTAGAATAACCTTGAATTGAGGGGCGTTGATGACGTCAAAGCAGATGGACTCGGCGTGGTGGTTCTCAAAGGACATAGTCATGTTCTTGGTTCGCTGCCTGATAGGGCCGGAAGTCAGGTCCGTTCCATCAACAGCCTTGACTGTTTCGGGTTGTGCTTTTGACACTGTGTTTATGCCCAAGGCACGTGAAAAAAACGGTGTCAATAAAGCTGCCTGTCACACCGGAATCCAACATAGCGGTTACCAACCAGGATCTGCCCGCCTGATTCTGTAAGGATACTTCTACCCCTACGTGGTGACTGCCATCGAATACAGCAGGGATCGCTGAGGAGCAAGATGAAGAACCCAGAGGATGGATCCCTTTGTCTACTGGGTTGTCTCGTTTCCCGACTTGTCGCCTTTGGTGATGGGCAACGCAAAAGGCCTTCTGCCCCGAGGTTTCGTTGGTTTCACCGGGCATTCCCTGACGAAGTGTCCGCTTTTTCCACAGTATAGGCATTGGTTCTGCTTCCTCCTTTTTTCTCTTTCTTGGCTAGTTAAGGGTCCTCTGATGCCCCCGATTTGCATGGGTTCAGGAGCCTCGCCCTGGGGAGTGGTTTCGTCTTTGGCTTTTTCGATACCCTTGTCCCCAAAGGACAAGAAACGGTTGTCACTGCCTTTTCCCTTCTCAGTCCTCCTTTCTTGTAGTCGGAAATTCATTTTCACCACCAAATCGATGAAGGGACCTATTTCGTCAGGCGGATTGGGTAACTGTGAGATGAGATCCTTTAGGTCATCGCGCAATCCCCGATAGAACACTGAAACCTTCTTCTCCTCAGGTCAATGGGCCTCGATAACAAGCCTGCTGAACATGGTGATATAGTGAAGTCTTGGTTGCCTTGTTTTAGGTTGAGCAACTCATTGTCTGCGGCTTGCACAAAGGTGTGATGAGCGAACATACGCTGCATGGCTTCCTTAAACGTCGGCAGGTGGTGGAGCATGGGGTCGTCGTTTTCTACCAATGCAATGGACCACTGAGCGGCGTCCCCGCCCATGTATGACAAAATGTAGGCGACTTTGGATGCATCGTCGGGAAAAGCCGCGGTTCTAGCCATGAAATGCAGGTGGCATTGATGGATGAATATACCGTACTTGGTGCTGTCACCGTTGAAGCGTTCAGGTGGTGCCAGCTGTACAGGATGGGGTGTGACCACTTGTATGGCGGTATTCGGATTGGTGGCAGTAGAGGACCCCCCAAAGGTAAACGTAGGCTGCCTCAACAGACCTTCTTGTAAGACTCTGGGGCTAGGGGTGGTTCCCCAAGGACTGGTAACCCCGGATGCCATTTGGCCCTGTAGGGCAGTTATATCATGGCGTAAATTGAGGTTCTCGGCTTGCATGGCAGCCAACATGACTGCTATGTCCTGTAATGTAACCTCCGGGTCACCCATGCCGTCTGGGTGGAATAGTTATCGTAGGCTTCGGATTCTGTCAGATGCCTCACAAGACTTACCTCTGCTTGTGAAGCAATTCCGCAGAGACGACAAGAGCACCCGTCCCTGTACCCACCTGACCCTCGTGGACAGTAGGACCCAGCAGGGATGAGATGGACGCAGGGAAGGGAGCCAGAAAGGACGTAGTGGCTTGGGGTGTGGGGTATCTCGGTGCCCTCTGGAAGACAGGAAAGGACCAGATCAGTAGAGAACCCAAACTCCTGTTCTTAAGCAACCCTTAAAACACACACACAGAAAGTGTTTCCCTTCCGGGGACTCACCAATGCTTCTGTGGACCACGGCACCCAGAATCAGCGCTGCTCCAAAGAAGGCTAATCCAGGCGAGGTGCTCCAGAACACGGATACCTCAGCGAAACCAAAGGAAAGCGCTCCTGCGCAACGTGCCAAAAGCAAAAGTCAAAACCATGAGCAATGGCGCTCCTGCGCAATTTTGCTGAAACAATAAGGCAAGCTAAAACAGTGGCATCCCTGAAAGGCAACGGTTGGTTATGAACAATGCTCCAGCTCTGTGGAGTTATTCCCCATTGCAGCGTTCCTGCGCTATGGAAATCAAAGTAACCCCACAAGCGCTCCTGCGCTATGGGAATCAAAGTAACCCCACAAGCGCTCCTGCACTATGGGAATCAAAGCAAACCCCCAAACGCTCCTGCGCTACGAAAACAAAGTAATCCCACAAGCGCTCCTGCGCTATGAAAACAAAGTAATCCCACAAGCGCTCCTGCGCTATGGAAAGCAAGTAACCCCACAAGCGCTCTTGCGCTACAAGGGCTCAGAAGTCGGGGGAGGTTCAATACCTCGATGTGCGCTCCAGCGCGGCAAGGAGGGTCAACCGGTTGCGCCTCGGCGTGGAAGACACCAGAGCTTCCTAGACGCGACTCGGCTCCGGGAACAGCACTCACGTCGCTGGGGAATCCAGGAGAATCCGAAGCACGGAGCCGGTGGGAAACGCGAAGTTTAAGCGTTTCCCCCGGAAGTGCTTCTGCGACCTCTCGTTTGCTGCAAAGGCTAGACCGGGACTCGACCTCCAACCGGAAGTGAGTCTCCCGGCGTTTCTGTGTGTGCGTTGGCGGGGATACGGCAAGCGCCGCGGAACATGACACAAACAGGGTGGGGTGGGGTCGTTGACCCTATGTCAAGAGTCTCTCCGTCTCTGGACATGGCTGGAACATCAGGTCATATCCCTGGTGGTTCAACACCTGGTAGGTTTACTGAACACCAGGGTGGACGAACTCAGCAACAGGTGCATGATGGATCACGAATGGCGTCTTCACTTAGAGGTGGTGCAAGATCTCTTTCAGCACGGGGAGACCCTTGGTTAGATCTATTCGCCACCCAAGAGAACGTGCAATGTCATCAATTCTACGTGTTGGAATTTCCAAGGCGGCACTCGCTAGGCAACGCTTTTTGTCGCAAGTGAAGTTGCGGTCTTCTATATGCCTTTCCGCCTATACCACTTCAGTGCTGAAGAAGATCAAGCGCGACCGAGCCCAAGTCATTCTGGTGGCTCCAGATTGAGCACAAAGAGTCTAGTATCCCAAGCTTCTACAAATGGCCATCAATCCTCCAATCAGACTGCCTCTTCTGGAGGACCTTCTGTCGCAGCACCAGGGGACGGTCCTCCACCCAAACCTGTCCAGCCTCCACCTCCTTGCGTGGAGACTGAGCGGCGACAGTTGACAGCTTTCAACCTTCCTCCCGAAGTCTGTGATGTTATCTTGCCAGCCAGGCGTCCCTCCACTAAGACGGCATACGCATGTAGATGAAACAAACTTGTGGCATGGTGCGCAGCAAAGGCTGTGGATCCCTTTTCTGCCCCTCTTTCTGAGGTTCTTTTGTTCCTTCTTTCTTTAGCCCAGCAGGGCTCTGCTCTGGGCACTATTAAGGGCTACCTCTCGGCCATTTCAGCCTTTCGTAGGCTTCCTGATCAGCCTTCTCTTTTCAAGTCCCCTGCTGTAAATCGCTTTCTTAAGGGCATTACTCATCTTTTTCCCCCGTTCCCTTCGTAATGCCTCAGTGGGACTTGAACTTGATTCTTACTTACCTTATGTGCACTCCTTTTGAGCCGCTTCATAACTGTCCTCTCACACTTCTTACTTTAAAGACTGCCTTTCTGATTGCCATCACTTCTGCTCGCAGGGTGAGTGAGCTCCAAGCTCTTTCTTCAAAACCTCCTTTTCTGGCTGTTCATCCAGACAAGGTTGTCCTTCGAACTTGTCCATCCTTTCTTCCAAAGATGGTTACTTCTTTCCACATTGGCCAAACCATCACTTTGCCCACCTTCTTTCCGCCTCCGCATCCTTCTAAGGAGGAAGAGAGGCTCCACCGTTTGGATCCAAAACGTGCGCTTTCCTTTTTACTTGGATCACACAAAACAATTCCGGGTGGATGACCAGCTCTTTGTTGGCTACGTGGGCGCTAAAAAAGGTCGGGCCGTACACAACGGACCATCTCTAGATGGGTCGTTTTGTTTATGAAAGCTTGCTATTCCTTGGCAGAGAAGAAGAACCCGGTGGGGCTACCCACCCATTCCACCAGGGCGACGGCAGCTACCTCTGCTTTGGTGAGGGGAGTTCCCTTTAATGACATCTGTCAGGCAGCGACGTGGGCATCTCTGCACAAGTTCACAAAACACTACTGCCTGGACAGCCAAGTCAGGAGAGACGGCTTCTTTGGCCGGTTTGTTCTCCAGGACTTTTTGGCGTGAACTTGGTTTGCAGATCCACCTCTGGGGTTGGTATTGCTGGAGTATCTATTCTAAGATACGGAATCTATAACTAATTGTCTCTTTCAGATGAACAAGTTACTTACCTTCGGTAACAATATATCTGTAAGAAACATAGATTAGTTATAGATTCCTTACCACCCCACCCATCCTCCCCGTTCTGCGAACTGACTTCTAGGGTTAAGGATTCCCTTTCAGGGCCCTATTTTTTGTGCACCAGTGGTCAGTGTCTTGCATGGCTCTGCTCTTCTGGCGTGGAAAGTCTTGTACAGAACTGACGTCAGGTCGCGAGTGTGGCGTCTAAGTAGCAGCAGCGGCGTCATCCCGGCAAACACGACGCCAATGACGAACGTGGAGCCGACCGACGCCACCTTTCGACGCGCAGGGGTACTGCTGACAAAAAAATTCTCCGAATCCAGTCTGATGCCTGGGGGTAATTCTAAAATATGGAATCTATAACTAATCTATGTCTCTTACAGATATATCGTTACCGAAGGTAAGTAACTTGTTCATTAGTGGTGACTGTGCATCCTCACCTCATTCACCATGACATAATTGCAGCTAGGCAAGGAGTGTCATTTGGTGTTCATATGGATCTTAGCCCCTAGATGATGGTCTTCGTTTGGGCTGTGCATGCAGTTTCAGGCAGCAAGTTACTGCTAAGTGATACTTTCTACCATTGGACAGCAGGACTGAGCTTTCTTTAAGGATGTGATCTGTCGGGACCTCTTTAGGAGGCAATGCGATGCATACCAAACGCTCAACTGTGGAACCTGGAGAATTGAGTTCAAATACAGGCTTTCCAACTTGAACATACTATTCGATCCTTCACAAATGTTTGTAGGTGCCGAAACTCATTTGAGCGCCAAGCGATCAACACACCAAGTTTTTTCCCATCTGTAGTATTGGAGTCCATTCTTTCTCCATTTGAATTTATTATAAGAAATCAGATATCTCTGGGCTGCCCCTCCCCTGAGTTTTATTGAGCAGAGTAAGGTGCACAGTCTGTTGATTGCTTTGCACGGAAACGTGCATCGGCACCTGCAAACATCTGCTGTAACAAAGAAGACGTGATAGATTAATGTGAAAGACTTGCTATATTTACAAGTCATTCAGTCAGGAGGTGGTAATACAACTGTATCATTATTATGATATTTTTTCCCCTTTAAAAAAAAGAAATTTGATGTAATGATGGATTGTGTGTAATCATTTTCTTCAACTATCTAAATACAAACTGAAGAAACACAGGTCTGTTTTCTTGTGTTACTATGCTGTGGCACAGTAATTCACAACAATGTTTTTAATTGTAGTGTGAATGGTATGTATGGAGATTGAGAGGTTGTCAAGGGTTTTTTGGGGGTATGACAGCACTTTTATATAATGAATGAAATCATATATCAAATATTCAGTTGAAAGTTTATTGATAAATTTCATTTGAATAAAGAAAATAATCTTATTTTGTTACTATAAGAAATATGTTAAATTATTGAATATGTTACTCTTTGAGCATTGACGGAGGTGGGTTGTTCTGCTCTTCATATTCCCATTTATTATAAACCAAGCAAAGCGTGGTTGCTTTCTTTTCTGTCTTCGTGCCCCATCACTTCATTAGTAATGGTACCTATAAATGTTACATCTAAAATGCAGCTTTCCAAGTGCAGCATGTTTTAATAAAGAAATAAAAATGTTAATTTTATAAATTATATCAACCACAAAAACGTTTTGTTATATAGATATAGATTGTTTCGCAAAGGTGCAGTACCCCAAGCACTTACTTGTGTACAACTTAAGTCAAAAACTCGTCCTTGAAGATTCTTTTTAGGGAAGTTGTGATGTTATCGTGGCTGCTAAACATTGATGTACTTAGTCCACTCAGACAACTGGAAAAGATTTTTGGATTGATTTCTTGCTTGAAATTGGGTTACTGGTTGACAGAGGTGTGCGCCCTGGTCAAGCAGCAACCACAGTCCTACAATCCTGCTCAGAGTGAGGCACAAGCAAACCTCAAATTAACCTGTGCTTACCCCTGGTAGCTTGGCGCAGAGCAGTCAGGCTTAGCTTAGAGGCAATATGTAAAGTATTTGTGCAACTCTTCAAACACTAAAACAGTGAAAACCCCACACAAAAACACCAGGTTAGAAAAACAGAGCTTAGTTTAATACATAAAACAGGGCCAAAGCGACAAAAATCCAATCATCAGAACTGGAGTTCGTCTGATGGCTCGCACTGATTTTCGGTGTGAGCGACGTGGTTCCATTGCAAACGGGCATGTTTGCGGTAACAAGGAGCTCAAAAGCTTGATTTAAGAACCCACTGAGCCACACCAATAGTCCGGTACCTGAGGGGCACCTTTTTGGAGTCAGGAACTCACTGGATACAGGTCCAGGTGTTGTTGGGGAGCATGTAATGTCCCTGAGGCTCAGATCAGGAGGCCAGTAGACTACCTCTGGGGTCACTCTGCGGTCCTGGGCACACGTTGGGTTACAGGTCCCGTTCTTCCTCCCCAGGCAAGAGGGCAGCACGCAGTAGGTCAGAACATTAAGGCAGCAGCTGCTTCAGAGTAGCAGTCCAGCAGAGTGGCAGTCCTTGTAGCAGCACAGCACCCCTTCTTCCTGGCAGAGTATCCACAGTTCCAGAAGTGTACTGAAGTCGGGGTGTCTCAGGTCTTTCTTTTTAACACTAGCTCCTTGGTCTGAAAGGTGGGAGAAGCTTCTAGACAGGGTCTTTGAAGTGCATGGAATTCCCTACCTCCTCTGCTTTGTCTCGAAGCTGGCTGAAGTGACAATGCAGGGTTGTTAAGTCCTTTGTGTTATGTTATGTTATGTTATGTTATTTATTCTTTTGTATAGCGCAACGGTTACTCAAAAAGAGTGTCCCGGCGCTTTTAGGTAAGGGGAACAGATTTCAGAATAACACAACACAGCTAAAAGAGGTTAAAAGATAAACAAAAGAAAACAAAACTACTGGCAGACCTATTGGGAAAACAGCCAGGTTTTGAGACCTCTTCTAAAATCAAGGAGAGTAGACGCCCCCCGCAAAGGGAGCGGTAGTGCATTCCACATCTGTGGGGCCAACAGACTGAAAGAGCGGCCCCCAAGGCGAGCCCTCTTCACACGTGGAACAGCCGCCAAAAGTAGAGATTCTGACCTCAACGAGCGAGTCGGATGGTAAAAGGTCAGTCTCTGTTGGAGATGTTTAGCTCCCACAGCATGGAGCGCTTTGTAGGCCAAGGTCAGAGCCTTAAAGGCAATCCGTTTGCGGATGGGTAGCCAGTGTAACGTCACCAACAACCCAGAGGCGCTGGCCCGTCTACTTAGGCCAAAGATGGCCCTGGCCGCCGCGTTCTGTGCAACTTGAAGCCTTTGTAGCAGATACTCTGGCAGGCCCAGGTAAAGAATGTTGGCATAATCCAACCTGGAGCCTATCAGAGCCTGCACCGTCAGCCTCCTGTGCTCCTCGAAAGGTGGAGACAGGACACAGCCTAATCAGGTGTAAGTGAGGCCGGGCCTAGCTCCTTCCTCCCAGTGATGGCCCATCCAGTCACACCTAAGCTCCCATTGTGTGTGGCTGTCTAGGAGGAATAAACAAAGCCGAACTGCCAACTACACCCAGTCACGTGACCAGAAACAGGCTGCAGACACCAAATGGCTAAGGCAAGAAATGCCAATTTCTAAAAGTGGTATTTTTCAAATTGTAATTTAAATTCGGACTTCACCATAAATTAAGATTTTTAAATTAGGATTTCATTTGGAAATTACACTTATAAAATGTAGTCAGGCAACTTCAATTGCATCCTATGGGAGATATAGGCTTTCCAGTAGTGAAAAACAAAGTTTTTCACTTCTAGGACATGTAAAACTCAAACGTGCATGTCCAACTTTTTAAATAAATTGCACCCTGCCTTCTTGGCTATCTACGGCCTACCCTATGGGTGACTTATATGTATTATAGTCGAAAGTTTTAACCTGGCAAAAGGTTTATTTTTTCAAGTCGACATGGCAGTTTAAACTGCACAAAAAGACTCTGCAATGGCAAAGGGCTGCTTAACTGGGTGTCGCAATCAGTGCTGCAGGCCCACTTGTAGCATTTAATTGACAGGCTTAGGGCACATGTAGTTCACTTTACTAGGGACTTATAATTAAATTTTAAAATGGACATGCTGAGCAAGTGCTACCATGTTGTAAGCAGAGATCACATGCACTTTAGCACAGGTTAGCAGTGGTTAAGTGCCCAGAGTCGTAAGGCCAGGGAAAAACTAGGGGCCAGATGTACGACCGTTTTTTGCAGTCGCAGAGAGGCATTTTGCCCTTTTGCGACTGCAAAAAATGGTAGCTCAATGTACCAACCCTATTTTGCGAGTCACTAATGTAATAGCGACTCGTAAAATAGGGTTAGCGGCTCGCTATTAGGAAGGGGCGTTCCAAGGCCGTCCCTTCCTAATAGCAACTCTGAACCCTATGTAAGAATGTTACACTCGCAGTTTACCACCCTCTTCAAGAGGGTGGTAAACCATTCCCAAACGGGAAAGGGTCCCCAAGGGACCCTTTCCCCCTTGTGAATGGGTGGGCAAACATTTTTTAAGAGCAGGCAGTGGTCCTAGCGGCCACTACCAGCCCTTAAAAAATGGAACAAAAATGTTTAATTTCTTTTTTTTAAATGCGTCCCGCTTTCGTTTAAGGAAAAAGGGCTTCTTTTTTTTTTTAAACTGCTTTATTGACAAAGCAGTCCCAGACATGGTGGTCTGCTGACCCCAGCAGGCCACCATCCCTGGGAGGGCCAGCCATTCCCAATGGGGGCACAAATTGCGACAGCCTCATTATTATGCATGAGGCATGCAATTTGCGACCCCATTGGGAATCTCAAACAGTGTCTCTGACACTGTTGTACATTGATATTTGCGACTCACAATTTAATGCATTTTTACGAGTTGCAGACATCAATGGTCGTATATCTGGCCCAAAGTCAACAAAAACAGGAGGTCTTAAGGCAGACATTTAGGGAGAAACCACACCATAAATGGCAGGACTAAAATTCCCTTTCTCTGGTTACAAAATGCTTTACTGTAAGAGCAGTTTAATGATACTAGCCCAATATTCCTACTCGAATATTTCCAGAGCAATGTTCTTCAGAACAGTTTTCCTGAATATATTCTGTTACCCAGCTGTGAGCACTGAATCAGGAGTTGATTTATTTTCTTGGACTTTTGGGCACCTCCCTTCTTTTTCCTTCTAATTGCTGATGCTGGAGCCAGTCTCTCTCAAAGTCACTTCTTCGTGCAGTATAATACAATTGCAGTCTCTCTGCATGAACTTTCATACAATATTCTTGCCCGGTGGCGAGGTGTTTAGTATTCTTAGCATCCAGCTGTTGTTTATGCTAAATTGGTGTCAAAGATTCCCTCGACACAGTCTGTTTCTTGCACATCATCTTACCTCCTCTATTTTACAAGGATGAAGGGAGTGATTTTATTGGTATTTTTAATTTCCTATTTAAGAACTTGTATTTCTAAAGGTTTCTGGGCCTGTATAATTTCGGGTGAATATAAGCAGATGTTTGTTACACATCTACATTTCAGATGGTTATGTACTTTGGGGTGGAAGCTTGTTCTAGGGGCCAGTCCATTGCACAGGGTGATCTCCCACCTAATAGGACTTCCTCAGAGGACAAGTGAAGTAACAGCAGAGAACCAGTCGAACATAACTTGAGGGAAAGATCCGACTACATGTATCAAGAGGAATGGCTAACCTGATGGATTTCCTTTTGTACTATGCAGAGCCAATGGTGCTTAAACCCATCATGAACAGCAAGCCAATATACCGACCACAGTGGGTTAAATGCCAATAAAATGCAGCCATTGGCTGTTATACTAAATGTTGTTGTGTTGTACCTTGGGAAATCCAGGGTAAGCTGTGTTGCAAAAATTGGGTCTTGATTAAATATGCTCAGTCGTAGCTGATAAAGAAAGATTAAGAATGTTATCAATTGCAGCAAGATTTTAAGCTTCAGCGTGCAAGATCAAGAAATGGAGTTAACCTGGTATGAAAGGGAAACGTGTTCATCAAACTTGTAACCAATGCATTTCGCTACAGGGACTTGTTAGGGGTTTAAGCCCAGTTGACACTTCCATAAACTTAGTCTCTGGGAGGAAAGCCGAATCTCTGGTTTGTTTCTCTTCACTTTTAGTTTGTTTTGGCATATCCCAGCATCGACCAGAAGCATATAAGAGTGGAGGATTTCAGTAGTAGCATTCAAATCTGCCTCCACTTTGAGGCGGATAAACATCATTGTCATATGTAACAAAATATATAAAAAGAGTAGCTTTCAACTGCTTCAAAATGTTCCAAAGGATTTCATAAATATCAGAGACAATGGCACACCTTGAAGAACACCAAAGATGAAAAGTGCCCACTATCTGCACATCCTCCCAAGGAGGTGGGGGCGATGACTGGCAGGATGTCGAGGGAAGAAAAGATCCAGGAAGAAATAGGAATCTCTGACCCTGATTGTGTGGAGCATAACCTAAAAGAGTAATCTTTAATCTTGATTCTTATAAGGACTGCAACAAACTGCTGATTTTACAATGAAAAGAGGGGTTAAAATGGTTTTTCTTTTGGTCTCTCACTCACGTTGTTGTCAATTCTCAATTTCAGTTTGTTTTTAAGTACCCTCCCAAGCATATATGTCCTATCATTTATGTAATTTATGTCCTGTCCCACCTATAACATGATATCCTTTTGTATGACTTCTTAACATGTAGGATTTAAATAGTTTAATGAAATCATTGATCTTGCTGGCCTAGCTTCCTGCAGGCTTCCAGGGAGTTTGCTGCTTACCTTTGTACTCTAAACACAGTAACAGAGACCATTTGTATTATGATTGGTCCGAAGAATGAAAGTTCAGAATTCTAATCACCCCTGCACCCTCACAGTTATGCGAACTCTGTATCTCATTTGCTATAAACAGTAATGTATTCATCTCATAATTCCTTTTGGAGTGTCAAATTAACAGTGTTACCAGAAGTGGCAATACACTGTGCCATTAGTTAATCCCTTTTCTTTCTGATTTTTTGCTGCTGTAGCTGCAGTGATCTCATCAGTAGTTACAACATTTTGACCATGAATCTCCCCAAGGAGGGTGTATCAGAGCAGGAACTGTAAACTACATTGGCATGCAGTGTTTTGTTGGCTGATAAATTCCCTCACAGCTCTCTGGTTACAGAAGACCCTTCCAGAGATCCATGACCTAGAGAATTCAGTTTAAAATGGTTGTGTATTTTCTGTTGTCAGTCTATGGTGGAAGTCATTACCAGGAAATAGGTCTACAGTAATAGCTGTTCAAGACATCTTAACCAGCTAACGGAGCACTCCTTGATCGTCAGCCTTCACATGTTCTCACTTGCCAAAAGAGTATGTGATGTAATCAGTCCGATCAGGCTCTACTCCGCTTACTGTATGATTGACCTAAATATTCTTTGTTTTACTCCCTCTCCATAAATAAATTTATCCAAACTTAAAATAATAACCATTTTAGCACATGTGATTTTAGTTAAGAAAAATAGACAGATGGAATTACAAGTTCAAGACAGGAAGTAAAGCATATGTATTTTGAATATTTGAAAGATATTGTGTTTATTTAAAGTCTTTATGGTGTGAAATAGTTTACTAGTTTCCTAATATGTAATACAACATCACCAAGGACTGTAGAATGTGCACTGGAGCCAAACAGTTTGCCATCCTTTGAAGCCCACATCAGATCCAACGATATTACCGTATTATCAAATTAATGTCTCATTTTCTTTTTCAGGCCCTGCCGTATGTTGCTCTACTGATAGCTATGCTGTTTTTCATATATGCTGTTATTGGTATGCAGGTAATTATTTACAAATTATTTTACAAATATTTTTGAAGTCAGCAAAACAAAGAAAGATTTTGCATGGTTTGTTTTGGGTCCATTTGTACAATTGGTCTGTTGACCCTAGCAGGCCACCATCCATGTGAATGTAGACAATCGTAGTGGGTTGCAATTTGTGACATACCTGATGCATATTAATAAGGAAGGACGAATTGAGACGCAATATGATTCTGCATTTTGTGACTAGCCTATTAATACATAGGTTGGTTCATAAAATACAAAAGCATTCGGTAAAATTCAGTGCACTTTTTCTGAATTCATTTGAGTACATTCCTGATGAGAAAGGGCAAATTGTGAATCATTAAATGTCGCAATTTACGATTTCTTAACAGGAATCTTTGTATATGAGGGCCATAGTCTTAGAGCTATACCTACCTGAATCCATGTGTCCACAATAAGACCCCTTCCCTTATCATACACAATAAAGGTGGTATTTATTTTCACAGCTTGACAATTCCAATTGTAAGTGTTTTCACACACTGACTCCCATGGAACAGATACTTTTGAAATTATACCTCTTTCAATGTGTTTACTACCTCATTCGGCTGACAACAAAGTCCAATCTGTAGTCTGTGCTTTGCAGAACCGTTTGGAAAGTCATTGCAGTGTAGGAACAAATGTGTCTACAATTCTAGTCCTGGGCATCCTCCTTTTTCTCCACCTCTCCCACAAAAAGGATAAAAATATCCCAACTGCCAGTACGTACCCACCAATACTGACTAGTGTAGTGATCTTTGCAAAAGAGTCAAATGTGCCTGTATTTCAGGGCAGCGGTGCCATAACACCGGTAAATAAAGACTTCTTGGCCTTGTCGGGATAGGTTTTGACAGACTCCTGCTCACTTTCTGTCTCTCTGTCACACGATGGGAGGTTGGCACTTGGCATCCATCACTAGGAGAATACGGGATGTCCATCTCTGTGACTTCATTCTCTACCTGGCAAGCCTGGAGCCATTCAGATCCTGAGAAGGGTGGATCATCTGTCACCCTAATAATCTTATAACATGCTCATGTGACTACCATTTATTGGAACAGATGGAGGTGATTTAACATATAGTCTTAATAGTATGTGAACGAATTCAGAGCTGGTAATCTCCAGTGAATTTATTTTCTGCTAGGGTATAGTTTTGAAATATTTCTATTTGAGTAAAGTTTACAGTGATTATAAATTAATAGTAGTAAAACAGAATACAAATATGCAATAAAAATATCAGCAAGTTGAAGAACGAATGCATAGAGAGGACCTCACATAATGTTAGCCGGAGAAATGGCAGCAAAAGATAAACTTAATAGGGAAGACTTCGAGCCCACTTCGTAGATCATCATTAATCCTGCTAGCACCCCCATTCTAATTTATCATCTTTAGATTATGAAGATTCACATTCTTTCACCATTGTCTGATACTACTTTTCTCAACAGCTCCAAGACACGTCAGACATACTCTCTGTCGGAATGCAAGTCAAAAAATGTAAATCCTGATGTTTCCTCCCCTTACAGACATATTACATATCTCCTTGAGACCTAGTCATATGTTTCATTATATAGATTTATGTTGCATCATTTCCAAAATAAAAAATATAGTAAACTAAACGTCTAATGGAAGCAGATTTCTTATGTGATTCATTCCAGGCACCAGACTGGGTCAGAAGCAAAACCAGTCACTCTTACACTGTGGTGCTGATCCACTGGAATAGTGGATAAACAAGACTTCAGTGATGACATTTTTAATACAATATAGTGTATCATAAATGCTAGTGACTTCCATTATAGTATTTCTCTGCCATACAGATGCTGGATCCAGAGCCACTAAAATATTTCTCTGATTTTCTTATTTTTAAGATTTTATGGGAATATGTCAGTTCCCATGTTTGAAGTCACGCTGGTGCAGGTGGGACCTAAGATATTGCCCAATCTTGAATCTGGAGCGGTGGCTTCAATCCCAGTTGCCCATTTGCTAAGATGGAAAAGAAAGCACCTTTTTTGGGACACCTCTCAGTGGCAACAATGTCCCTGCCAGTGCTGAAGTCGACCAATATGTCCTTGGATTCCAAGACCCAATTTTGATTGCTGTAAATAAAATTTCGGTAGAAAATTGCCTCCATTAAAAATATTACTATGTTTGAGCCCTAACACATTTTCATGATTTTTTTGGATTGGATTCTAATGCTCTGTGCTTTCGGGCGGCTTAACTGGATAATGAGAATTTATTTCATTGAATCAAAAAACTTACTGTGATGAAGGTCTTTAATTAGACTTGAAGAATGCAGTTTGTTTTGCTACCTCACATTTGTTTAGTTACCGCATATGTGTAATTTTAGAATTTTCTGAAAAATGCAGTTGGGACTTGATACATTTGACAGCTTTTCGAGCGGCAAAAATCTGATCTCTTTTCTGATATCCTGGCAGAGAGGAAATCTACAGACACACTGCCCTTTAACAAGGCATAGGGTATTGACTAACACCATAAATGCAGTTGGTTGCTGTTAGAAAGCATTGGCCAGTTCCTGAAGAGTCATGCTTTCTGTCTCTGCATCTGATACATTAACGCTTGGTGGTGCAAGTAACACTCTTAGAGGAAGAACACTTTTCATTCAGTTATCCCACATGAGGATTCTGAAAATCTAGGTTCTCTATAAAGGAAGATCTTTCCATCTGGTAGACTGGCCTTTGAGGACATAAAATGCACAATGTTTCATGAGCCAGTTCACCTAAGCTTTGAGCAAAAGTACTTCTTAGGCTGCTTCCAGACTTATTCGAGAGCTTCAGGCTTCTTTCTTGAATCTTTAAAATGGAATGGATGCAGCAATTGAAAAAGGGCAGAACATTGTTGGTGCAGTTGCTACATCTATCAAAAGTGTGAAATCTTTTACTTGACCAAGGGACTAGATGCTTCAGAAATCCACATGTCTTGTAAGGAAATCCACTTGTCCTTTTGGTGCCATGTAAAGAGGTAAAAAAGTATGGCAGCACTCTCATTACATTGCAGCTAAGATACCAGTTACTAGAGCTCATTTTATGTAAAAGACTGGGTTCTAGCATGTGTTTGATCACACAGCTTTTTGATTAGACTGTATTCTGAATATACCATGGCTCTATTTTTCTCAAATCTTTGAACATTCACAGGCTCTACATATGCAGGGCATGTTTATGTCTGAGCTTTGTTTGGGCTATCTGTGCCAGCATATTACTGGTACAGAATCTCTAGTTACCACAGAGTACAGGATATATCACTGCTCTCTTTCATAGTTTAGTTTCTGGGTCAGTGTCTTAGGAATTGGTCTGGTAAATGTACTTTTTAGGGATCATTCGATTTCGCAAATGTTGTGATGAACAAGCTCAATTCTACTTGTTGACCAGTGTTTTGGTTGCCAAATGAGGTTCTAGGAGATTTCCAGATTGAAATTCTTCGCTTGGCCACATTGTGTAATTCTTGCACCTGTGTCTTCAGCTCACTGTGTCACAGTTCCCTTATTTCCCAATGACTCATTAATACATTTTACAAACAGATAACATCTGCAAAGGCTTGTCAGAGTCAAAACGTTATAGGCTAGCTACCAAGCTATGTATGTAAGTGTGGCTTACACCTGAAAAAATGTTTTTTCACTCAAAATGAGTTGCTCGCATGAAGCTGTTTGTGAGAGCAAATATACTCACAGGGCATGGGACATCTAGAGGGCTGGAATTCCCTGTGAGTTTGAACACGTCTATAAACTTACATGTTTAAGCATATTCTTACACATCTCTCCAACAGACTAAAATGAAAACAATTCCTGGGTAGGAGGGGAGTTTCTCTATGTTGGAGCGATATTTTTTCTCTGGAGAAAAAAGCAGTAAATGTTTTAACAAATGAATTTCCTTTTTCTCAGCTGATTTTTACATGAGCTATTATACACAGGTATAATTTATTCATGCGCAAATGTAATTCTCTAAAGTTTGGTAAAGGTAGGTCTGGAAATCTGCAAAGTTTTCTGATTTCCAGGCCCACAACTTTGAATTCCTAAAAGTCATAACCATAGCAAGGTGACATACCTATGGGTGCACTTTTGTGACTTCCTTTATGAATAGGGCCTATATCTGTTTTAAACTGACTCTCTGTTATTATTTTTTGAACATACTGGAATGCAGCAAGCACATTAAATGATTCATTCGAGTAATGGTATTTATAGTCATCCTTAAAATTATTTACTAGTTTAGTAAAACTGTCTCTGACATTACAATCAGACAGGGCCTGGTTTTTTTGATAAATGAAGAGTATTACCACTTTACAGAGCTACCATTCGCTGCCGCAGAGGTCATCAGTTGGATTACTGCTGGCAGGTCCTCTCCCCAAGCCGTCTGTCACCTAAGAACCGATTACCGGGTCAATACTGACTCAGGTGCAGACTTCTACGCCTGCTTCGAGATCCACTCTGCTTCCTGCAGCACCGGCATCAATGTTGACTCAACCGGAAGCGATGGTTGACCAGTTGTCGATGTCCATGTCTAACCCGATCTGATGTCGGCCCAAGCTTGAACTATGTTGCGCAATGAGATTCCAAAAAGTACAACTGGTCACTATGCAGCCTGACTGTAACCCAGTGCCTCTGCCAGATCGCAACTATCAGTAGAGGTGCCTTTCTCATTTTGGTCCTGACTCTGACCCTATTTAAGAGACACATAGGGTCCCTCAGGATTTTGATAATGATCTGGAGGAGGGTGATGGTTTACTCCTGCTCACCACAAGGATGATGAATTATACTTGGATATACAAAATGCCAGTGGGATAGACACCTCCCATGAAACAGCGCTACTCGCTTCATGGCCACCAGCGGAATAATGTGTCTCTTTTACTGCAGTCATCCGGAAGGCAGCTGAAGCACTAGATCTGCAGCAGCCCTGTATTAAAACAAAAAGAAACATCCTAAAAGAAATTCTTCAATGAGGTCCAATGTCGTCAGAGTCCTTGCTACAGTTTAATGATGCCCTGACAGACGCATTAATGGCTACATGGTCCAAGCCTGGCCTGCCAGCTGACCAATAGCTGGGTGATACATACCTGCACCTAGTGATATGGACTTCCTAGCAAAACAGCCTAAACATGAGAGAGCCTTATCATGCAGACCTTGACTAGTAAAATCAGTCCCTATTCCTTCCCGACAACTCTTCCAGATAAGGAATCTAAAAGGATTGACGCTTTTCAAGAGAATGTTTTTTATCCACAAGCCTGGCTCACAGGTCCATAAATGTATTTGTTTCCCGAGCCGGTTCATGCATTTTCTACTAGACATTTTCAGTGAGATTTTTCTCATAGTCCTGGAGGATTTAGTAGTTTCTCTGGCTCAGACAACACATGATGGACAAGATGCAGTGAAATAAGTAATCTGTGTGGGTCTGGATATTACTGATTGCCTAACTGGAGTGCTTGGAATGTGTCATGCTCAGGAGGTACGTGTAGATGAGGTTGTTTGATTTTTCAGTGATCTACAGGTATCCCTAATGGATATGTTCATTAGTGGGTTAAGACTCCATGTGGAAAAGCTGAACTTGGTTCCAGAGAGATTTAAAGACAGCCAAGCAACAGCATGATCTTTGGGGCTACTGACGACAGTGAAACAATTTCACAATTAATTTAGGAAATTCAGAGGTTATTCCATGGGACAATACTATAGGCAGCATCATCCTCCCCAACCAGTAGTACAGTAGACAGCCTGGTCCTTTTGGTGCTGTGGTTTAGGCATAGCGGTACAAAAGGGGGTGGTGACGGACGGAGCATCAGAACCAATCAAACACTCACACCCAGTCAACAGATCTGGGTTTGATCCATCACCGTTCTTTAGCCCACTCTGCCACCCCAGTTCAGACATGGCCATATGCAAATCAGTCTGACCCTGTGCCTCATGGGAACAGTCCAGCCCGAACTGCCAAGCCATGCCTTCCCTGGACCGGAAACAAGCTTCCTAGGACCGGTTTCTGGCATTTCAGCCGTCTTCAGCCAGGCTTGCTTGAATCCAGTGGCAAAGTGAGCAAGGGACTCACGTCTGAGAATACCCTGCCAACTTATGGCGAACAAAGTGGTACAAAAGGGGGTGGTGACGGACGGAGCATCAGAACCAATCAAACACTCACACCCAGTCAACAGATCTGGGTTTGATCCATCACCGTTCTTTAGCCCACTCTGCCACCCCAGTTCAGACATGGCCATATGCAAATCAGTCTGACCCTGTGCCTCATGGGAACAGTCCAGCCCGAACTGCCAAGCCATGCCTTCCCTGGACCGGAAACAAGCTTCCTAGGACCGGTTTCTGGCATTTCAGCCGTCTTCAGCCAGGCTTGCTTGAATCCAGTGGCAAAGTGAGCAAGGGACTCACGTCTGAGAATGCCCTGCCAACTTATGGCAAACAAAGCGGTATAAAAGGGGGTGGTGACGGACGGAGCATCAGAACCAATCAAACACTCACACCCAGTCAACAGATCTGGGTTTGATCCATCACCGTTCTTTAGCCCACTTTGCCACCCCAGTTCAGACATGGCCATATGCAAATCAGTCTGACCCTGTGCCTCATGGGAACAGTCCAGCCCGAAATGCCAAGCCATGCCTTCCCTGGACCGGAAACAAGCTTCCTAGGACCGGTTTCTGGCATTTCAGCCGTCTTCAGCCAGGCTTGCTTGAATCCAGTGGCAAAGTGAGCAAGGGACTCACGTCTGAGCATACCCTGCCAACTTATGGCGAACAAAGCGGTACAAAAGGGGGTGGTGCCGGACGGAGCATCAGAACCAATCAAACACTCACACCCAGTCAACAGATCTGGGTTTGATCCATCACCGTTCTTTAGCCCACTCTGCCACCCCAGTTCAGACATAGCCATATGCAAATCAGTCTGACCCTGTGCCTCATGGGAACAGTCCAGCCCGAACTGCCAAGCCATGCCTTCCCTGGACCGGAAACAAGCTTCCTAGGACCGGTTTCTGGCATTTCAGCCGTCTTCAGCCAGGCTTGCTTGAATCCAGTGGCAAAGTGAGCAAGGGACTCACGTCTGAGCATACCCTGCCAACTTATGACGAACAAAGCGGTACAAAAGGGGGTGGTGACGGACGGAGCATCAGAACCAATCAAACACTCACACCCAGTCAACAGATCTGGGTTTGATCCATCACCGTTCTTTAGCCCACTCTGCCACCCCAGTTCAGACATGGCCATATGCAAATCAGTCTGACCCTGTGCCTCATGGGAACAGTCCAGCCCGAACTGCCAAGCCATGCCTTCCCTGGACCGGAAACAAGCTTCCTAGGACCGGTTTCTGGCATTTCAGCCGTCATCAGCCAGGCTTGCTTGAATCCAGTGGCAAAGTGAGCAAGGGACTCACGTCTGAGCATACCCTGCCAACTTATGGCGAACAAAGCGGTACAAAAGGGGGTGGTGACGGACGGAGCATCAGAACCAATCAAACACTCACACCCAGTCAACAGATCTGGGTTTGATCCATCACCGTTCTTTAGCCCACTCTGCTACCCCAGTTCAGACATGGCCATATGCAAATCAGTCTGACCCTGTGCCTCATGGGAACAGTCCAGCCCGAACTGCCAAGCCATGCCTTCCCTGGACCGGAAACAAGCTTCCTAGGACCGGTTTCTGGCATTTCAGCCATCTTCAGCCAGGCTTGCTTGAATCCAGTGGCAAAGTGGTTTAGGCATGGGCAGACTCCCTACAGGGCTGCAGTCCACTAATTCCTCTTCGCTTGTCACAGTCGCCACCAAGCCACTGTAGTTAGTCCCCCACGATTTAGGTCCGGCCAGTGGGGAGCAGGATGCAGCATTACTTCCCTGCCTGACAATCCATCATGTCGTACAGATAAATCTTACAAATCAGCCAAAGAGCCTGTGCCCTACACTTTATTTCCTCCACACCTCATCTTCCTCCTGCACCAGAATGACTTTTGGAGTACCACTTCACAGTCTCTATGCAGGAAGTAAATCTTACTCTCCAAAGGTGCCATTGAACGGGTACCAGACTGAGAGAAAAGAAAAGTATACTATTCATGTTCATCAGACGGGTACAGCTTGATTCCAGTGACAGAGTGTGCACGGGACCTACTTCTGGGCATACCCAACCACTTGGGGGGACACACTAAAGTATACAAAAAAGTGATGAATGGAATGCTTGAATTAATCTCAGTCACTGGTAATTATTCAGGCTGCATCCCAATCCATCGTTATTTTGTACACCATGTCACCAATAACCAAGCTGTACCCGGATGATGAGCCCATACCTAGGGCGTAACTGGTCCTGGACTGCTTGTGTTACGGTTCAGGAAGAACCTGGCTTTGCAGTTCGGGTTGGACTCTTCCTATTGGAGTAGGCTCAAGATTGATTTACATATAGCTGGATCCAAACTGAGGTGACATGGTGTGCAAAATAACAATGAAGTGGGATGTGGCCCGTGTAATTACCATTGGCTGAGATTAATTCAAGCATTTCATCCATCATTTTTGTATATTTTAGTGTGATAAAGCTGAAAGCAGAGTGGCCCACTGCCAGGAGGCTTTGCATCTCCAGAGATATCTTTGTAGTAGCCAGCCACTTGGAGGGTTCCTCGATGCCAAAGCGGATGAACTGAGCAAGCATATCCATCCAGAGGTGGTGCAGGGTGTCTTCAAACACTGGCGGGAGCCCTTGCTAGATCTATTTGATGCTATAGAGAATGGGCATTGTCAGCAAATTTGCACTCCAGTTTCCTCCAAGCCACTAGTTAGGAGATGCATTCAGGCTGAAGTTGAACGACGGACACATGCACATTGTTCTGATGATACCTCTCATCCTTCAGGTTCTAAAGAAGTTCAAGAAGCACCGGGTCCAAGTCATCTTGATTTCTCTGGACTGGGTTAGGAGATTGTGGTCCCCTGAGCTTCTAAACATGAGCATTTGTTGTCCGATCAAGCTTATACTTTAGGAGGATCCCCTGTCTCAGAACCAGGGCAGGGTCCTGCATCCAAATCTCCACAACCTACACCTCAATCCATGCGAATGAACAACAGCAGTTAAATGCATTTGAATTATTGACCAAGGTAGTGGGCGATATCCATGCTAAAAGAAGCCCTTCCACAAAGTCCTTCTACATGGGGCCCTGGGACAAGGTTGTTGCCTGGTGGTCCGTACGAGACACTGGCACTTACAAGCCAAACAGTCCAATGTTATTTTGTTTGTTCTCCCCTTAACTCAGTTATGTCTTGCAGTGTGCACAGTGAAAGGTTAATTATTGCCCCTTTTGGCCTTCCGTTGTTTGTTGGACCAGCCATCCTTGTTTAAGTCACCAGTTGTGATGCGTTTCATTAAAAGTTTGACACATATGTTTCCACCCAAACCTTTTGTGATGCTCCAGTGGTCTTGACAATCTTTATGTGTATGCCTTTCGTGGTTGCCTATACACAGTTGCTCCTTAAGGTTCTTGAATCTGAAGACATCTCTCCATATGGACCTCATGTCAACACACAGTGTGGAGCCATTGGTACAAACACCCTACACTACCATGTCCCTGGACAAGTTGGTGTTGAAGACCGTGTTGACCTCGCTCCTTAAGGTTGTGACGCCATACCATGTTGGCCAATATATCATCTTGCTAGCCTTCTTCGCTCCTCCTCACCATTTGATCCCTGGAAAGTAGAGGAAATAATAATTTGCCTTTATCCTAAGAGGGACCTGAGTTTTCAAACTTACTGTTGAAAAGATCATCTAGTAGATGATCAGCTCTTCATCAACATCTCTGGTGCAAAGAAGAGCAGGGTGGTGCAGAAAAGGAGCCTGTCAAGCTGACAAGTCTTCTTTATCAAGATCTGCTATGCGATGGCCAAAAAGCAGCACCTAGCGGGCTTGAGAGCTCAGTCCAGTAGCACCAGGGCCCTACACAGGAATTGGCTTGAGGGGTGACTGTTCTTGATATCAGCCATGCTGTGACGTTGGCATTGATATATACGTTTATAAACCACTACTGCCTATACAGCCAGGCCTGATGAGAATGTGACTGCTTGCTCAGTCTTGTAGGACCCCTCTACCTTTCGGAGGTACTTCTTTGGTATCTAATCTAAAGGTGAGGAATCTGCTGTAATATAACTGATGGTAAGAAACGTGTTCCTTTGGATGCCATGCTACTAAGTTTGGGACCCATTGTCATGACAGTCACTTAAATGCAAAATGGTCAGCATGGGAATCTCAACTCTATGTACATCATTTGAATTTGAGAGCAGTGAGGTTGAGTCTCAAATAGATATTTCTTAGCATGCTGGGAAAACAGGTTCAGATTGTGGCAGAAAATAATTGATTGATGTTTTATACCAACAAGGTGAAGGTTGTTGGGTGGAGAACTCTGTGTCAAGAAGCAATATGGGATGTCAACACAAGAACTGATTTGTCAGTGATGCATCTTGCAGGTTGTAGTAACAATATAGTAGAAGAGCTCTGCAGGAAAACTATGACAAACCGTAAATTGGAGGTGTGGTACCAAAATATAATTGTTAGACTATCGTCTGACTTAAGTATTGTGTTCTAAATATCTACAAAGTTATCATCTCTTGGAGTTCATAATAGGAAATCTACTCAAAATGGGACAATATTTTTGTAAATTATATTTAGGGCACAATATTTATGTCAGATGATATATCTGTGTATATTCCGACATAACTGATGCAAGTATCAAATTTACTTTTTCATAGTGGAGGTGTCCACAGATACACCTGCCTCCTGCTGAACTTAACAAAACATTTCCAAAGGGGAAATGTTCTCTGGAATGAAGAAGAAAGTTTTCACAGGCTCTATCCTAGGAGGCACTTATCCATGGTACCTTTAGGATAAAAGATATACGAGCAGATGATAATGTGAAGGCCGAAGGTCAAACAAGCCTGTCGCGGACAAACTATTTCAAATTGACTTTCCTGGTGGTTAAAGTCTGTTACACATTAACCCGTAAATATCCACCAAAGCGTTTCAGAACTCACTTGGCTACATTGGGTGCCTCCTTGGCCTTAATGAGAGATGTTCTAACGAGGCTTTTGTTAAGTCTTCCATCTGGCCTTTTGGCATTCGTTTTGATAATGTTATTGTTTGGATACTCTCATGCTGCAGGATTCTCAGTTTGGTAGGGAAGTCCTTCAGCGCTTCCGTATGCAGTTTGTTGTTACTTCCACTCATCTTACCTCCTTTTGATAACGGCTTTGAGGGTGGTTCACCTAATGAATGTGAAAGTAAGTATTCATTAGAAGAAAAGTTAGTCACTTTTGTAATGTTCTTTCTTATGCTCACACATCTACCTGCAGATTCCTTATCACCCTTGCACAACCGTACTTTGAGTGAGTAAAGTATCATAGAGTTGAAGTCTAGGAGTGCTACCTTGCCACTGCTTCAGAAAACATTTTGCAGAATTGATCTGGTGCCTGGGGATGATTTACATAGCGAATCTGTGGGAACATATGTGTAGCGAGTGGCATGAAGTTGTTGAGATTCACTCTGTTTGTGCACCGATGTTGCAGGTTCTGATGTTTGATCTGGACTGTCAGGCAGGGTCACCTCATTTATAAGTTCATGAGCTGATGATCGTAGAGGTAGGAGCTTGAAGTGTGACGAGTCCCGTGTGATGGGCCGTCACCATGTGTCCTTTGCACGTCACATCCCTCAGATGCTCGACAGCAAATGGACTGAATGTTTTCTGCTCTTGTTTCTGCTTTATTGAAGGCTGTCTCGTGGGCTCGACGACACCAATTGGCCTATACAATACAAAAATGAAACAGCGAGACCATACATACACACCATTGTGTGTATGTGAGGCACCTCCCCCTAAAGGAAGAGACAGGACTTCCCCACAAGGATACCCCACAAGAAGTCCAAATACTTGGAGTATTAGGCTCCAGTGATGCGCAACACCACCTTCCTGCTGTCTCTAAAGAGCAGACTTCACAACCAGGGTTACATTTTTTAAATCAACTGTGGGTTGCACAATCAAACTCAAATTTCACAAATGATTGGGTCCATCCAATGTTGTTGATGTTAACTATCTTTATTCTTCTTTTGTGATAAAAAAACAGCCAAGCAGTCAACACGTTTCGTTCAGCTTCACTGGGCTTCATCAGGGCTCATTTTTAGATTTAGATTTCAAGTTTTTGGCTCTGTAAAAAGTTGCAAGTGCGCTGTGATATTCGGTATGTCTGTTACTCCGCAATCAGACTATACCCTCTCGTATCCGGGGTAGTACAAAAATAATTGGCTTCTGTGCTGTATGAGTTATCTGCTCCAGGACGCCAGCAATCCACGTCTCCCACCATGCGTTTGTGAGTGCTGAATGCCTTTTGCTTTGATTTTTGCTGTGTTCTTGTAAGATTCTGTTTACTCTTTCAGTTCTGAAAAGGTTTAAAGGGCCAATCATGGTGAAAACTATTACTTATCTGAAATTATAATTCACAATCATTGTTATGAGCTTTATAATATCCATACCCTGCTTGTCCTTCTTTATCTAGCATGTCTGAGAATTAGCTGGTATCCCATTACTGTGAAACAGATCTATCTTTAATTGCTCAGGCGGAGCAGGGGTGTGTTACTAAACATGTCTCTGTGCGTTTAAAAGCAGAACATGTATGTCACTATATAAAAAATTGTTTGAATATGTATGGACTCAATGTAGGCCACATAGAATACTAAATGGTTATGAAAATGAAAAATATACCACAGTTAGAGGATTTTGTCAGAAAAGTAGCTTTATAATGTCAGTTTTGTTTCTTTGAATTACTGCCCCCTACCCCCTACCTTTTAATTCAAGAATTCTATGCGGTAGTAGAATGATTTGAGAGATCTGTGCTACTTGAAAATGGGAAAAGTTCAGGCTATGCTAGGTTACGTCAATAGTGAGATAAGAAGTAAGCACACTTGTAATGTTGATATTTCAAATCCTCATGGTTTTTGCAAGTGTTCAAGACAGCTACCTTTACAAGTAAGTAGTGAAACACCTTACCAAATTATACTGTACAGTCCACATGCCTAACTAACATGCACTTCGTAAATGATTAAGATTTGATTCTCAATGAATAATATTTTTGCCTATTTTTGCAGGTGTTTGGTAAAATTGCCATGAGGGATCATACTCAAATAAATAGAAACAACAATTTCCAGACATTCCCACAATCCGTCCTTCTTCTGTTCAGGTACATTTTACATTTTTCCTGAAAAGTATAGTGCTCAGGTCAACTGGTATAAATTCACTGAATAGGCCAAGTAATATTTGGCTCTAAGTAGGGGTAACTCAGTGAACGACTTTAATTTATTCTACCTTCTTAGATGTCGCCTTACAGCGCTGTTTCTGTGAGGGGTATTATATACGGGAAAGGGCTTAGAGACCGTCCATAACTTGCCATTTGCTGGCTCAATTGTTCTTTCTAGCTGTCTCCTAATTGCCCACAATATGCCTCATGTCTATGTCTCTGGAGCATGGACCAAGTACAAATTGATTTGATTCAATTACCGTCCTTATGCTGTCCTTTCGCCGTTCGTGCTGCGATTCAGGGTACTTTAAAAAAAAAATGTTTCTGTCCACCGTTTTGACTTCCCTGCTACATCTTTGGGTTGCTTCTAACTACCATCACTTAGGTTTGTTTCTTGTTGCCTTAAATTGTTTTGGAATTCTGCACTGCCTTTTACAGCACCAAACAAATGGTGTGGACTATTAAAGCAGTTTGTGACTTTGTTTTACAGTTTGGCGCTTCCTTTTATAGCACAAAACAAATGGCACGGAAAATTAAAGTAGTCCATGTGACTGTGTTTGCAGGCTGCACCTCTTGTCTGAGCATCCAAAGTATGTGTCTGATTAAAGCATACACTAGTCTGAAACTGGACTCCCATAGTCTTTCCAGACAAGTAGTCCAGTCACATGCTTAAGGCCAGGCAACCACTAAGCAACATAAACATTTTTTACACATCTCTGCATTTTCACACACAACGCATGTGGCTTTTTAAAGTGCCTCAATTTTGGACAGCGCTGCAGTTAATCAATTTCTCATAAAACCTGTATGAGTCTCATAAGTATTCCACCTCTTCTCTACACACACAAAGTATATTTCTTACACATTTGTCGAGGCACACATGAGAAATAGTATAACCAGTAAAGCTGGTTTCCACTGTACTTTTGTGTATATTCAATTACAAGTCCATAGAGTACTTCAGGAATTTCTTTCCAAAATTTCTTTCTTTTTCTTTTTTTCTTCTTTTGATAACCACATGTGTATACCATAACAGCCAACACGTGTTTCGTCCGAAGGGACTTTTTCAAGGCTAATACGTGCTCAGGAGTCCACTAATAACATCAATAGTTGATCGACCGGTTTGGGACAGCTAAAACAACCGGGAATATATAACCCCTTGTTTGAGATGGAATTGACATTCCCCGGATCATATGTTTTCCGTTCCTTTTCCTAGAAAGTCAAGACAACGAACCTGCAACAGGTTTCTCATGACCTGAACAATGCCATCCCAAACGGAAAACATATGATCCGGGGAATGCCAATTCCATCTCAAACAAGGGGTTATATATTCCCGGTTGTTTTAGCTGTCCCAAACTGTTCGATCAACTATGGATGTTATTAGTGGACTCCTGAGCACGTATTAGCCTTGAAAAAGTCCCTTCGGACGAAACACGTGTCGGCTGTTTTGGTATACACATGTGGTTATCAAAAGAAGAAAAAAAAATAAAGACATTTTGGAAAGAAATTCCTGAAGTACTCTATGGACTTGTAATTGAATATACACAAACGTACAGTGGAAACCAGCTTTACTGGTTATACTATTTCTCATGTGTGCCTCGACAAATGTGTAAGAAGTTTGTGGATTCCAAAGGGCCTTTGTGTCATTTGTTGGGTCCGATATATCCTCCAGAGGCAGAGGAGGATTTCTGTCTGAGAGCACCTTTCAAAAAAATCAGTCATATAGTGAATTATTAAGGCTTTCAGATGACATAATGGATGTGCATATAAGATTCTGGCTAGCTTCTGCTTAAGTTTTTGTGTGAAATGAACACACAAAGTATATCTCTGTTTAAAGTGCTTCTGGTTTGTGCAGAAGAGCAACTACTCCATTTCTCCGAAACAACCTGTACCTAAGTCCTTATTCTCATATGTATTCCACCGTAACCGCTTTCAGGCGCCCCATATTTATCTGCACTTAATTGCAAGAGATGTAGCGTGGCAGACACAGTTCCAATCCACTCTAGTCTACCACTCCACTACAGTGTACCTCAATCTACCCCACTGCACTCCAATCTACCACACTCCACTCTACTTCATTCCACTCAAATATACCCACTCCACTCAAATCAACCCCCAAAAGTCTACCCCACTGCACTTCAGTCTACACCAGTCAATCCTACTCCACTCAAATCTACCTAAATCTACCCAACACCAATCTACCTCACTCCACTCCACACCTATTTACCCCACCGAATCCAATCTACCCCACCCCACTCCAATCTACACCAATTTACCCCTCTCCAATATATAATACACCCTTATATATTCATCTACCCCTTAAACTCCACGCCAATGTTCTTCATGCCAATACAATAAGCCCTACTCTACCCCAATCCACTCTACTCCAACATACCCCACTACACACCAGTCTACCCTACTCCACTCCTATCTACCACAATCTAACTCAAGCAGTCCACCCCAATCTGCCCCACTCGTCCACTCATACTACCACAATCTACCCCAATTTCACTCCACTCTGCCCAAGTCTACCCCACCCCACTCCACTCCAATCTACCAAACTCCACCCCACCCCACCCCATTCTACCCCACTTCACCCCAACCTACCCACTTCACTCCAATCCTCCCCTCCCCACTTCACTCCAGCCCACCCCAATCTACCCCTCCCCAATCTACCTCACTCCAATCAATCCCATTCCAGTCTATCCCAGTCTACCCCATTCAACTCCTGGATCCATCGGCTGACCGCACTCAGGTTGAGGCCTTAGAGATGGCTATGCTGGATTTATTTAGGACAGTTCCTGTCCGTGCTAGACTACCCCCACACAGCACAATCTTACAGGCTTGATGACTTTGACTGCTTCGACCCCAATGCTCAGTATGCCCCACCAGCTTGCTCTCTGGCCCCACTGCCCAAGAAGACGTTGAAGCCTGACAGGGTGCTATCTCTAATTCGGTCTGAGGTTCCTTCAGTGTTGATGCAACGTTGGCAGAACACCTCCCAAAAGAAGAGTTGCTTGATTCTGACTCTGAGCCCCTTGCAATTACTTATAATGTTCATCGCAACACAGAAGTGGATGATATAGCCACTGATAACCTCCTTTCCCCCAGAAAACGTATTCAGGTTTGCACCATGTCATATAAAATGCAAGTAGCTGGACACTTCACCAGAAGAGGACACCCTTTAATCTTCTAGCCCCCTTCATAGGAAGTCTATCCATTCACCACTGTTGTACAAAAAGCATCTAAAGCAGTGAAACTGACCGTGTTTTCTGCAGATGTGAAGTTTTACATTTTACCAGAGATCTTACAGCAATCTTTCTCAGTGGTGGAGTCCTACCTTTCATTTTAAAGAGGCACTTTAGGACCCTGTCATGGCTTCATGGGAGAATCCCTTATCGGGCCCAGCTGCCCACAGAGAGTTAGCCAGATGTCATAGGCCTGATCCTGGCGATCCATACTTTCTGTCATCTCACCCTTCACTGGAATGTCTTGTGTTCCAAGCTTCTTCTTCAAAGCAAAATCCGAATTCTTTTCCGAATTCGCTTCCCGGTAGAGAATCTAAAAATCTTCACTCTATGTGCTTGTAAAGTCTTTGCTTCTGCCATGCTTGCCCTCTGTACAGCTAAAGCTACATGCCTACTGGCCAAATATGTTCATTCCCTGTAGGAATTTGTAAAAATCACACTGATCACCCTACCAGATTACATGAAAATACCTTTTACTGATTCACTCAACAACATTTCGGACATTTCCAAATAAATCCTGTAGTGAAGAACGCACTCGGTGTCTCAATCCAGCAGTCATGCAGTACTGCTTAGGCATGCTCCATTGACTTCTCAGGAGTGAGGCAACTCTCATGGACATAGCCTTTGATGGCGAGCATTTGTTCGATGAGAGGGGTCAACTGCTCCCAGGACCATTTGAAGGCCAGTAGAGCTACAGCTTGATCACTTGGCCAAGTCACCCTAGCAAAACAGTTCCATAAAAGCACAGGAAATGATGTGGCTATTCCATGGCAGTGCAGTTCCAGCTGAGACAGCCCTCTCTGCCAATCCAAGCACACCAACAAATGTACGACTCTCGTTGAGGCATGGAGGGATCTATGGGATGCCATTAGCAGCAGCAGATACAATGTCTACCTTTCCTTATTGGCTCTTCTGCCTAAAAACCTCTATGATTACCCTCATACATCACCATCTTATTCTGGGAGAGTGTCTAATTTTTCTATCAATCGAGTCAGTTACAATGAATCTCTGGATCATTCACATATTACACAGGGAGTGTGCCTTACATTCCTGACCCACCTATTGTACCTCCTTCCATAGGCATGTGCTCTTCCGTACATTCCTCAATTTTGGAGGCAGAACTCCATGCTCCGCTGAGCAAATTGTCCATATAGGTGGTCCTTTAGAAGAAAGGGGCACACAATTCTACTCCTAATATGTCTTGCCACCCTAGAAGGATGGAGTTCTGAGAGCCATCTTAGATCTCCACTTTTTGACTTGTTCATTTGGTGGGGCAAAGTCAAGATACTATCCTTGATCCATGTCTTACTGGCCCTGAATGTGGGTGTTTGGCTGGCATTCCTAGATCTCCAGGAAGTCAGTTTTCATCTTGCAGTTCTGCCTGCCAACAGACGTTCTCAGAGGTTCACCTTGGGATCCGAGCAGTATCAGTCCATGGACTTGCTTTCCAGGCTGATGATCACACTGTGTGTTTTCACGAAAGTGCCGGCAGTTATGGCAGCTTCAAATGCAACATTCAGAAAGCCATGTATGTTCATACTAGGACTGTTGGCTAATGGAAGTGGAGTCCCAGGGTTGTTTGAGAAACACCTTCAGCCCCTGTGGACTCTCCTCACAACTTGGGCTTAACCAACAACACCCAAAGGTCTCACCTCACTCCAGCTCATCAGGTGACCCTGTTCTGGAGTGACCTGGAGTATTGATTTAGTCTGACACTTGATTATTTTCCTGGTAACAGCTGGAAGATTAAGTAAACTTTGATGATAGCAACTTGTTCATCGAATGTAATACAATCTCCAGCTATTCCAAAAGCTAAGTTTACAGTTTCTTTCCTACAGCTAATTACACGTTTCCCCTTCAATGTTCGCAGCAGTGGTGTTCATGAGCTCCCAGGGAGTCTGTCAACCCCCATTACCTTAGTCACATTCTAATTGTTTCATACACTGTACTCATTTGACACATTTTATTGTTTTTAGCTAATTCCATAACGTGCAATTATCAAATGCCACATAGCTATTTATAACGGCAATTAAGCTGAAATATTGCTATAATCAAAGGAACTTTCCCCTTTGGATTTTGCTGAGAAGATAGCATGTGATTAAAAATCATATATGCAACGTGAGAACTTTGAAAATAGCGACTAGTTTTTGAAATACACCTATGAGATTACACCTTATCGACATTTAGTGCAAATTCGGGTCCCATAAAGCGGTATCCAAAGAATTGAAATCCACAACTGGGACTAGTCATCAAATCAATACATTTAAATAATGTGAAGCAAATTAGTCTCCTCAGGAAAAACAGGGAATGGTTAAGTTTTCAAATCATAAAGGCTTATTAAAAGATCAAATGTTTACTGATTAAGTATATTAGTGTTAATCAATAAGCAATGCAAATAGTTAATATGACGTTCAAAATCGAAGTCATATAAGCAAAAGGATGAACTAATATAAAGTTGTTCCAAAGGAAAATGGTTAAGTAAATCAGTTCTCCCATAATGAGGGCACCCTGCTATGCTCTAAGCTGTTCTGGAAAAGTTCTGCTCCGCTCTAGCTTTAATCACACAATTCATGCAGTTGCTGTATCCACACATGGTTCCCAAAAAATGCTCTAATCGGGTTAAAGGAATAACATGCACTCAGGAGCTCATTAGTTTCTCAATGCACAATGCAGCTTCTCTAAGTGTCCTTTAAAATTACAGTGATTTGCAACAAACGATGCATTGCACCAGCCTATGCTCTGCAGGTGTGCCTTGGCAACTAACCCGACTGACAAGTTTATTGGAGCAGGGTCTAGACTGATTTGCATATGGCTGGGTCTAAACGGAGGTGGCATGATGGGAAAAAGTAAGATCGGTTGGAATGCTATCCCAAGTCATTGCCAGTTTGGCTTATTACAAGCATTCCTCCCATCACCTTTTATGAGTTTCAGACAGGAAATGACCCACTTGACAAATGGTGGGCAACAACTATAAGTGTCTAATAGTTTGTATTTTAGAGCAATAGGTAGGTCTTGAGCTTGTCGCCATAATGTAGTGTACTCTGCGAGGCAAAATCAATTTGGGATTTTCTCTGAAAAAATGAAAGACACACAGCATGGAGTAATGCACATATAAAGTTTATTCCTGACCAACCTTGGGTGTCAACCAGCTGGGTGTGTAGTGCAGGAGTGATCACCGCTCCCACCCTTCTCCTATTAGATCCTCTTTTACCGTTCAACAGACGGCATAACTGATATAGTAATGGCGACAAGCAGGAGAAGTAGTTCACCACAACACTGGCTCCCTATGCCTCTCTTGCAAACAAGCCAAGCTATCTAAACAAGTCATTAAACATCAAATTCAGACATCTATAGCAGTGCTTCTCTAATCCTTTGACTTTTTTACACCCCACTTAATCATTACTCGAATCCGGCAACCCCACTGAATCTTTATTGGAATCTAAGAAACCCCACAGAGTCATTACTGGAAGCTGTAGTCCCTGGCTTAAGCAATTATGATGATTTGAACCGCAAAAAAATGCACGGAAACAAGCATTCAGTAAACACATACACAAATGAGGAAATATTTAGTTTAGTTCACAAACGAATATAAAAAATTAAAACTTTTCATTTTAATGGCAAGATTGGGACTTTTCTAAATTCAATTGAGGCCACCCATCTTCCATACTATATTCTGGTTGATGCATTTGTACTGCTCCGATGAATAACACTGAGGACAAGCAACTTAATTTTTAGCCTTCAAATTCCTGCACATTTACGGAACGTTTTAAAATTGACAAGTCTACATTTTAATTAGGTGTTTATATACACTTTTTTATTAAGCTGTTAATATTATTCAAATTTCTAAGCAGTTGCGGACCCCCTGAGCAGGCGCCGAGGACCCCCAAGGTCCCTGGACCACAGGTCAAGGACCGCTGCTCAGCAGTGTAGACCCAGGCATCGCTGCTCCATCCTTGTGCTTCTGGATAAGGCAGTATAATCTCTGTGTGTGCTACAAAAACAAAATGGAGCATTGGCATTTGTAGGCAGATGTCTTTGAGATGCATATACCTGACCCCCTATGTCAAATGCTTTACAAAACAAGTAGCATCTATTGACCCCTTGTCATTTAATAGGTATATTGTCTAGGAACTTTCAGCAGTTCTGATTGAGGCAACTTGTTAGCCGGTAGTTTTCTGTATGATTGTGAAAACATGACATTTCATGGGTTGTTTGGTTAATAGATGCTGAGCAAGATGACGCCATTTCTGGGAGCTCTAAGTCATGATTATTTCCTTTTCTTATTTTTATCCACCAGATGTGCAACTGGTGAAGCTTGGCAGGACATCATGTTAGCCTGTTTACCTGGGAAACGGTGTGATCCAGAGTCCGATTACAACCCAGGTGAAGAATACACATGTGGAAGCAACTTTGCCATTATTTATTTCATCACATTTTATATGCTTTGTGCATTTCTGGTAAGTGTATATTTCCTACAGTTGAATATCATGAGCTGTATATCAGTCTGAATGATATGTGTAAATGAAAATGGTTTACCCATAAGCAGTAAAGGATAAACCCGGTGCTGAATTTCAGCCAGTAGTTTCAGGTGCGGTGCACCAGCACTCATTTTTGGGGAGCTACACGTATTTTTCTTCATCACACATTGATCCAGAACAAGAGAGAGGGAAACTCAAAGGGGAAAGCAGGAGGAAGAGAAATAAGGAAAACAGTGACAAAGAAAGAAATCAGGGGTGAGAATAAACCCAAAAGAGAGAAATAAAGAGGCTGTGAGTGTCTGGTGGTGGATGAAAGAGGAATGAGGTGCAATCAAGATTATGCAGCCATGGTATTAGGCACGCCAACCTTCGATTTGGTGTTGAACTACTCAATGCAATTCGTTTTAGATATTTACTTATGTACTTAACTCAGTTTGGCTGTATGCCAGAGTTTCCTTCCCCCACCCTGCCCCTCCCACGACCGCCTCACCGCCCCCGCAGCACTCCCTCGAGGAGCCGCCACTGGACGAAGGGGATATACCCACCTTAATTGACAGAAGCTCCTACTCAACTATTGACTATATATTCATTTCTGTCTTGCTAGTGCAGTCGATTCTGAACTTTAATGTCAAATGGAATCAGTTTAGTGATCACAACTCTTTATTATTGGTTATTGAAGGGAGAAAGAGAGAGGAAGTTAGTCCCTCAATAAGACCTAGGAACACAGACATCATACTTGGGGACCAAGCCCGTCGATTGAAATGGAGCCAGGTCCCTTTGGACCCATTTTTAAATAACCACCACTTCAAATGTGCCCAAGATATTAGCTTGTGTCTAGAGGGTTGCACGCAAGCAGACATTTTAGTATGTGCTTTTATCAGGGCATGTGAGCATGTTGCAAATGGCCTTGTGAGAGTGGAGGGTAAACCTAAACCTTGAGGAGAGAACGATGTGGCCATAACTGCTCTAAGGCACACCAAAACCTGCTTAAAGCACTGAGGAAAACATAGAGGAATAATATTGAGATTACTATTTGTTGGAAGAGATAGAAGCTGGCCTTAGCATATCGAAAAAAATTAATTTAAATGGAAGCTTGGGACCAATTACTTCAGAATAATGTCTTAAAAAATAGTGCCAGATTTTGGGAAATTGTTAATTGTTCCTTTTTTGCTGGGATGACTAACAGCATTTTAGATGTACTATAACCTCGGATATAGGTGTAACACATTTCTAGGGGAGATATGTGTATCAACAGCTGACGTCCCTAATAGTATCCGAGCTAAGCTCAGAGGAGAAATTGATCTGATTTTTACTGAGGAAGAAGAAATAGAGGTTGCTTCCCTCATGTTGAAGGATAAGGCGCCTGGCCACGATGGGTTTCCAGAGGAACTATACAGGACAAATTCCAAAATTTGGCCTGAAATAGTAACTCTCGGCCTAAGTGCCACCTGTATAACAAGGTTTACGTCATTGGTCTAGATCTATAATTATCCTGGTTTTTAAGAAGGGTGCAAGAACTGATCCACGGTGTTATAGACCCAAATCCCACATAGATTACAAGGTCAAGGTAATGGGGAGAGTGATCTTCTCCATGTTAACGCCTTGGCTGAATCAAAATAAAGTTATTTTCAATCTCCAGTATTGATTCAGGCCACGGAAAAGCACTTTAGATCAATGCCTAAATTTATAGTAGCGAAAGGGGGTATGTTATATCTTGCTTTTACGGATTTAACATTAGCTTCCAATAGAGTCATCAGGTCAAAGCTATGGCTACTCCTTATTAATATGCCTTTGGATCGTAACGTTGTGGACTTTTTAGTTGATCTACATCTAGATCTCTCTGCGGTCGTGAGATACGTTCAGACCGGGAATCTTTCTTCACCCAAAAGAGTATATCGGGTGGAAGACAAGGCTGCATTTTAGCCTCACTTTGTTCAAAATATATATTAATAACTTGAGTGCAATTCTATGCACAGCTTGTAGAGATATTCCTCAGGCTGGGACTCAGTTAATTTCAGCACTTTTATACGCGGATAATACCATTCTGTTAGCAAGAGCAGCAGTGAGGCTTCATCAGCTCCTCAATTCTTTCATAGGTTTTATAAATTCCTTAGATCTGAGCACAAATTCCACAAAATCCAACTTCATGGTTATGACTCCCAAATACAAAAGCCAAAGGAAATGTTTTTTGGAAGATACAGAAATCACCAGGGTAAACCCCTTCTCCTATTTGGGAGTCTTATGCGATGAAAGGGGATCTTGGGCTCCGTTAAGTAGGGCAAAAAGGAATACAATACCTTGAGACATAGCAGTGGTTTTTGATTTTGCTAGTAGACTGGGTGTTAAACCTTTCCAGGTTTTTGTTAAAGTCTTTCATTCTCAATATATCTCCATTGCCAGCTATGGGAGCAATAGCTGGGGCTACAACGAGGATAATGATTTACAGATAGTGGAAAATAAATTTATGAGACAGCTGTTGTCAATCCACACAGCTTCTTTTATCATTCATGAAGAGATAGGTGTTGTGCATACCTCAGTCCTTTTGGCTCTTCGTCCACTACTAAAGTGGATTAGGATCTGGATTAACCCCTCAGAAGCAGAAAGAGATGACTTGAACTGGCTTCGGATTCTGTGATAAATTGATATCATGTGGTTTTGGTCCTGAGTTTTTACTGTATAGAAATAGAATTGTATTTTTTAAATCTTTTTATCAAATTTTTAACAACATTTTTATGTGTGTATTTTTATTGATGTACTGGAAATAGTTTGGATTATTTTACGATATTATGCATTCTGATATTGTTTGTGTCTTTTATGGCTTTAATTAACCCAATAAAGAATGTATGACTGACTAACTGGCATTTGAAAAGCTAGACTTGTTGTTTGGCAGGCACTTGCTACCTCTTACAAGTTGCTTCACAGAGCTGCAAATAATTAGTTCTTCCATTACTTGAATATATGTCACGTTTCATCAACTCTGCATGAACAAACAGCGGAGTTGGACTGACATAATACCTGTTAGTTGTTAGACGTGATATAGCAAAGCAATCCCAGCTCCAAAGAACCTAGCATTCAAAACAACCTGTCTTACAATGCAGCAGTGTTACCCAAAAAATACAGAGCAAATTATTTTCTGGGGAAACAGGCGATGTGTCTTCCCTCACAACAAGTGGTTTTCTATAAGCACTTAGAATAGTTTAATCTTTACATGGCAGTGGCACATGGGAAATGTAGAAGCAGGCGCATAAAGCTTGACATAAGGTCTGATTATTTTCAGGCTCACTGACCAACTTCTGATACACTCCTTGCCATGTGAGGAAGGGACGACAGTCCACTCTAACCTTAGGGTCCTTCCTTCTCCCTTCCAGTAGAAAGACACAAACATTGCAGAAGTGCAGGAAATGACCGGGGATGAGTGAACTGTAAGGGATGCGTAACATTACACAGAACTATTATAAAGTAGTCCACCTTTAAAATATTGCAGGTATGAAGATTTGGGGCAAAAAGAGTGCAGAACTATTTTTAAGCTACACACATGAAAGAAAGAATATCGAAAGAAAGGCTTGCTTAATACTTGCAGCAGTTTGTAAAAATGTATTTACTCCCGCTCCTGAAGAGACAGCAATTTAATCCATTGCACAGAGTGAGGATTAGGGAGCTGCACCCAAGGATTGCCACAAAGCCAACCTACTTTCAGGCTGCAGCAGACACTGACTAGATTGCAGGGGAGGGCTCGAAGGGTGGCAAAAGAAAAGCAGCAGATTGATGCTCAGTGGAGCCCTGAGCTGTAGCACTTGTGGTCTTTGAGTGTGTGATCAGATCTTTGTCAACATTGTCACTGCCTGATTCACAGCGTAAGCTGTCCTGTTCCTTTATCATCGCAGCTTTGTTCCTCCTGGAGGGGAAGTAGATTACCCTTGAATCCTCCCCTAAACGAACCGTACCTCATCTTTTAACAAGTTAATGTGGGAGCAGTGAGTCTTGCTTACACCACCTCAAAATGTGATAATAAAGGAAATGGTAGGATCAGGAGAGGAGTGACAGATAAAAAGGTAGGGACCAGTGTTTTTAACACAAAAATGCAGTATACTCATTAAGTGGTATTTTGATCAGTCTTCTGAAGCTATTGGCCCTTTTCACTGAAGACCTGAGATGTCAATCACACTGTGTGGATTAGCCCACAGGAGTATTTTAGTCTCACCATCTTTCTACTTGCTGTTGGGTGTAGCCTTCAAACACCATTGGGGGGAATGAGGGTTTATTTTATATTTGAAAGGTATGGTGAATCATCATACATTTAATACATTACAAAATGTATTTTATTTTCTTGCCAAGTCCCTTTTTCCTAAATCATTCAGATGGCCCCTCTGCGATTCACTGCCTATATTCTCCATTGAGATGAAGGGAGGACGTAGAAACAGAGTCTGGGACTACAACTAAAATATTTTGTACCTGATTGTAATTTATGTTGCATTGTAATAATAATTCCAGAGAGTTATTTTTATTTTGCAAAATATTTCCCCATAAATTTTGCAAACGTAAATGTTGTGAAATGAACATACGACACTACTGTATAGTTATATAATTTGTTTTTGTTTTGTAGATCATCAATCTCTTTGTTGCCGTCATCATGGATAATTTTGATTATCTTACACGTGACTGGTCTATTCTTGGTCCTCATCACTTGGATGAATTCAAAAGGATATGGTCAGAATATGATCCTGAAGCTAAGTGAGTTTGATTTTCTCATTTCCAAAATTTATTTTATACATTTGTTATTTCTTTATTATGAAACCTTGTAGCACTCCCTGATTTTTCAGGAGCATTATGGTTCACATAGAATAACTGGCCTGATTTAGACTTTGGATTACGTTATTTACTCAATCAGGGCAACGCCCTGACAGAGTAACCGTACTCTGAGCATAGAGATGTCCCCAGGCCCACAGATCTGTTAACATTGACAGCAACTGCATACACTAATTTTCCTGCCATTCTGCTGAACGTTTGACGGACTGTAATGTCAAGATGATGGTACTTTCATGGGACTTTTAACATGTTTTTATATTTTCAAAAACATAACCTCAAAGCAGGATTTTGTTTTCGAAAATACAAAAACTAATGTCCCCCACACCATGGGAGTTGTCTCCTATAGGGTCATTTTGCAGTTTTCACTGACCCTTGCCACCAAGTTTTAGCCAGCGCCAAGCAATGGTAAAAACTGGTAATTCGGCCACCAGCTCTAGAAACGCGTAGGCGGTCGAATGCCAAACCTTCACTGGCCCTAACTTCGTCAGGCAAATGTTTCGACCGCCCTATTTAGATTGTAAATACACCTTTACAGAGAGATGTCAAGCATCTGCCCAACTCTCCCTTTGTGTGGCATGTATCCAAACAGTTTGCTGAATCAGCATTTTTAGTAGCCCAAATTCCAAATGGACCTAATTGTTTGGTACATTAATATGCACGCCTTATTTCTGTTAGTTACAATATAATTCTGAATCACTATCTTTGTGGAAAATAAAACCTCCCTTCTATTTAACAGCAATTGCTCACGATTGAGGTTTGGGGGACTAGTTGTCTCTTCCTAATTCTGAAGTCCAAATATTCCAATCGGGTAAACTTTGCTGTGTATATACCTCCTTTGAATCAAAGACATAGATTAATTTCTGAAAATTAAATTTAAAAACAATCATCCTGCAAATGAATAACAGGCCAGTGTGTGCATTTTGGAACATGAAATAAAAGGTCTGGTGTACATTGCTAATTTTTTTTATAAATGTTCTTGCATGACTTTACAGAATCTACAAGAAATCCACGTAGTGGTCACTCTAAACCTATCTGCAACAAATTACTACATTTAGATTTGGTAAATACAGTAGATTATGTAGATAATATTTCCAGATTAAATATTTTTCATGCACATATTATTAATGAGTAGTAAGCCATTACAGATAATTCATTAACATCATGTCTTCTAATGGAACGTGCTTTACTGAGAAGAAAGACTCCCTTCTTCGAGCCTTATCATTCATCACCAGTTGTTCCGGATTATCAAACAAATTATTTTTGTCCAAGTGTCTTAATTCATTACTGATATAACAAAGAAACATGTTCTGTGAAAAAGAAACCAATGTTATTCCAGTTGAAGGAACTCAAGCTCACTTATCCAACAAGCTACTTCAGTATATTGCTACTGTTGGAAATGACCATCTTTTGTTTTCAATAATCATTTTTTTGCCTTTTTTTGCTGAACCTGTTTTTGCTGGTCATAGGACTCTGTGCACTTTACTCCTGCTAACCATTAGTATAGTGTTTGTGCTTGCCTCTCGAAACACATTAGAATTGGCATTCCTCTAATTGGTACATTTAATTTGCTTGTAAGTCACTAGCATATGGTACCACATGTACCATAGGGCCTTTAAATTAAGTGCTACTAGTTGTGCAGCAGCACTCTTTGTATCACTCACTAAAGTAACACTGCAAAACATGGCTCCAGGCCTGCCACTGCAGCGTGGGTGTGCAGTTTTAAATCTGCCATATCAACCTAGCAGAACAGCCCTTTTGCAAAGCTGAAACCTTCTTTTTTAACACGTATAAGACACCCCTAACATAGGCCATAAATGCCCGTAGGACAAGGTACATGGCATTTAAAAAGTAGGACATATATATTTAATGATTTACATGTCCTGGGAGTGACGTACCTCCAAAGTAGTTTTTCACTGTGGTAAGGCTGCCTCCCTTATAGGAAAACACAGGTTTATGCTTTTACATTTAATATGTGCAGAATTTAATTTGAGAATAACTAGAGAAATGGTTCGAGGACTCATTTTAAAAGTAATTTGAAATCCAACTTAATAGTCAAGTCGGATTTGATATTACTTTTTTGGAAATAATCCATTTAGGAAGTAGTCATTTTCCCACAAAGTCAAAAGGGCCTTTTCTGACAGTGTCCAGTGACCCATGATGGTTTTCCTGTGGTCGGATGAGAGATAGCTGCGAACAAGCTACAGTTGTAGAGGTCTTGGCTGAACTATGTAGGTTGTATATATATATATATATATATATGTATGTATATATATATATATATATATATATATAAATATATCCAGGATGGATCCCTTTGTGACGTAGGCGCTCCGTTTTCAGCCCAGTGCATAAACCATTCGGCAGGATCCAGCCGATAATTATATAGCAGGTTCTTAGTCCTTTGATTCTGTGAACTAAGAAAGAATGCAATTGTCTAATAAACAAACAGGAAGTGACTGCATGCTAAACATAAAAGAGAGGCATGCCATGTAACCTCATCCCGTGATCAAGCCTACTTGCAGAGGCGAAACGCGTTGGGTTTGGCAAGAATAAAGTCCTTTCCTTAAATACAACTACGAGTGAGTGCAATCCTTTCTTAGTTCACAGAATCAAAGGACTAAGAACCTGCTATATATATATATATATATATATATATATATATATATATATATATATAGTGTTGGTTTATTTACAGTTACGTGTTTCGCTCGCACAGCGGTGTTAGCAAGAAGCTCGCTGTGCGAGTGATACGCGTAACCTAAAATAAACCAACTGCTGTTGACTTATCCTTTGAGTGATTGCATTACTTTGTACTGGATATAATTGTTCGCCCACACGCTCCGCTAGCTTCTGTGATCCTCTGCTTTGGCGTGGGGAGACAGAAGGAGCAAATTACACAAGGATATATATATATATATATATATATATATATATATATATGTATATATATATATATATATATATATATTGCCTACTGGTGGTCGCCAGTATGTAGTTATAGTTAGGACCTATTATCCATAGGAAATTTGTAACATTCTTTTCCCCAATAACTTTGGTGCCGGATGACGAATCTTCGCGAGATTTTCAAAACTGGTGGGGTGCTCCGGTCAGCTCCTATCCTGAAAGTTTGGGGGTGATTCGTCAAGCGGGGGCCGAGACAAAAGGGGGTACAAAAACGTGTTTTCTCCATGTTATTTCCCATAGGGAATTTTGGAACAGGCTACAGCCCGAACTGCTGAACGGAATTACACCAAATTTGGCAAAAAGGTACTGCTTGGCTCAGAAAGCGTCCTTTATAAAAATGGTGTAAATCCATTCAGTAGTTTTTGAGAAATTAAGAAATAAATATAGTGATATCTATGGCCGCAGTGGATCCGCGCACCCTCCCAATCACGAGCTTCATGCTAATTGGCTGGCAACACTTCAAACCAGGAAGTGTTGGCAGCCATCTTGTGCCTCGGTACAACCGAGGAACAAGAAAACAGAAAAAGAAACATGAAAAAGCAAGAAAAGGGGGCAGGGTAGAAACACCCTGACCCCCCTAGGCCTGCTCAGGGGGCCCACAAGGACCCCCAGGGCCAAAAAAAGCATTTTTTTTAAAAACAATCGGCGAGATTCGCGCACCCAGCACAAATTTCAGCCGAAAATTTAAAAAAACGAAGCGCGGGCTCCCGCTTTGTTTAATTAAGCCCCCGGGTGGGCCAGATCCCGGGGGCAGTTACAAAATGTGTGGTGGGGCCCCCAATCACCCCCACACTGCCCCGGGGCTTGATCAAAGAGGTGTGGGGAGGCACGCAGCCCCCCCGGCCCAGGGGACCGCCACCCCGTGGGGCAAATTTTTAAATTGTTTGGGGGCCTCTAAGGCCCCCCCAAGCCCTGGGGACCGCCACCCCCGGGGCTTTCATTAATTGTTTGCGGGGGGCACACGGCCCACCGCAGCCCCGGGGACTGCCAACCGCCGGGGCTTTTTAAAAATAAAAAATAAAAACCTGTTTGGGTGGGCTCGAGTCCCCCCACATGCCCCGGGGACTGGCACCTCTCTGGGGCACTAATTATTCAAACTAGGGGGTCAGTTACGGCCCCCGAGCCCCGGGGACCACCACCCCCGGGGTTTTGCATTAAGTGGGAGGGGGGGCCACGCGGCCCCCCTCCTGGAGTCAGTGATGGCCCTGGGGACCGCCACCCCCGAGGGCCGGCCTCCTGTAGTGTCCTGGGGTGCCCACCCCCGGGACACTGCTGTTTGCAATGACAGGTCCTGTCATTGCAAATTGCTTTGCTTCATTGAAGCGAGAGCAGGGAAACCTGCTCTCGCTTCAATGAAGCAAAGCAGATTGCTTTTCCACATGGGGAGCTGTATGTTAGCAGCTCCCTATGTGGAAAAGCAATGCCGGCTCCGGCAGGAGGCAGGGAGCCGGCTGGAACCGAGCGGGCATTGGGGCTCCCCCCACCGTTCCCAAAGGAGAGGACCAGGCCCCGGGGGATGGGGTGCCCGGAGCCATATTTGGCCTGATGTGGGGGGCCGCGCAGCCCCCCTCCGAAAAAAACAAACAAAAAAAGCAATGGCCAGTCCCCAGGGGATGAGGTCCCAAGGGCCAGAAGTGGCCCAGGAGGGGGGCCACGCGGCCCCCCTCCCAAAGAAAAAAATACTAATAAATAAATAAAGGCCGGCTCCGGGGGGATGGGGTCCCCGGAGCCAATAGAGGCCTTAGGAGGGGGGGCCACGCAGCCCCCCTCCATAATAAAAAAATATATATGGCCATGTCCCGGAGGTATGGGGACCCCGAGGTGGAATTGGTCACGGGAGTGGGGCCCACACGGCCCCCTACCCGTAATATTTATATATATTTTTTTTAATGGGGGTCAGGCCCTGAGGATGGGGTCCCCAGGGCCCATAAAATAGAAAAGGAAGGGGCGCCACACATTCCTCCTTCTTTAAAAAATAAATAAATAAAAAAGGCCCCCCTCCCTGTAGCACTCTGCAAACGCGCCCCCTGGCGCGTTGTAAGATGGATAAGTAATTCCCCTTGAATACTGGGGGTCCCTGGGGGCCAACTAGCCCACCAGGAACCTCCAGTATGCGCAAGGGAGCTCCATTGCAGAGAGGTGTTCAGAGGCCACGCCCCTTTTTGCACCTCTCTGCAGCACAGCTCTGTGGCGCTTACTGGAGGTACCTGGTGGGGTAGTTGGACCCCAGGGACCCTCAGGATTCAAGGGGACTTTATCCCCCAACTCAAAACACGCCATGGGGTGTGTTTTTGCTCAGTGGTGAAGGGAGGGGGCGGGGCCTGAGGTGACATGTGTGCAAACACACCCTGTGGCGCGTTTTAAGTTGGGGAATTAATTTCTCTTCAATCCTGAGGGTCCCTGGGGGCCAACTAGCCCACCACTTACCTCCAGTAAGCGCCACTGCGCAGCGTTGCAGAGAGGTGGCCCAGGCCATGCCCCTTTTTACACCACTCTGCAACGTAGCTCTGTGGCGCTTACTGGAGGTAAGTGGTGGGCTAGTTGGCTCCCAGGGACCCTCAGGACTCAAGGGGACTTAATCCCCCAATTTACAACGCACCAGGGGGTGTGTTTTCGCAGTGGTGCAGGGAGGGGGCGTGGCCTGATGTCACAAGTGTGCAAACGCGCCCTGTGGAGCGTTTTAAGTTGGGAGATTAAGTCCCCTTGAATCCTGAGGGTCCCTGGGGGCAAACTAACCCACCAAGTACGTCCAGTAAGTGCCACAGAGTTGCATTGCAGAGAGGTGTAAAATAGGGCATGGCTTTGGACCACCTCTCTGCAATGCAGCTTTGTGGTGCTTACTGGAGGTACGTGGTGGGCTAGTTGGACCCAGGGACTCTCAGGATTCAAGGGGACTTAATCCCCTAACATAAAACGTGCCACAGGGCGCCTTTGAACAGTGGTAAAGGGAGGGGGCGCGGGCAGAGGTGACGTGTGCAAACACGCCCTGTGGCACGTCTTAAATTGGGGAATTAAGTCCCCTTCAATCCTGAGGGCCTCTGGGGGCCAACTAGGCCACCAGGTACCTCCAGTAAGCGCCACCGGCCTGCTTTGCAGAGAGGTGGTCCAGGCCATGCCCCTTTTTACACCTCTGTGCAACGCAGCTCTGTGGTGCTTACTGGAGGTACTTAGTGAGCTAGTGGAACACCAGGGTCCCTCAAGATTCAAGGGGACTTAATCTCCCAACTTAAAATGGCCACAGGCCGTGTTTGCACACATGTCACCTCTGGCCCCCCCTCCCTTCACCACTGTGCATACGCGCCTTGTGGCACGTTTTGAGAGGTAGTTTTAATCCCCCTGCCCTATTATGTACTAGGGACTTACAGAGGAGGTCATGCTAATCACAGGGGTATCCCAACGCATAGTGTTCCCTAGTGTATGTAGGTGTTTTCACTGTATTCTAAGTGTCTTATAGCATAGCACTGGCTCTAGGCCTGGTTAGTTAGCGTCAGTTACCACCAGTACCCGTCTGAAAAAGTTGTGGGCACAGGATGATTTTGCAACAAGGCCTCTTTCTGCTCCTCTGTTGGTTCTTTCTGCACATGTCTTGCTTCTTCCTGCATTTTTCTTCATCTTTGTGGACTTCTGTTGTTTCTTTCTACATTTCTTTTGCTTCTTTCTGTGCGTTTTTTCTTCTTTCTTCACATGTCATACTTCTGTAGGCATTGTTAGAAACTAGCATTTAAAAAATCGTAGAAATTCACTGAAAAAAACAAAAGTTTCAGGCACGTTATAGTTAGAAATTAGCATTTAAAAAACCTTTGAAATTCACTGAAAAAACCATAGGTGTCAGGCACGTTATAGTTAGAAATTAGCATTTAAAAAACCTTAGAAATTCACTGAAAAAAACATAGGTTTCAGGCACGTTATAGTTAGTTGGACATTTCACTCATACAAAACCCGTGAAATTCCCCCGTTATAGTTAGTTCAGCTAACTATAACTCGCGCCCCCGCAATGCACTGCTGATGACGTCACATATTACATCACTCATGACATGGTCAGTGACATCACTGATGACATCACTGATGACATCTCAAATGACATCATCCATGTGATAATTTCATGCTTCTTATCACACCCTAATATAACTTTTGATATACCCACTCTAAATTACAGACTGCCATTCTCAAAACCATAGACACTCCAACATCAATAACTACATATCCGTTCACTGATTCTTAGGTCTACACACACATCCACTCACTCACCCGTACAGTCACTCATACTTACGGTCACTCAGTACAGGACTATCATATGCACTCATACACCTATATAGACACTCACACACCGCCACTCATCGATAGAGGTACTCACACACCTAATCACTCATAAAAATAATTAATCACACTCCTGTTTACTCACCTATACAGTTATACACACACCAGCTCACTTACTCATACAAATACTAGCACATTCTAACGCTCTTATACAATCTCTGATACTAGCACACCCTCATCCATACAGCCACTCTCACAATCACACACTCTCACTTATAGCCATTTAAATACTCTAATACACTTATATACTACCTTTCACATATGTAGTTAGTCACACATGTACCACTGAGATATACATTCACTCACTAACACACCCATACACACACTCACCCACCCATACAGTCCATCACAGATGCAGTCTTGAAACCATGCACCCAGTGAATCACCCACTCACACATCTATGCACAGAGTCACACACACCCCACCCAAACAAACACTCACGCACCCATACACATACTCAGACAACAAATCAAGAACTCATATATACACTCATGTAGTTATTCACAAACCGATGCAGCCACTTACACACCAACAGACAGACGGATACAGACATTCACACAGTTTAGTCACTAACCCATGCATTCAGTAAGATACGTTTAATCACTCACTTATAGAGTCACTCACGAACCTACTAAATCATCCATTCAGACACTTATACACCCACTCATTCTTCAATACGCCTTTCCCTATATATATTAAACATATTTAAACTTTACAGAAACACACAGTCACTGGATGATGTCATCAGTGATGTCACTTGAGATGTCATCAGTGATGTTATTGACCATGTCATGAGTGATGTAATATGTGACGTCATCAGCAGTGCATTGTGGGGGCGCGAGTTATAGTTAGCTGAACTAACTATAACGGGGGAATTTCAAAGGTTTTGTATGAGTGAAATCTCCAACTAACTATAACGCCCCCGAAACCCATGGTTTTTTCAGTGAATATATATATATATATATATATATATATAGACACACACACACACACATACCTATACAGACTAAGAAGAACACATGGCTCATCTGCCGCTTTTTGGAAAATGCCCAGTATTCGTCGAACTCTAAATCAGGCCCTTTGTGTGACATGTACACAAACAGTTTGCTGAATCAGCATATACTGTAGCCTAAATACATGATGGATCTAATTACTGTAAATTAATACATATGGTAGCTATAAGAAACCAGACAAAAACAAAAGGGAGGCAGGGATAGATGTGAGCTACATCCGCCAGTGACAGGGAAGGCATGCTTTGAAGCTCAGGAAGAATAACACCTCCCTACTCCCAAGCCCTCTGTCAACCCAGACCAAAAAACTATAGTTTCTGTATTTCTACATCACAAGCTAATATATATTGATACATTTCAAATGTTTTCTTACAGGGGAAGAATTAAGCATCTTGATGTAGTGACATTGCTTCGTCGTATTCAGCCTCCACTTGGTTTTGGTAAACTCTGCCCACATCGAGTGGCATGCAAGGTAATGTTGGACATTATACTTTTAGCAGATCCTCTGAACAACATGCCTCACATTTTTGACAATACAAATAACCTATAATGCTTTCTTGGGCACAAATATAACCATTGTTAATTTAATTTGATCTCTCAAATCTTCATGCATTTTAGCTGACATTACAGTAGAAGGCCAATAGCTTTTGACTGATTTCTGACTATTACGTTTTTCTCCAATTATCATTTTAAGTTAAAGTGGTTTCCTTTCACTATCTTTTGCACTGTTATTCATTCATTTCATCTACAGTCTATGTAATGAGATATGTGTATCACTTGTAAATGTGAGTTTTTCTCCAAGATTGAATAACACTCTTATGGAAAGAAATCTGATTCTGAGTACGGGAGAATAAATACATAAGAAAAGGCCCATAAAAAACCTTAGTTATAGAACTTCTTAGAGGTGAAAGGAATCAAATGTTCATACTCCTGCAAAAGGTTTGAGTGGAAATGTTTCTTAGAGATGTGCGTAAGGGCATAATTAGAATTGTAAATACTCTCCCATAGGCGATAGTCAGTTTTTAAGATTCCCACCTTGGAAGTTCTCCAGTGTTGCTCAGCACAGCCAAACCACTTCTGACAGAATATGGTATCAAACAAATATTCAGTACAATTAGGCTAATAAGATTATTATTCAATCTTGGAGAAAAACTCACTTTTACAGTGACAAGCATATCTCATTACATAGACTGTAGATTCCTCAGTAGCATGTTGTTTTGAGACTGGAGCTACATTGTCATCATTATGCAAGCTGTGCCTACCACATGACATTTCCAAGGATGCTGAAGACTAGGGTAAAGTTGTTAGTGTTATTTGATTGAATAGGTAACTTAACATGTATACTTGTTCACTGGTTGTTGCAGATCACTTTGAGGTTGAAACCTGTTTCAGCAGAAATCTAATGTAATGCCTAACAGTTGAGCAGGATATATAACACTTTGGAGGTCCATCTTTTTGCAGCGTTAATTTTTAACCAATTTCCTTGCTGTAGACATCTGATAGTTTGATCTCCGTAGCAGCTCAGGCCTGATTTAATGAAAACCACCTTTGGTATACCTGTCACTTTGTTATATCGAATATGTTTGTGCAGATCTTATGCACAGTTGTACAAGTGTCAGATGTGCAGTATTTGCGCAACACAAATCTTTTATTACTGATTTCAAGAATGTAACATAATTTTAGAAGCACATGCTTAGATAGTGCTAATCAGGGCTTATATGTGGAGACTTTCTTTGATCCTTGGTGAGCGTAACTCAGCTGGCTTTGGAAGGGGATAAGAGAAAGTGAGAAAGATTCTACAAATGTATGTTCCTGTGGTGAAAGTATCGTTGGTATAGGTTTGACGGAAAGCATTTTTTTAGGGCGGAACATGGAGTATACAGCTGCCCAAAATAGGCAGGGGAGACTAGAAATGTAGTACGATTCACATATGGGGCATTGCAAATTGCGGGCTGGTTTCACCCTTAAATTATCTTACTTGACCTTCTTTCACCAGAGAGCAAACTGGAACCATGAAGAAAATAAGAATTCTGCCTTAAAGCTCAGAAGAATTTCTTCTGACTATGTAGTGAAGGACTTGTAGCGAAGGACTTGTAGTGATTTGTCTCCAGCTTTTTCTCTAACCTCTAGCACTTGAAAGTAGTTTCAACATTTATGATGATTGCCTCTTACTAACCCTCAATGACATATAAGTCAGAGTGAAGAGTGGTGAGTTAAGATCGGCCTGATCCAGAGAAACTTGTAGGCTGTCCAGGACAAAATCAGTTTTAACTGGACATTTCTGCTGCCTGCTCCTGTGAAATCTTCAGAGGAGAACAGAATGACCTTTAGTCAAAGATAACTGGTGGTGCTGCAGAGAAATTCAAGAAGCTAGCTGCAACTAGGCGATTTGCTCTGGACCTAAATTGGAGACACTTAGATCCCTGCTGCATCAAATGCATGCTTGGTATCTGAGGTTGCAGAAAGTCTGAAGGCTTTTGCAGTCAAGAAACTGAAGTTAGACAATTTTCTCCAAAGCTGTAACTTCATTTCTTGAGGACTTCATCAGGGTGCCGCACTTACTGAAAATGATGCAACCACTTCATTTTTGGATGTACTTCTGCTCTGAGTTTTTTTAGCTTGAGATGCAGAGTACTGTAGAGGAACCCCTAAACAGAAGTTTCCAGTCTTTGGTAGTCCTGCATAGCCAAATCTTCCATCCTCTCCATGTTGAAGATTTCCATCCTCCACCATTTTTGGGTCCACTCCCCACCATTTTGTTTCTATCTGAAGGTAAATATATTGGCCAAGATGAACCAGCTTTTACCTTGGTGCAGCCCATCACAAGTTGGCCTAGGTCCTGGTCTACTGCACACCATAGATTAAATTATTATTCAAATTGTTTTGCTATAATTCTTGATCTAATTTAGACTCATTCTGGACTTCCTCAAACGAACCCACATCACCCACATCACCCCCACCTCATAAACCTCCACTGGCTCTCCAGCTAGAAGAGATGCCAGTTCAAGATCCTCAGGCACACCTACAAAGCTCTACACAATCTAGGACAGTTCTACATCAACCAATGACTGAACTTCCATCGGCCCTTCAGGCACCTGCATTCCTCCTCACTCGCCCTCATACTCACCCCCAGCAGCTATTGCAGTTGCAGCGGGGGTTTCTCCTTCTCCTGCATCGCCGCCAAGACCTTGAACGATCTGCCCCTCCACCTCCCAACAGCAACCTCCCTGGCAGACTACAGAGAGAGACCCAAGACCTGGCTTTTCAATAGAGACATGGCCCTCTCAGTGCCCAGATACCCCTAGGGGTGACAATGCTGGGCTATACAAATGCTGATTGATTGATTGATTGTCTGGAAGCTCATCTCTTCCAACAGGTGGGTGTTAGACGTAATCCAACATGGTCTCACCCTGGAATTAGCTCAAATGCTTCCCAATCTGCCTCTCCACAGATCCTTGCATTGTTATCTTCCCATACTAGAGGAGGAAATTTGATTGCTTCTATCCAAGAGCGCAATAGAGGAAGTTCCACTAAGTCAACGCAACATGGGTTTTTATGCCAATTTTTTCCTCATCAGAAAGAATTTCGAAAAGTGGAGGCAGGTGATAGATTTGAGGTTCTTAAACAAATTAATCAAGAAACAGCCCTTCAGGATGTTATAACTGCAGGAGATCCTGCAACTGGTAAAGGAGAGGGACTACATGACCTCCCTGGGTCAGCTGGACACATATTTCCATATCCCTATATGCCTGAAGCACAGAAAGTTTCTAAGATGTGAGGTGGCAGGGGACCATTACCATTTAAAGCCTCTCCCCTTTGGGTTGGGACTTTGACAAATGCATGGCGCCAGTGGTGGCTTTTCTCAGACGTTTAGGACACCAGGTGTTCCTGAACCTGGATGACTTGTTAATAAAGGACCCCAACTTTTCACTTGACAAAACAGTCGACCCAGGCCTATCTACAACTTTTCAAATCTCTGGGCCTCAAGCTAAACAAGGACACATCCTCTCTCAATCCATCCAGATCAGTAGTGCTCCTGGGAGCAATCTTGGACATGATAGATCCTTATCTGCAAGAGTGTTCACTTCTGTAAGAAAGTACAAGTCCATGTTGGGGATGAGGGATGATATCATCCTGTATTTCATTGATTCAAAATGGTCGTCTTTCGATGCAGCCTCTACAGGATCAGCTTGGTGCTCAGTGGATCCAGTGTCATGGATCCTTTGAAGACATGATTGCACTCACACCAAGGATGAGGTCTGCAAGGTCTTGGAGGACAATCAAGGAGAATATCTCGCAGGGTTTCCCATTCTTCCCATGATACCCCAGCTGGTGACGATGACGGACGCCTCTGTAGAAGGATGGGGAGCTCACTTGCAGGATTTGGAGGTTCACTGAAAATGGTCCAGTCAGGATGCTTTGAATCACATAACCTCCTAGAGCTAAAGGCTTTTCTTCCAAGACTCCGTAACTCGTCCGTTTTGGTGAAAACATACAACACAACGACCATGTTTTATCTCACCAAACAGGGAGGGACATGGTCACAGGTTCTATCTGCACAATCTCAACAGATATGGGTATGATGACTAGCCAACAACACTTCCTTAAGAATAGATCGTATCCCAGGGGAACAGAACAAATGGGCAGATACCCTAAGCATAACAAGGAACAAATGCCACAAGTGGGAGCTCAACCAAAGGCAGTTAAAAAATGTTTTTCAGTGTTGAGGTTCTCCAAACTAGGTCCTTTTTAGGTCTCACCTATGCAGCGCGCATGCACTGCATATGAGAAAGACCTTTAGCCATCAATGCGCCTTTTAAGCCAAAAACGTGGACGCGTTGCATTGCTTTTAATGGCAACGCATGCATGTCTGGCAATTTCCTTTCGGGAGCGAGCTTTGACACCATATGTTTGTAATTAACTTACAAACATATGGTGCCCCTGCTCGTTCCCGGACAGGGGAAACAGGCGCAGGCCCCCTCCGGTCTTCCCTCCCCCTGCTGCCTCCTTCTTTAGCGCGAGGCACGCGCAATTTTCTTTTTTTACTTTGAAACCGAGCGCGGTGCCGCTTCACGGACACCGCGCTCGGTTTATTGATATATTTCTTAACTTTAGCACTGAGCGCAGCGCCCACTTCAAGGACACCGCGCTCAGTGTTGAAGTTAAGAAATATATAAAGAAACCGAGCGCGGTGTCCGTGAAGTGGCACCGCGCTGTTGAGTTGATGCGAAGACTCAAACCCTGTTCCTCAGAGCCAAAGCCTGCAGGTCTGACAGAGCCAAAGCCTGCAGCTCTGACCATTACACCACATACCCTCTCCTGCACATCATGGTTGCTTTTAGAATCACCTCCCCCCGCCATTTCCTTGTGTTGCAGCCCCATATGTTTGATTTTCTTGGTATGCACAAAAGGTTTATAGAAGCCCTCTTTGTAAAGTAAAAATATTCCAAAAAGTAGCTCTGGGATGTTTTTATCAACTGGATTTTTGCCTCTGCAAGTATAAAGATATACCTAATATGAAGATCCCATGACGTTTTACTGCTCGCTTAAAAGAAAATGCTGAAAAATGGGGGCACAAAAATAAGCCACAGATTGGTAATTTTGCAGCCAAGATGGAGGTTCATGGGTGCACGTAGCTCTTCTACAAAATGTTGCTCACAGGTAGCCAGCAGTGTTCCCTCTCCAGATAAATAAGCACATTAATAGAAAGGTCCAGAAATGTGCAGTAACACTTCCCACCACCCGCTGATTTCTGCGAATGTCTGTCCAACAGTCTTTTGGAGATTTGGCCGTTTGAGCTCAATTTGGCGCCACAAGTGAATGTGGAAAATACATAGATTTTGCCCTTCTCATAATTCTGGGAATTTGTCTGTCCTCTAGTAATCTCTAGTTGTGGTTTCCATCACGTGCATTAAATTGTTTCTAGTTATGGTATCCCCCATGTCTCTAAACTAGCCATTTCGAAGCTAACAGTGAATTACAAGTTGATTATGCTAAATGTTTATTTATCGCTCGCTGTTCTGCCATAAGTCTTTCTGGTGCGGCGTACAAAGGTAAACCCAATTTAGTTTTAATAATGAAGATCCTTCCCCTCTCTCTCATTTCTGACAAGATCTGCATCATTTCCTCGCACTTCAACTCTGATGTCGGTCAGCCCGGGCGCATCATATCCTTCTCACAAATTATTCCCCTGCCAAGAAGGGATTATTATGCATCACTATAATATAAATTGCCCTGCGGGCACGTGATTGTTGTTAGTGGAATCTCTGCAGTGACGTATGAAGAGAACCAAAGACTCTCGCAAACACTTCAAAATAACGATTACAGCCAATTGTTTAGGAACGCACTGAGATGCTTCAAAGCGGGCCGGGTGGCTCACACAAGGTGAGGTAATTGTCGCTGCTGACTGACCCAGGATTACCCAGAGGAGCTCCTCGACGCCTGTGAACAGTAGAAAAGGTGACGCGCTGCCTGCGTGGAAGGGGCCAGCGCTGCAGCGTTAATAGCCCGGAGGAGGTGTTGCTTCGAGAAAATGAAAGGAGTCTCTACAATGAATACTGGGGCCCTTTCAGAGAAAATATACACTTCAAGTGCGTGCATGGGTGAAGGAGCCGAGTGCACTTGGCAAGGGATTGGATGGAATACTGCCTTAATATTAGGTAGTTGAATTCGAGTTCTTCCTGAGGACTTGCGCAGCGGTCTTCGTGGTTATTGTCTTTAAATTGTCACACTTTTAGAATCTATAAGCCATGAGTGCGTACTTGATATATTTTATTCATGCAAGTTTCGCTATGTCTTTTTAGGTCTCGCTAGAGCCAGCGCATGCGCTGGTCTGACGAGACATTTAGTAGATGGCTTTTTAGGTCTCGCCTAGTGATGCAGCGCGAAAGCGCTGCCATCTCTTTGCGAGGCATGCAGTATACACTATAGCTGGGGGAAGCTCCGCCCACTTTCCATCTATAAGTTTCATTGGCTTCCATTATAAATTGAGTTTCTGATTGGTTTTTAGCTTCCTAGTCCCGCCTCCTGACGACCATGTCGTCATTATTATTCTTCCGAGGCTATCAACCCCTTTACTGTAAAAACCGTTTTGTTCCCCTGCCTCTAACCCTTCCCTCCCGCAGTCCGTAATTTTTTTCACCACAACCACCCCCCTACCCCCTCCCATTCATTCCTTCTTTAATGCCCGCACTTCTGTTTCAAATGCAACAGGGTTCGCGTAAATATGAGTCCTGTTGCATTTTCAGTGCTTGTTTGTTTTCTGATTGGTGGGACAAATTGCACTCTTTGTTTCACATGCGTGCGATTCCTTACATCGTACGCATGCGTGACAAATCAGTGCCATTTTTTCCAATTGACTGTGGGAGGCAGAGACAGCACAATCAACGGCCGGGAAAATGCTGGGAGAAGATAATGAGCATTTTCCTGGCCGCTGCTTGTGCTGTCTCTGCCTCCCACAGTCAATTGGAAAAAGCAGCACTGATTTGCCGTTGGACAATGGAGGTCGCCTGACGTTTTCCATAGAAACAGCCAGAGTTCGACAGGAAGACGTCAGGAGAACCGAGTGGATGCCTCAGCAGGTGACTTCCAGGGCGCCAGCACCAGAGCGGGAGGAGACGTGGATACTTCATCAGGGAGAAGCACTTGGTTCAACGCTACCCTGGCTTTCGAAGACAGTCATAGCCTCAGGCAAATGACGAACAACAGATTGGGAAAGGTTGGGTGGTGGGATGTTTCCTCACATAGCTGAGAACGGACTCTTTTGGCAGTTGTGATAGCACACTTGCCGTAATGTCTAAATGACACCGTGCACTGGATCCCAGTACTGTGCTATGCAGGAGCAATGGTGCGCTAGTTGTAAAAATCCGACCCGTTCCTCCCGCAGCACGCACATGTCCAACAGCAGTATCATCACTGCTGTTTTGTAATATCCTCACCGAGCTAACGATGCCACTCCTTCCTTGTCCTAAGCACCGTGAGTGAGGCTGTGGTCTGCATAGTGGTGTATAGATGTGTGACCAAGCGCGATACGTACTCTGCTGGGCCCGAGGCTTCACATACAGAGTCCTTGCAGTGCCGAGGACCAGCTTTAGTGGTTGTACTGGGAAAACCGCCAGTGTGTAGTGTCATTTCAGCTGCTTGAAGTTTAGCTTTTATATGTTGCTTATTGCGTATGTAAAGTTGCTTTGTGCTTTCTCCTTTGTAAGTAGATTGTGATAAATATATAATAAACTGTTGGGCAGTTTCGGCGCAAAGGTTAGACAAAATTATTAGGACGTACATTACAAAAACCGGCATCATGGAATAATATTTCCTTGCAAGACCGGCAAAAGTAGCAAACAGGCTCGGGGTAGGTCTGTAGGGCAATCTGGCAGTGCCCGGCGGGCTGATCTCACAGGTGAGTGTGTGGGCCATTTTTGATTAATTTGCACTTACAGTTGTGACAAAATCATAGGAGGCATCCCCGTGGCATCAAACTAAACTGGTGGGAACTCGGTGATGTAGTTATCCACATAAATCATGTGAACACTTTGAACGTCGCAAGTGCGCTTTCATGTAAAGTGAAAATCCGAAAGATTTTAGTGCATTGGTTCTGTGGTGACTTGTATGTTAACAGATGTGAAAGTGAATCTGTGTATGAGCTGGGATTACCTTTAGCTTTTTATAACCAGACTCACATTACCCGGCCAACGACATACAATGCAGGGAACATGTGGGTATTACAATGTTGTGTGACCCAACACTGCAACTCGCTTCCAGTGTGGTAGTTTAGGGAATACAAGTTCAGTGTGGTGGTTCAGGGGATAAAGCCTTTACAGATGTGTACGCACTACAGCCAGCAGGTCTAACCTAGAATACCAGCAGTGCCAACTCAGACTTTCATGCTTACGAAATCCATAAAAACAGCATCACTGAGCTGGATTCTATCAACAGCGGTTATTGACTGCACTACCCGGCGACAAGTCACATACAGCAAGCCCAATATACAACCCAACAGAATATTCCACGTACACCCTTCCTTAAAGAAAGGCTGCCTTCTCCCCAGGATTATCTAAACACATAGGCTGCTATCCACATATTCTGAATGTGTGTCAGCAAGACATGAAGAAGCACGCACTATCATTCAACGTGGTCATGAGACTGCAAGAGCACACTGGCTTGTACCCACGCATGCGCACATTTTTCGGTCCCTGGGACTGGAATTGTGTTGTTCAAAGGGGTTTAAGTGCCTCCGAGGTAAAAGTTGGTGTGCGGGACCGGTGTTGCGAGGCAGAGGTGTGAAGAAAAGGCTTTCATTCAATCAGATCTCAAAGCTGCCCTAAAGAGCAAACCACGCTTTTGCAAACCTAGATAATATAACAAGAACAATAATGATAATGGCGAGTGTGGAGCGTCACTGCCCACAAAGCATGTCAATCACATCGTACTGGTGAGCTATCATCAGGACGAGAAGCATCAATATGTCCACTTAACACCTTTGGGAGATCTGTCTCAGGATGACAAGGCAAGGATTAAAGAGGCGGCGGGAACATCGCTTAGAAAAGCACCCGGTCAAACTATTAAAATTATATTAAACGCTAACAAAGTCACTCTCTACTCTGTTTCTAGATTTTTTTTTATGTGTTTCTTTATTAACACAAAAACCGAGAGCCTAACGGGACGTTTCATAAATCCGCTTTTCCAATAACTTCACAGCATTCCTTAACACATGCCGCATGCTTCCTATTTGCTAGCAGTAAGGTATTCTAATGTGCAGTGACACTGTAATATCACACAACGACTTTACCAACCAGTTAAATGATGAATGCTATATATACATCAAGGGCAACAATCTAGTAGCTTGTGTGAACCTCTCTAGGCGTTACAGACTCAAGTGGTCTAAAACACCATCAAAAATGCTCATGCTGCACAAAACAAAAGCACTGCTCCCCTCCGGTGTGTGCACCCTCCTGAGCTCGCCGCCCGTGTTACCTGCGACCTGTCACCATCCGCAGCATCCTTGTTTGCCATGGCGCCGGCTCTTTGTCCAGCCCAACACACTCCTCCGTGAAACTTATGAAAGCACCGAGCAACCAGCTGAAGGCAGCAGATGACCGGTAGAGGGCGCCAGCAAAATATGTGTTATGAAACCTCTGGTTACACAAGAGAATCGACATACTACTACTCATGTCATCACAGCGCCACAACACCCTCAACCCCTCTCGGGTTGGTATGTTTCTTATATTAGTATATCAGTAAATAACTCTGTGTTTGCATACATAGGTGGCTAGGAGCAATCCTGTGTTAAAACGAAAAAAAACGAGATAGCACCTTGATTGAGCTGACATATTTGCATTTTATTTTCTCATTATTTTTCTATCCCATCTAAGGATTGTTAAAACGTTTCCATTCAGCTACTGCACAAGTTGTCATTGAGTTAAAACGCAAAAGCTCAGGATAACGTGCAAAAGATTGTAAGGTTCTACTTCGTCGAAAAAAAACATATTTTTTGGCTTCCATAAAACGAACATGGAATTAAACAAATTATTAAATCTACTCAATTGTACGTGTGATTTGGTTAAGTGATCCGTACAAGATAGAAACATCTCACTGGAAGCATCTGCACTTCAAATGTGATTTTTTTAAATTGTATTAAATGGGTTCCTTAAATAGCACTCCTGCAAGTGCGGTCTACATAGCAGCAGACATGGTACATAAGGGCATCACAATTTTCTTTAACAGTTCCATAGCACCTCGCAGGAAGTACTGTATAATGCTTTTGGGAATTTGTATAGTGCACCATCTGCCATTAGTATGTACTTATAGCTCGCCGTCTGTTGGATGGCGCCTTAGTGCACCATTCCGGGGCTTTCTTTGCAAATCAGACTCTGAGTCTTTCTGTAATATTATCGTGATAATATGTTCTGAGTACTGTGTTCTGCTCCATCTTTGGTAGGTCTCTGTGTCATCTTCAGCTGTCTCCCAGGCAAGTAGCTTTCCCTTTGTGCCGCAGTTAGAAGTAGGCTAGTTCTAGTGTTGCTGGCTGTATAGGTGTCTGTGTTGAGGGCACCATGATATACTATCAACTGGCATTGTGTTGGTGCTGTGGGATGTACATGGATATTGGGTCTAAATATTCACTGTAGGGTGTGTGTGATTTTCATACAGGCTTCTGGGGGGTGAAGTATTAAATCACACTTAGTACACTTGGAATTAAATAAAAATGTGTACTTATTACGTGGAGAGGTGCCTAACTCCCTGACTGCCAGCGGTAGGATAGGATAGGATAGGATAATCATTTGTATAGCGCAGCGAATGCCGAAGCGTTTTGGCGCTGGTAAGCAGAGAGGGAAAGACATCATCTTCAGCAACGAATCTCATCAAAGAGCCATGTTTTTAACCGTTTTCTGAATGCTAGATGATTATCTATTAATTTCAAAGAACAAGGAAGCTTGTTCCAGAGACCAGCAGCACGGAAAGAAAAAGCTCTACCGCCCCATCTAGCGTTCCTTATCCGATTTATCTTAATGAGGCTTTGAGTAGTGGACCTTAGTACCCGACCCGGAGAGTAAGGAATAAAAAGCTTCTTAATATCCTTGGCTCCCCCTCCAAATACAGCCTTATGTACTAAGCATATAGCCTTAAAGTCTATGCTCTGCTGAATCGGGAGCCAATGTAGTGTTTTGATTCCGACAGAGATAGATTGATCTCTGGGGGCATCTAGCAGAAGTCTTGCTGCAGTATTCTGCAGAGTCTGCAGCCTCTTCATCAGAGTCTTATTTATCCCTAACAGCAAGGCGTTGCAGTAGTCTAATCTGGATAACACATGGGCCACTACCACCGTCTTGCGAAGGTCAGGTTCAATAAAAGGAAGGATCTTCCGCAGGGTCCTTATTAAAAAGGAACAGGATGACGCAAGGTTACTAACGTGCGCTGAGAAATTGAGCTGGTTGTCAAACAGCACGCCCACATTTCTAACTTTAGGCACGGGACAGGGGCACCACCAAGATCCATTCCACACGGGGCTACCCTGGCCAAACTCTATTATCTCCGTCTTCTTGGTGTTGATTTTCAGAAAGCTATCCCGCATCCAGCTCATAACTTCAGACAGGCAGCTATGGAAATTGAAAGCCATGTCATTCGATTGTTCAACAGCCGAAACTATGAGCATAGGAGATTATCGTAAAACCATGTTTCGTAATTAGCTTGGCCAAGGGGGCTACATAGATATTGAATAGCGTCGGTGATAAGGCTGAACCCTGCGGTACACCACAAGGCAGATGGAAAATGTTTGACTGCAAGCCGTCCCATAGCAGACTCTGCTCCCTGCCTTCCAAAAAAGAAGAGAGGAGGGACAATGCAGCTCCCGGAACACCAATCTCCTGGAGCCTCCGTATCAAAACCGCGTGGTTTACGGTATCGAAGGCAGCCGACAGATCCAACATCACCAGGACTGCCCTACCTCCCCCGTCCACTATGCCACAAATTTTCTCTTCTGCCACCAGAATTGCCGACTCCGTAGGGTGTTGAGCACGGACACCATGCTGAGAGGAGTCAAGCAGATCGTGGGAATCAAGATATTCCGTTAAAGAACGGTTTAACTCCCTCTCCATAATCTTGGCAGCCATAGGGAGTGCAGTGATTGGACGGTAGTTCTTTAAAATATGGGGATCCAGAGTAGTTTTTTTTAGCAGTGGTCTAATTATTGCCCTCTTCCAACTTAAAGGGTAACTGCCGGATTCAATTACTTGATTGATTAACGGGGACAGCTCCTCTGCAATCAGCTCTGCCGCAAGATGAACAACTGAAGGGGGGCAAGGATCCAAGGGTGATCCTGATTTTGTTAAAGTGATCAGCCTGCACGTTTCCTCCTCTGTAATGGGGGGCAAAGTTACTAAGGCCAATATTGCCCTTAGGGCTAGATTCCTGCATCTGGCCGCGACACTCCGAGTGTCAGGGGGTTAGTGGCATAAGACAGATCTGGACGCCACTAACCTTTTCTTAGCAGCCAGCAGGAACGACGGCGCGCTGAGGAGCTTCCCTACTCTCCGTAATGCTAGACCCCACAGTGCACTTGAAAGCAACTATGGAACTCAGCACCCCGGGGAAAAGGGAAGGGGACAAAATAACAAAGGCAACTGGCAGCAGTACGTCTGGCCTGAGTCTGGTCTGAGTTCTGTTCCCTCTAGCGTGTATGCACTACAGTAGGGGAGACAAGAAGGAACACAAGCGTGAAATGCAATTACACTAATTTCACACACGCAACAGCAAACCAGTCATGCACACAATACACTTACGAGGAGCCCGGCAGCAGCAGTCCGTGAATATCGAAACAGCTCTTCTGTAATCCCAGATGAGAGGAATATCAATATCAGCTTCAGACGTGTCCTGAAACTCTGAGGTCGAAGAGTAGAGATAGGTGATGCACAAAAGTTCGCTCTCTCTCTCTTTATATACAAAAACCACTCTGCTGTTATTTTCACAGCAATGTCCCGTGGTAGGGGAAATGCTTCCCCAGGAAAAGCACCAATGGCAATGCAACCGCCGTTCCCGTGTTCCGGGGACCCGGACGGAGACAGTACGCTAAATGCGGGGTGGATTTATGCCCCTCGGGCAGAAAGGATAAGACAGGCAGCGGGAACGCGGTACCGCGAGTAATTGAGCAGCGGGCGTGCGAATACTCTGCGCAACCGCTTTACAGAGATATACTGAGGACTAACGAGCCACTCCGTTGCGAGAGTGTTCACGCTCGCTGCGGAACGGGATATGCAAATAGTACTTGCGAGACTTGGAAACGGAACCTCTCGTCCCAGCTTGACTTCCGAGGATGGTCCCTCGGCGGGGTTTCACTCTTTCACCAACGTCGCTGTTCCAAATTCCCCAGCGGGTAGGAAAGCGTCCGCGTACTCGAGGGAAAGTTTCTAAGATTGTCAAGCACCTTCCCCCTACAGGGGAGGTGCTTATATGTAGGTGTGTTCCTGTGCCTTCCAAACGGCTTGGATGTGTACATTCCCTCGGCTTCCTGGGATTTGTAGTGCCGCGGGCCCCTTTTCCATTTACACCAGTGTTTTCTCACACACAGGGAAGAGTAGGGGAGTGTGTATACCTGGCTCAAGGTGTGGAGGTGTGGAATCGTGACAGAACCCCCTCTTAAGGATCTCCGACTCGGCGGTCGTCCAGGTTTACCGGGATGGTTTTCATGGAATTGTTCTAACAGCTCGGGGCAATGGAGATTCTGCACGGGTTACCAGGTTCTATCCTCGACTCCGAAACCCTTCCAGTCCACCAGATACTGGACCCGCCCCCTAACCAGTCGGGAATCTAACAGTTGGTTTACTTCGTATTCTTCCTGCCCATCTACGATACATGGAGGGGGTTGATCTACGACTCGTATGTTCACAGGACATGGTTGGAGAAGGGACACATGAAATACGGGGTGAATGCGCCCGGATGGGGGCAAGGCTATTTTCATAGCAACAGGGTTAATGATCTCTTCAATACTATAGGGACCTATGTATTTAGGTTTTAATTTGTCTATCCCTTTCAGGTGTATGTTTTTTGTAGCCAACCAGACCTTATCCCCAATCTTGTATTCGGGTTCTTTGGATCGTTTTCTGTCTGCAAAACGTTTTTGTGCAGTTTGCGCGATAACAAGGTTTCGTTTGGCCTCGAGGAGGACTGCTCTGAGATGAGCATGGTGTTCTTGGATGCTTGGGAGAGCGGATTTTATAGGGGCAATCGAAGGGGAGCATGTTCGGGTGATGTCCCAATAGACAAAATAACGGAGAGCATCCCAGCGTAGAATGTTCGGTGTTATTATATGCGAATTCCGCTGTCCATAAAAGCCTGACCCAATCTGTGGCGTTCTGCATCGTGAAACAGCGAAGATACTGCTCCAGGGTCTGGTTCAGGCGTTCCGTTTTACCATCTGTTTGGGGATGGTAACTTGTTGAGAGCTTGGCTTCAACATTCATTGAAGCACACAAGGTTTTCCAAAATCGGGAGGTGAACTGTGTTCCACGGTCCGTAATCAGCACACAGGGAATTCCATGGGCTCGTACTACGTGTTGTAGCATCATCATTGCCAATCCATGCGATGTAGGTAGTTTTTCTAACGGAATGAAGTGTCCCATCTTGGTCAAGTGATCCACTATCACTAAAACCACGGTGTATCCCTTACAAGGGGGCATTTCTACGATAAAATCCATGGATATGGTATGCCAAGGTCGCGGAGGAACAGGTATGGGTTGTAACTAACCTGTGGGTTTAGAGTGGATGGCTTTTCCTTGTGCGCATACTGAACAGGTTTTTACGTAGTCTTTTGTATCCGCCTTCAGCGTCGGCCACCAAAAGGAGCGTTCTATACCTTTTATGGTTTTTTGTATTCCCATATGACCCCCTAATGCAATATCGTGAGCCCATGTCATGACTTGCAGTTGTAGATCGGATGTTGGGACGTATAGCACCTGTTGATAGAAAAACAGACCGTCTTTCTCCGCTCTATTACCTGGGTCTTCCTTCAGCTAGGCATGTGCATCTATCTTTGATAGAGATGCTTGGATCTCCTCCAGGAAAATCTCCGCTTTGAGTACAGCAATAGTCGGTGTTTTGACGGTTCCTTCTGTAAGGATGAACGGGGGTTCCGAGGGCACCAAGGTTGTGTCTTCCTCATCATCCGGAAGGCGTGAGAGGACATCTGCTTTTCCGTTTTGTGGTCCTGGCCGGTACTTGATAACAAAATCAAAATCAGAAAAGAAAAGAGTCCAACGTAATTGGCGTGGGGTGAGAGCTTTGGCTGTTTTCAGAAAGAGTAGGTTTCGGTGGTCCGTGTATATTTCAAAGGTATGACGAGCCCCCAGGAGATAGTGTTGCCACTCTTCGCAGGCTCGTTTTATCGCCAATAGCTCCTTATCTGATATAGAATAGTTCACTTCACAGGGGTTCAACTTCTTAGAATAATACACCACCGGATGGAGTTGCCCTGTTTTGGGATGTCGCTGGGACAGCACGCCTCCTATGGCATACTGCGAGGCATCCGTTTCAACGATAAACGGGAGGAGAGGGTCTGGATGTCGCAAGAAGGGGGCCCGGGTGAACCTATCCTTTAGACTTCGGAAGGATTGTTCAGCCGCTTCTCCCCAGACGAAAGGTGCGTTCTTTTTCAGGAGGTTTGAGATAGGTTGGATGATTTTTGAAAAGTCTTTAATAAAACGCCTGTAGTAATTGGCAAAACCTATGAAGCTTTGCACAGCCTTCACGTGATGGGGTGGTTTCCACTGAGTGATTGCCTCAACCTTGCTTGTGTCCATTTTAAACCCCTGAGCATTAATGATGTAGCCTAGGAATGCGACCTCTTGAGCGTGGAATAAACATTTCTCCAGTTTAGCGTACAAAGAATGTTGACGAAGCCTGTCTAGAACCGCCTTTACGTGGGTCACATGTTCCTGAAGAGTCACTGAATAGATGAGAATGTCGTCTATATAGACCATACAGAATGTGTCTAGAAATCCCCTCAATACCTCGTCCACGAAGTATTGGAACACTGCCGGGGCATTACAGAGCCCGAACGGCATTACACGGTATTCGAAGAGACCAAACTTGGTTCGGAAGGCGGTCTTCCACTCGTCTCCACTCTTTACCCGGACTAAGTGGTATGCTCCACGAAGATCCAATTTTGTGAAGTAACGGGCTCCTTTGATTTGATCAAGGAGTACAGGAATCAAGGGTAAGGGATAACGGTTCTTCATGGTGATGCGGTTAAGTGCGCGATAGTCTATACAGGTACGGAGCTCGTCGCAATCCTTCTTGGGAATAAAAAAGAGGGGAGACGAAGCAGGGGAGGAAGAATGTGTTATAAATCCTGAGGCCAAGTTCTCTTCAAAGTATGCCTGTAAGTAATGGGTTTCGGCCTCCGTCAATGCATACACTCTGCTACATGGAATGTCAGCTCCAGGAATCAACTCGATGCGGCAGTCATAGACGCGATGTGGAGGGAGTTGTGTAGCGATTTGTTTATCGAAGAGGGATTGGTATTCCGAGTATACGTCTGGGAGCATGGTGGCACAACAATAGAATTCCTGTTTGCTGGCGCTGGCGACTAGCATCGCTTTGGTGTTCGCTTCATTTTCTGGGGGGGGGTATGTCTCGGGTGCAATGTTCCTTGCAATATTCGGACTACATGGTGACGGTGCGAGCTGCCCAATGCACCTCCAGATCATGAAGTGTAAGCCATGGCATACCTAAGATGAGACAGAATTGTGGGTCATCTATGAGGTCAAACTGGATGTATTCGTAATGGTCCTTACCGAACTGCATCAGAAGAGGAAGAATATGAGATGTAACAGGTCCTGACGTTAGTACGGAGCCATCCACGGCCTTCACACATTCGGGTTTCTTTTTTCTTTCGCAGGAGATGCCAATGGTTCGAGCGTATTTCAAGTCCATATAATTACCTGTTGCTCCGGAATCCAATAAGGCGTCCGTTTCAATGGGCGACCCCCGGGTCACCCATAAAGAGACACCTACGTTCAAGTGAGCGATTGCTGGTTGTAAGGTATTGGCTATAATGGAGGAGATCAAGGTTCTTTTTTCGCCCGGTCCAGGGATCTCCGTCTGGTTCGGGCTCTTCAGTTTTCCGACGTTTCGTGGGTTGCCATTACAGCTGGACCTCTCGGAGGCATACTCCGTTCGGGAAGTTGTGCTCGTGCTCGGCACTCACGTATGAAATGTCCCCCTCTTCCGCAGTACAAGCATAGCTTCATTTTTCGCGGCTTTTCTCGTTCTTCTACGGAGAGAGGACCTCGAATACCTCCAATTTGCATAGGTTCGATTCACTCTGCGGCCTTGGGTCTAGCATCGGTTGCTTCTTTCGGTTTGGGATACCAGAGGCGTGTTTCCCCCCTCATCTTATCTCCTTTTCTTTCCTGTAGACGGTGATCTAATTGCACCGTAAGCTCTATCATCTCTTCGCAGGTTTGAGGCAATTGCACTACCTGGGAAAGAACATCCTTCAGTTCCCGTCTCAAACCCTGGTAGAATAAGGTGGTTCGTTTTTCAGGAGGCCAGTCGGTTTCTACCACAAGTCTATTGAACGATGTGACATAGGTCAGCAGATCTTGAGACCCCTGTCGTAACGTAAGGAGCTTGCGATCCAATGTCAACATGTGGGACTTCCGGTCAAAGAGTTTTCGTAGTTCTATGCAAAAGTCTGAGAATCTGTGCAACACAGGATCGTTTCTCTCCATTAAGGGAATAGTCCAACTTGCGGCGTTTCCCCCCATGTAAGACATCATGAATGCCGTCTTAGCTGTGTCATCCTGAAAGACAGCGGGTTTACACAGAAAATGCAGCCTGCATTGATTGAGGAACGTTTCGAACTTCTTCGGTTCGCCATAGAAGCGTTCAGGAGGCGCCAGAGGTATACCTGTATTTTGAATAACGTGTACCGTAGGCACAGAATCGCTGGTAGGCGGAGGTCCCTGGGGGGCTGTGAAGAAACCCCCACCCTTTGTAACCTCTCTGGTGGGAGGATGTGTCGTTTGCCCTGGGGGTGGTAGTGTGGCCTCCCTCATATATGGGCTGGTCCCTGGGCCCTTTCTTGATAGACCCGCCGGGGAACAACCTTTACAACGCAACTTTTACAACGCACTACCATTACAACAAAACTGTTACAACGCGAGTGCATTGACAACGCAGGACATTACAACGCAAGTCTTTACATCGACTTGCACTAGATGGCGTTCTAACATTAAAAATAGTGTAGTTTACTATCCCAACACCTTCCCTACTGTTACGTGGACTGGAGTTGGAATAGTAAATTACACTTTTTTAATGTTAGCACGCCATCTAGTGCAAGTCGATGTAAAGACTTGCGTTGTGATGTCCTGCGTTGTCAATGCACTCGCGTTGTAAAACTTTCGTTGTAACAGCATGCGTTGTAACAGCATGCGTTGTAATGTCACCTCTCTACGTAAGGTACTCATTTCTTTCCTAAGGCCCTGGTTTTCTAAGCGTGCGGTTTGCACCTCTAACTGCAGAGCATTCAGGCTCTCCAGTAACGAGGTCAACACCACGTTCGTGTCCATCGTCCAGGCCTGGCGTCTACCTTGGGCTTGACAATCTGTCAGGGGGTTAGTGGCATAAGACAGATCTGGTCGCCACTAACCTTTTCTTAGCAGCCAGCAGGAACGACGGCGCGCTGAGGAGCTTCCCTACTCTCCGAAATGCTAGACCCCACAGTGCACTTGAAAGCAACTATGGAACTCAGCACCCCGGGGAAAAGGGAAGGGGACAAAATAACAAAGGCAACTGCCGGCAGTACGTCTGGCCTGAGTCTGGTCTGAGTTCTGTTCCCTCTAGCGTGTATGCACCACAGTAGGGGAGACAAGAAGGAACAGAAGCGTGAAATGCAATTACACTAATTTCACAGGAATATCAATATCAGCTTCAGACGTGTCCTGAAACTCTGAGGTCGAAGAGTAGAGATAGGTGATGCACAAAAGTTCGCTCTCTCTCTCTTTATATACAAAAACCACTCTGCTGTTATTTTCACAGCAATGTCCCGTGGTAGGCGAAATGCTTCCCCAAGAAAAGCACCAATGGCAATGCAACCGGCGTTCCCATGTTCCGGGGACCCGGACGGAGACAGTACGCTAAATGCGGGGTGGATTTATGCCCCTCGGGCAGAAAGGATAAGACAGTACCACGAGTAATTGAGCAGCGGGCGTGCGAATACTCCGCGCAACCGCTTTACAGAGATATACTGAGGACTAACGAGCAACTCTGTTGCAAGAGTGTTCATGCTCGCTGCGGAACGGGATATGCAAATAGTACTTGCGAGACTTGGAAACGGAACCTCTCGTCCCAGCTTGACTTCCGAGGATGGTCCCTCGGCGGGGTTTCACTCTTTCACCAACGTCGCTGTTCCAAATTCTCCAGCGGGTAGGAAAGCATCTGCGTACTCGAGGGAAAGTTTCTAAGATTGTCAAGCACCTTCCCCCTACAGGGGAGGTGCTTATATGTAGGCATGTTCCTGTGCCTTCCAATCGGCTTGGATGGGTACATTCCCTCGGCTTCCTGGGATTTGTAGTGCCGCGGGCCCCTTTTCCATTTACACCAGTGTTTTCTCACACACAGGGAAGAGTAGGGGAGCGTGTATACCTGGCTCAAGGTGTGGAATCATGACACCGAGCTGGAGACCGAGCTCATGAAGTTGTTGTGAATTGCATGTACCTTATCCTGGAAGTACACAGCCAGTTTTTGGCATGTTTCTAGGTCAGGCCGATAGGTGTTATCCTGAGGGGGCTTAGAGAGAGCAGATATAGTCTTAAAGAGCACCTTGGCCGAGTTGCTGGCTTCCCTAATCTTAGTCGCAAAGAAGGCGCTCTTGGCTGCAATTATTGCTTGCCTGTAGGCTGTAAGAGCGCAGTTATAATGTTATTTACCCTCAGCACTGTAGTCCCTTCTCCACAGACGCTCTGCCCTCCTACAAGTGCCCTTCTGGGCCTTGAGTTCGTTATTTACCAGGGCGCGGATGGTTTGGTTCTCCTAGATCCAAGCAGCTTCTCAAGTGCTACCTTATCAACCGCAGCCGCCAACCATCCCTTAAAAAGCAAAGCCGCCTCGGAAGTATCTTTGCTGTAGGTGGGACGTGAACCTCCCAGTACAGAGAGAAGATTGTCCGCGGTCACCTGAGACCATGGTCTGATCTTTTGCTTCTCTAATCTGGGACCATGGGGGAAAGCTGGTACACCAGTCATGATATTAAAATAAACAGCCCTATGATCAGACAAAGGAAGAGTCATAATATTGACAATCTCCAGGTCCATGTTGTTAATAAAAATACCATCTAAGGTGTGGCCCAAGCTATGGGTCGGGCCCTAACTACTTGATTAAAATCTAATGCTGCTAAATTTTCAGTCAGCACAGCCACTTCCGACTAATCCGTGAGTTCAAGATGATAATTAAAATCACCCAGAATCATAAAAGGATGGTGCTCCATCCGGGATTCTAAAAAATGCATAAGAATTACAGGAAAGGTGGACTTGGGCCCAGGTGGACGGTAGGCTAATACTCCTTGGAATTTGTAGGAATTGCCTACATAGATGGTAAAAGATAGTGCTTCCGCGGGAAGATCTAGGTATGTTTCCGCACAAATTTTTAGGTGTGTTGAATAAACAATTGCTATCCCCCCCCCTCTTACCTATTCTATCCTGGGAAGTAACCACATACCCACTAGGTAAGGCAATATTCCAGTCTGGACCGGATGTATTGTCCGTCCAAGTTCCAGTTAAAAAAATTATATCAGGCGCGCCACTCTCAATCAGATCGTAAATTTAATAACTGTGTTTGTGTAGCGAACGTACATTTACCAAAATACAGCTTAGCGTTTGGGGTTGTTTAGCTCTCGTCACGATGTGCGCATTAAGTACGCCCTTGTTCGCTACATCTACTATGTGCTGCCTGTCCGCCAGATTATTCAGGCCTGCCCCCTCGCAATGCCCATTATTCTGAAAATCACATCTAGTGCAGGACCCGAGCTCTGAAACCTCCCAAGATGGGTCCCAGTCCTGGGGCCTGCATAGGGGGTTGTCCAGAGCCAACAACTCACCTCTGCTGTAAAGGTAGGTTTATGGAGGGGCAGGGGTCCTGGCGCTGGGCGTGATCCGGGCGCGGACGGGTGCAGTCGGGCTTGCCTTTGGCACGCCTTCGGCGCACCCGTTGCGCGCGCCCGCTGCGCGGCCGTCCCTGCACCTCTTTTAAATGCATTAGCCACGCCCCCCCACTGACGCATCAAGCCCAGGTGCAGTGTGGACCCGCCTACAACCGGGTCCACTTGGGTCGCGCGTCTGAAATGCCAGCAGGAAACACACAGCGAAATACTCCCCCAATATGGCAATTAAATCACTCGGTACACGATGTGCAAATTACGCAATGTGCAAAACGATTTAAGCAGCAGGTTTAAAAACAAAAGTGCCAATTTCATAGCAACACAGTTAATGATGATTAAAAGAAGGTGCAGTTTACGTTTAAAATATCTCCAAATACAAAGTCACGCTTTCAGATAATGCAAAAAATAGGATGAGGGGACACTGAGAGAAGACAACGAAGCCCTCTCTACTAACCACTGCGCGGCCGTCCCAGCGCCTCTTTTAAATGCATTAGCCACGCCCCCCCACTGACGCGTCAAGCCCAGGTGCAGTGCGGACCCGCCTACAACCGGGTCCGTTTGGGTCGAGCGTCTGAAATGCCAGCAGGAAACACACAGCGAAATACTCCCCCAATTTGGCAATTAAATCACTCGGTACATGATGTGCAAATTACGCAATTAGCAAAGCGATTCAAGCAGCAGGTTTAAAAACAAAAGTGCCAATTTCAAAGCAACACAATTAATGATGATTAAAAGAAGGTGCAGTTTACGTTTAAAATATCTCCAAATACAAAGTCACGCTTTCAGATAATGCAAAAAATAGGCTGAGGGGACACTGAGAGAAGACAACGAAGCCCTCTCTACTAACTGCTGCGCGGCCGTCCCAGCGCCTCTTTTAAATGCATTAGCCACGCCCCCCCACTGACGCGTCAAGCCCAGGTGCAGTGCGGACCCGCCTACAACCGGGTCCGCTTGGGTCGAGCGTCTGAAATGCCAGCAGGAAACACACAGCGAAATACTCCCCCAATATAGCAATTAAATCACTCGGTACACGATGTGCAAATTACGCAATGTGCAAAACGATTTAAGCAGCAGGTTTAAAAACAAAAGTGCCAATTTCACAGCAACACAATTAATGATGATTAAAAGAAGGTGCAGTTTACGTTTAAAATATCTCCAAATACAAAGTCACGCTTTCAGATAATGCAAAAAATAGGCTGAGGGGACACTGAGAGAAGACAACGAAGCCCTCTCTACTAACTGCTGCGCGGCCGTCCCAGCGCCTCTTTTAAATGCATTAGCCACGCCCCCCACTGACGCGTCAAGCCCAGGTGCAGTGCAGACCCGCCTACAACCGGGTCCGCTTGGGTCGAGCGTCTGAAATGCCAGCAGGAAACACACAGCGAAATACTCCCCCAATATGGCAATTAAATCACTCGGTACACGATGTGCAAATTACGCAATGTGCAAAACGATTTAAGCAGCAGGTTTAAAAACAAAAGTGCCAATGTCAAAGCAACACAATTAATGATGATTAAAAGAAGGTGCAGTTTACGTTTAAAATATCTCCAAATACAAAGTCACGCATTCAGATAATGCAAAAAATAGGCTGAGGGGACACTGAGAGAAGACAACGAAGCCCTCTCTACTAACCGGCGGTGCAGTATATCCATTTTCACTCCCTTCCTCCATATTCTAACACTCTGTGGACATGCCTAATGTGGAAATTCCAGCGTAACTAAAAAAATAGACCAATCTAGATGTTAATGAGCCGGCAGTCGGCACTAAAAAGGTACCTTCACCCTGTCAGATTATTTACATACATTTGCCATATAATTCTAGTAGCCCTTGCAATGGGAAGTCTGTACAGAGTGGGTTGTGGGATGTCGTTATATTAAGTAATTTTTAATAACATAACTTAAACACATTGGCAGAGCCAATACCTCTGGCTAAACACTTAGAAGGTCCCAATGGCGAGACCGATTGCATTGCAAATGCTTGTTTTTGAAGTGCTACCAAAAGGCTTTCTCCGGCCACCAGCAAGCGGTTACGGCTGTGGGCACGCGCTTACGAGCACAGGCTCCCACTCTTACAGCCACTAATACTTTCACTTTTGCGGTGCCGCCATCTTCCTTTCTTCGCTCCGCTTCTCTCAGTTACTTTTATGGCCGCGCGGCCAATGCTTTGTGGAGAGCTTCCAGTTAAACAAACAGTGCTGCTTTTGAGCAATTCCAAAGCATCGGATTCATCTGCCACACACAGCTGTTTGTTTCCCTTTTCCTGGCCCGTCCCCGTTTTGTATTTTAAGCGGACCGCGGCACCGTGTGGAAGTCAGGCATATTTGAATGGATGGACGAAGGAGCACTGAAAACAATTTAGAGGAAGAAATGTATATTTTAAAAGCATCAGCACTGAGGGGTCCAGCCCTTTGCTTTTAAAAAACAGAAGCAGAACCTGGCGTTTTAGCCATGCTTCTCTCGCGAAATATGTGAAAGAAAATATTTTTAGGACGTCAGTGGGAGGTTTGTGGTATTTAATTCACAGCGCTTCATGTTGGCTTCTAAGCTCTCGACGGTGTGGAGATATCGTGAGTTTGGGCACAGCCTTCATTCCGATCGGACTACATCAACTTTATAACTCGACCATGACCTTCGAGTTGTTTATCATCGGGCTACAGAAGTGGCAGATAACATCATAGCGCGCGCTCTGCAAAGCACCCATAGTAAAGAGACATCAAAATAAACTTGCCATTGGTTTATTACACCTCTTGCAGTTTTATCATGCTGGATAACGCTGGGAGCAAAATTGTTTTTAGTTTGATTGGATTGAAGCAGAGGAGAATGTGCTGCACACGTTGCGTCGTAATCAACACCCACATCAGGGCATATTATCAAGAAAGGGCGTTAAAATTATCGCTGCTTTAGCGGCGATAATGGGCTTGATATGCCGCAAAGAATTCCAATAGAAGCCCATGTTCTGGTGTCAACATGGGCTTCTATTGGAATTCTCTAGTACATATTATCAAGCCCATTATCGTCGCTTTAGCGGCAGTTTTCTGCTGCCAAAGCGGCGATAATGTTAACGCCGTGCTTGATAATATGCTCCTATATTTGAATCAGCAGCTAGTCCTGAGAAGAATACGCAAGCACTCTTTTCTCGCATCCTACCGCAGGACTGCCAGTTCTGGGGATTTTTTTCCCACGTGAGAAGCAAATTTCCTCATAGTCGCGTGCTGTTGCCGTTTTCCTCTACTCATCAGACAACTCACAATGATCTACGATTATTTGCTCCGGAAAGGTGCAGTCTCACGGCCACCAGAAGATGTCGCTGTGGCCACTGGCACGGAGGAGACGAGTGCAGGGAAATGAAACCCGCAAGATGTAAACCATCAGAGACCCTGTTGTTTGGGATTGTCACGAGCTGTGGTTGGAATTGAACATGCCGCAAGCAAGAGTATGTTAGAGAACATACTGCTTATAATGCAAATACCGCTTTTAATAATGCAAACCGTTACTCGGTGAACCTCATGTAGGATTACCTCCTTAGAACATTGGGGCATATCAACAAGGGCTTTATCTCTGCTTTTTTGGCTTTAAAAGCCAAAAAAGCAGAGATAAAACTAGCACCCTATCAACAACAGGGTGCTAACGTGCAAATTTGCATGTTAGCACCCTTTTACTCTACGCTTCCCCTTGCATCTCTAATGAGATGCAAAGGGGGCGTTCCAGAGTTAAATAATAGAAGAAATGTCGCTAAGCGACATTTCTCCTATTATCAAGAATATCGCTAACCCTGTTAGAGACAAAAAAAGCAGCGCTAACCGCGGTTAACGCTGCTTTTTTACGTCTGGTATTTTTCTGACTTAGCCATGATATCCTATGGAAGGAGGATATCATGGCTAAGTTTGTCTGTCCCTATCAACAAGCTAACGTGAGATTATCGCTGGGTTTCCAGCGATAATCTCACGTTAGCCACTTAGCGTGAGGATTTTTATCGCTATTGAGATAAGCGTTGCTAATAGCACGCTATCTCAGCGATAAAAATCAACGTTAGCCGGCGATAATTATCATAGCGCTAAGTGCGCTTAGCGATAATTATCGCCGGTTGTTGTTGATATGCCCCAAAATGCGTTTACCTTTTGATGTTAGGTAACACATAGTAAGAACTGTTATGTGAAAAAAAATCGTGTAAAGTTGTCAGAATTCTTTTATTCCTTTTAATTAACCCTCTGTTTACCACTACAATCGTTCTGAAAAGATTTAGACAGCTCTCAAATACTTTTTTGACTGATTTCTGTATGCGTTTGCGGTTTCGTGTTATGTTTCAGAAGGGAAAACGCCGCATTTTTTCACTTGGTTTTCCCAATATTTTTACTGGAATAAAAAATACAGGACAGGCCAGTACAAAGCAGGCTAGGAGGGAACACTAGACACCTGCTCAAGCGGAGCAGTGTAAATCGTTCTCTGGCAATGTCAATAGAGACTTGTCCAGAAAATGAAACACTTAATAGAAAACGGACTGACTGGTGAAAATCAACCAATAGCAATTGCAGGGACAGATGCTGTGCGCATGGAAGCAGATTCACCAAGAACTGAAGTGTTGCCGAGAGTCATCACACACTCAATGATCAACCAGTGACATCATATGGTTAACCCTTGACCCAGTCTTACCCTCACATCATCCATTTAGTTGCTGCATGCTGGAAGCTTAAGCTCCAGAACTTAAAAAAATAGGAGCATATTTACAACGAGGCGATAAAAATTATCGCCGCTTTGGCGGCCGTTTTCAGCCGAAAAGCGGCGATAATTTTATCGCTATATTAGCAAGGCCACGCTAACGCGTGAAACCTTGCTTTTGCGTGGGGATTTCTAACGCCCAGCTTTGCATCTCTAATGAGATGCACAGTGGGCGTTCCTGACCTAACATGATAGGAGAAATGTCGCTAAGCGACATTTCTCCTATCATCAAGCCCCACGCTATGAAGCATAGCGTCAGGAAAAGTAGCGATAACACCTGTAATCACTACTTTCCTAACACCTGCTTCAGGACTGACTTAGCCATGATATCCTATGGAAGGTGGATATCATGGCTAAGTTTGTGAGTCCCTATCAACTAGCTAATGTGAGATTATCGCTGGGTTTCCAGCGATAATCTCTCGTTAGCCAGTTAGCGCTAGGATTTTTCTCGCCGATGAGATAAGCATTTCTAATAGCACGCTATCTCAGCGATAAAAATCGGCGCTAGCCGGCGATAATTATCCGAGCGCTAAGTGCGCTCAGCGATAATTATCGCCGGTTGTTGTTGATATGCCCCACAGATAGCAAAATCAGCGTTGAGGTGTCATCTTGGAATCAACTGCGATCTTAAGTCAATATTTTTTTTCATTGGCAATGGCCTCAATGGTGTAACAGCCCCCAGTGCTCCTGACCCTGAAGTAGCTTTCTTCCAGGCAGGCTTATGAGAATAAGTGTGAAAAGTCTTTCCCATCAATTCAAATAAAACAAGCAGTGGCCTAGCCAATAGGTCTTGCTTTTGGGACCTTATAAGTATTTAGTGTTGCAGCACAATATCCTTGGTGCAACAACATGGACTGTTGCATGGCTAAACACTTATAAGGTCCCAAAGGCGAGACCTATTGGCTATGCCAATGCTTGTTTGATGTTAGAAACCGATCGGAAGTGACGTGCTCAGTTCAGTAGCTTAGCAAAGGTACCACGATCCCCTGGAAAATGACCCCTTTGCCTGCTGTTAGAGTAGTAAAATATAGCAATTATCAGTGTTCTATGGGCCCATCAGTGCTCTGGGCCCTGATGCCACTGTACCAATGGTGGCTAACCACAGGCACAGTTCTAGTAAATGCAACAAGCATTGGCATAGCCAATAGGTCTCGCCTTTGGGACCTTATAAGTGTTTAGTTATCCAGCACAATATCCTTGGTGCAACAACATCAACTGTTGCATGGCTAAACACTTATAAGGTCCCAAAGGCGAGACCTATTGGCTATGCCAATGCTTGTTGTTGCTTGTCATAACAAGAATTGCAGCTTGTACATCAGCAGGCACCCTCACCCGGGGTCTTGGGGAAATGCATTCCATTCCGCATGAACAGGGATTTTTGCATATGCATCCATTTCCACTGATTGCCAAAGTCAAACACAAAATGAAGAGGGAATCTTGCTGTTACATACTGATAGCCCCAGCGAGGCCAAGGCAGTATTGGTCCGCCTATCAGAGTGCTTGTACATACCGTTCCAACCAGCAGATAATCTCCTGTTGAACAAGGAGCAGGTTGTACATCCACAAATACGTTCTCTCAGTTTCTCAGCTTAGCTCCTCACGACACTGAGTTAGGAACTCTAGGTCTCCCTGAGCTGTGCGCTTCGATTCTTCAAAATGCTTTTGCATCATCTACAAACAAATGTTACTCTGCAAAGTGGAAAAGGTTGTGCTTCTTAGCCTTGCAATTCTCTTTTATCTGCTGCAACTATAATAATCAGAACTCAATCACTTATCTATTAAGTTTCATCTAGCATCCATTTCTAAATTCAGGAGGCATTCTGGGCAATTGTCTTTATAGTCTAATAAACTGGTGAAGGAGTTCTTGAAGAGGCTTTTGTGGGTCTACCCCCAGTTAAGCATAATCCTGTGCTGTGGCAGCTAAACACAGTCTTATCCTAGCTCATGAGATCTCCTTTCAAACCGATCCACACGGCTGACTTGATATTTATTTCTTGGAAAGTTGCCTTCCTTTTGGCTATCACATCTGCTAGAAGAATTAGTGAGATCCAAGCATTTACAATTCAAGAGCCTTATATGCAATTTTGTGAGGACAGAGTCATCATTCGCCAAAACCTTAAATTCATCCCAAAGGTGTGAGTTGCTATTTGGGTGGAAAATTCTGGACTTACAGCGCTACAATCGTTATGGCCCAATTCATGTGTGGCACAGTCCTCGTGAATGGCTACACCCAAGAGCCATTATGGAATTGAGGTTAGGAAAAGGTAGAGGGTAGTGCCTTCCTTTTTGTTCCACGTCAATGGATGATAAATGTAAAAAAATTGCTTGAATAGAAATCACTTGTTTGGTTTTATCTGTATTTTTGTCAAAGAAGTGCAAATATAAATTGTGAAAAGAAAAGCAAAAAGCCGACACGTGTTTCGCCCTAGTGGCCCATTGGCCGTGGGCTTTTTCAAGGCAGTGTTAGATTATCCTCATAGTCTTCCTGTAGATGTCAAATGACATCATTTGACATCTACAGGAAGACTATGAGGTTAATCTAACACTGCCTTGAAAAAGCCCAGGGCCAATGGGCCACTAGGGCGAAACACGTGTCGGCTTTTTGCTTTTCTTTTCACAATTTATATTTGCATTTCTTTGACAAAAATACAAATAAAACCAAACAAGTGATTTCTATTCAAGCAATTTTTTGACATTTATCATCCATTGACGTGGAACAAAAAGGAAGGCACTACCCTCTACCTTTTCTTCATCCCAAAGGTGCCAACATCTTTCCACCTAAATGAGTCCATCATCATTTTACCAACTATCCTCTGAAAACCTCATCACCTACAGAGAGGGCCTTGCCTCTCTGGACTTCAGACGTTGTTTAAATTTCTACCTGGAAAGAGCAAAAACCTTCAGAAAGTAGGTCCAACTACTGATTTCTTTGACATCACCAAGAAAAGGACAAGCTTTGCCATAGGCAGTCATTGCTCGCTGGGTTTCTGCCATTAGAAGGCTGGAAGACAACTATCTGCGAATGTAAAGGCATATTCTACCTGAAAGGTTGCCACTTCTTTAGCCTTGTTTGAAGGTGTGTCACTGCCTGACATCTGCAGGGCAGCAACGTGGGTTAGTTCCCACAGCTTCACAAAGCACTACTGCCTGCATTCATGGGGGAAAACAAATGTGGTGGTTGGACAAGATACACTCAGACATTTGTTTGCATAAGGTATTTAGCATTTGAGTTCTGTTAATTCATATACATTATGAGGTTGAATCTCTCTCCATCTATAATTCTTTATCTTTTATCTTTATTGAGAGCCTGTCAGGCAATGGTTATTGTTTCATTGTGTGATATTTACTGTTATGTTTTTAGGGTTACTATACTCGTTCGGTTTATCATGGTGGGATGATTTGCCTTACCTGTCTCAATTCCTAATTTGGTACTGCTTGCTAGTCTGATTCAAGCAAGAGAATCTATGAAATATACAATACTGGAGAAAAAACAAGTTACTAACCTATATACTGTGGTTCTCCATTATTGATATCGTACATTGATTCACGTCACCCTCCCTCCTACCCGTTAAGGCTCACCATTATTAATGCCTCTTATTTTCTCTTATTGTACACTTGTCCTCAAAATCTGAGGTATGGTTGCTCTGAAGGGGATGAGTGCTTAAGGGTCTCTACTCTGACTGGTTGAAGTTTGGATGTTTTAAAACAATGTGAACATTGTTTTCGATGGGGTTTTAAGGCTAATACTTTAACACTGCTTATAAAACTGTTACTGTGGGACTCCCACCATGACGACGGGGAAGATTCAAGCATGTGAATCTATGAAAGATAGCAATACTGGAGAACAACACTGTACATGTTAGTAACTTATTTTTTATCTTTTAGGATTCCGATTGGTTGGGCTTTGTGGAGCTCATACACTGCTCTTTTAAAGCTTGTCTCCGGTATAGCTTAACAATGCAATTTGCTACAGATTCAAATCAGGCCTTGTCCAATGGCGTGGTTCTGCAGGTGTGACAGTTGTTTTTATTCTTTGAAGATCTTGGGTATTCCGAGATGGTGGCCTCTTCCTTGATTTATAAGGACATGGTAGTCAGCAATTTTGTTTTCATTCTTCTAGCTGTACATCCATTTGATAGATACTATTAGTTTCTGGTATTATACCTTGTTGAGTTTTTGCGATGATTATTAAGTATACATATCAGTCCTCAGCAGTCTGCATACAAAAGGGCCTATTTATAAAGGTAAATTTACACAAGAGTACTTCTACATGTGTACATTTACTCTTGTACATTGTAGTGACTTTACTACATTTCCAAGTTTACAATGTAGACTTCAAGGGGTGGAACCTAATATACAAGTACAACGTTACTACTAGTGACTTTTCACACATAGGCAGGTAGGGAGAGATCTCGACCACCGGGATGGAGCTCTCACTATTGTAAAGTATAGGGAAATTATAAAATGTTTCTCAAACTTAAAAAAAAATCTGCAGCATTATTGTTACATATTAATGTAAATTAATTGTAGATATGTATTTTAAATGTAGAATAAAAAACAAATGCTACAGTACTTTTACCGTAATGTTGAACTTAATATGTAATTATTTTGGGGCGGAGATTGACCGGGTTGCGAGATGGCCGCTCTCTAGAGAGGCTCTGTGACCGACCCCAAAATCCTGCCATCATCCACCAAACAATGGGCTGCACACCCACCCTGTTAATCTCTACAGTCTACGCAGCCTGTGTGATCCCCAAAGGAGCTGTTTGGTGGTGTTTGCTGACCTCTGCGGCCTGCTGTGCCGAGTGACGTGCTGAGGCCTACTGGCACTGGGATGCGGCCTGCACCATGCAGCGTAGTCCTGTATTTTGGGTGTTCCTGTGGCGGGAGGACACATTCCAAATTTCCAGAGAGCAGGGGGCTTACTGAGGCTTCTGCTTGCCCCCACCCCTGCAGACCGCACCCTTCAGGGAACCACTCTCTGCTGCTCTGGCTGCCGGTCACTGGTCTGGCAGCTGCATGCCATACTGCACTGCCCGGTAGTCGCTTCCCGGGCTCGGGCCTGAGGCATGAGGAGGCCTATAGGCATTTGTGCTACATCAGATTGGGGTGCGCACTGGCTCAGCCTGCACCGTCACCAACCTGCATCTGGGGACGGCGGGCACATTATTTACTCCAGAGATAGGCACCTGAAGCCCCGGCTTGGGACTGCGTGTTCCTAAACATCCTGCTGTTTACGAATTGTGCCACACTACCCTTTTGTGTGGCTGCGTGTTCTGCCGTGGGGCCCTTTGGAGGGACTCCGCTTCCTGAATTGGCCGTGAGGTGCCTGGCCTCGCAGGTGATGTGCTGGGACATTACCGACCCTGTACTTAATTTGCTGCACAACCCGGACTTGAGCTACTGCTCGCCTCCTCAGCCACCTGAGCACACTGCAGGACCCCCAAGGAGATAACTGCTGATGGCTAGTGCAATTGGTGAGTGCTGGGCAACAGTGCCCAGATGGTGGCCCCCGCTATGCACCTGAGGCTCCCACCGGGTGAGTGTCACTCAAACTGTGCTCAGCACTACCAAAGGGGGCCTTCTGTTCTTCCTCAGCCCCACTTAATCAAACTTCTTCACGGCTGCTGTGCCCCGTCTCTGTTCAGTAGTGGGGTGCGCTCTTCAATTGGGGCCACATAAAAGCTCATTCTCACGCAGATACTAGTTCCTCTGTGGTCCACCAGGCGCTTTTGATATGGCGCAACTCACTCACCTTCTCTGGGATCTGGGCCTGCTCATGCCCCCTGGGATAGCTCTCAATCCAGGGTGTGATGGGGCTCTCAGGTTACAGCAGGGCCTTCTTTATTCTGCAGTTCCCCTGAAGCTCGCTCACAGACTTCCTGGACTGACTTGTTCATTTTGCATATCGCCTGCTCCTTTCATTGACCTGGTTCGCGGGGCGCACATCATCCTAGGCATCACCATTATGCTACGAAGGGATCTCCCATGGCATTTGAGACACTCCCATATTGTCAGAGAAGGGCGCTATGTCCTATTTGCTGGCTTACTACATATGCAACCATATATGGAACAAATACAGATGACCCCGAGTTTTTTCTGGGATCTAGAGGCTGCTCGCTAGCCTCGGTCCCTGAGCCATCATAGGGGATGAGGGCTTCAATGTAGCTTTAGACGACTGGTTAGCCGATCTGGTACCTCCAGGCGCCCACATCCCAATGCTGCACTGACACTCAACACAATCATTCAAGACAAATGCTTACAGGACGTTTGGAGACACACACATATGAATATCCGGGAGGGCATCCGTGTGTCAACGCATCTTAATGCTTGATCCAGAATAGACTATTGGCTAACATCTAGGGACGTCCCGATGTGGACCACAAGAGTGGCCTATCTCCCTCACACCCTCTCTGACCACTCTCCGGTCTTGTTAGAATTGCAAATACCCCAAGTGGCGCTACAAGCTTTTGCCTGATGGGCACCATCAGAAGCTCTGCATGCTATGGTGTTTTGTGAGATCCACTGGAATATAATAGACTATTTTGCCAACAACGAGGGCTCTTTGCAGTTGCCATCAAAACTGTGGGATGCCTACTCGAGGAAGCTGTCCTGGCCCAGGAGATAGAATATTTCCGAATCCATAATGTTACCATTCTGGCTCACATTTGAGACACACTGTCTGAGTACCAAGAGGAAGCCGTTCAGGAAACCTATTACTTACATCAAGATGCTCAGGGTCGGCGATTCGGAGAGAGTGATCGCACGGGTAAGACGCTTGCGGGAATATATCGCAAACAATGCACAACTGCCTACGTGATGCAACTACTGGAGGAAGAGTCCAAACCGGTCTCTTCCACTCCAGACTAATTACATGTAATGTCCTCCTGCTATTCTCAACTCGACAGAGCCACCCCAGGCCTATGTCCGGCACAATTACCAGCATACCTTGACACTGTACAGCTGTTATGGCTCGATCGGGCTCATTGCACCTATTTAGATTTGCCCATTTTCACAGAGAAAATAGAAAAGGTCATTATGAGCCTGGCCAGGACAAGGCTCCGGGACTCAATGGCTTGACGGCTACCCTTTACAAGGAATTTTCCCCCCTGCTAGCTCCACATTTGCCTGCCATGTTTAAAGGCTCCTTAGTAGCAGGGTTCCAGCCTCCCTAGTTGAGAGAGGCGGTCATAATTACGCTCCTTAAACCAGACAAACCGGATGACCATTGAGATTCCTACAAACCCCTCTTATTAATTAACATTTACAACAAGATCTATGCTAAAGTCCTTGCTAACCGCTTGCTGCCACTCCTGCCAAATATAGTTCAGCCAGATTAATCGGATTTTATTCCCAGTCGCTGCACAGCACACAATCTCCACACCGTCTTTGCGCTTATGCATCATATAGACCTCCAGATTGCTGCAAACGCTATCCTTCTGGAAGCCACAAAGGCTTCCAACTCCCTGGAATGGGCGTACCTCTTTACATTGCTCATGCACCCTGGCTTCATCCCGCAGTTCATCAAGCTGATTCAGATCCTTTTCACCCTTCCCACTGCTCGGTTTACATTGAATGGGCTACTCTTGGTACCCTTCCCGATTCCCTGTGGCACACGACAGGGCTGCGCTGACGCCACTCCTTTTTGCAATAGCAATTGAGCCATTGACGACGAGGCTCAGGCAATGTCACGTGAACAGGGGCATCGGCTTCACCACCAGGGGACTAGTGGTCTCGATTTATGCTGATTACCCTTTACGCACGTGACCCCTGGGAGAACCTGCCCCCCTCCCCCCCCGACGCGCGACGTGGTGCGCTTTTGTAGATTCTCTGCCATTCAGACAAACTGGTCCAAATCTATTCTATTTCCCCTCACGGATGGAACACTACTATTCCACACAGAATGCCCTCTCAAGTGAGTGACAGAGCTGTTTCTGTACATAGGTATATGTCCTAGCCATGACCCAGAGAAACTGTGGTGCGCACACTACGGTACGCCATCGACTGGCTGGAAGACAGAATTCCTATATAGTCCAAACTGCCACTGTCCCTTGCAGGAAGCATCGCAATAGCAAAGATGATTGTCCTCCCCAGATTCCTATACCAGTTCCTTAATATACCCGTCCCACTGAAAGTCCAGTTCTTTAAACTGTCTAAATTTAACTTGGTAACATTGATACGGGCGGGTAAACAACCACATGTTTCATGGGTCCTCCTCACTCTACCGCTCGCTGAGAGTGGACTAGGAGCACTTGATATGATGCTATACGCTCTGTGCACCCAAGCTCACTTCCTGTACTTTTGGCTCCACCCAATTCCATTTCAGCCTCACACAGCCATAGAAATAGACGGCACATCCCGTGTCCCTTGTTAACGGCACTATACGTATCCTATAAAGCACCGAGAGCGGAAATCAACACAGTTGCATGTTTAACTGGGCATAGGAGGGTTTGCGAAAACAGGCAGAGCTGACATGTCTATATGCTCCATCCATTCCCCTGATCTATAATCCTCAGGTGATGCCACTTAAGGACAGGAGTGCCACATTGTGGGTGTGTAGGCGTCAGATAAAGTTCTTCTCGGATCTCCTCCCTGAAGATCAAATCATCCCTCTATTCGGGGCCACAAGATACTAGACTAGCCCATCAGTGACTCTCATCTCTACTACCACCTCAGGACTGCTTGCCATGCAATCATGACACCTTTCCTTCCCCACCAACACCCCTCCCAGCACTAGAACTTATACATCCCTCCCCATCTCTGCTCTGTGCAAATTGATAGTGCACCTAGACAACAGTAGGCAATCTACAGCACGGATCACCACCCCAACTGGGCATGGGAAAAGGACATAGACCCTCCCTTAATGGATAAGCACTGGGCATTTTATTGCGTTCAGCTAGAATCTCTCTCCCCAAACTATAAGCTGTGCTTAAATTTCTTCACTGCCTTTATCGCACCCAGTGCTCCAGCTCACTCATCAAAATGGGGCTTGTCCCTGACCCTCATTGCCTCCGTTGCAATTCCCCTCAAGCCTCCTAGATCCAGCTTAAATGGCGATGCTCAAGAGTAACGTCATTCTTGGCTGAAGTATACAAGATAATACACACAATCACTGGGCACTTAACCCACTACACTCCCTTGGTAGGGCGGCTTGGGTACTTCTCTGACATACTTGCCTCTCATCGCCGACTAACTGCCATGCTATTACTTTTAGCCAAACGCAAGGTGGCCATGTATTGGGGCTGAAAGTCCACCCCTACCTTGCAGGCATGGCTGAGTGACGTAACTTATTGTCAGGAGCAACTATACAACTACTGGGAGCTATGCCATTGCACTCCCATCCCTAAGATATATGGAATCCCTTCTTATCCTTTCTTCATCAACAAGACTCAAATTCTCTGGTAGCCTGTGAAACTGAACAGGGGAACAATCTAACAAGGACGGCAATCAACTATCTGTCCCGTTGCCCCAAGTGTAACATTGTGTAGCAGTCTTGTTCAGGTGTCAGTGAGACTGTCGGTGTGTTGCTGCCCATACATCGCTTGCACATCTTGCATGATAATAAGTCGTAATATGTGGTGCTCATATGTCACAGAGTCTGGGTTCTAGCCTTTGCACCTTATTCTCTCTGACTGTATTACAAATGGAACAGGATCTTTCTCTAAGTAAACCCTAGATTGTATTCATGTGGCTCTCCTCTCTGGACCTTGCCCCCTAACATCCATCGCCCCTCCTCCCTTTTTATTTCCCTTTCTGTTTCCGCCCCCCCCTTGACTATGGTTTCTGGTTTTGTATTGTTCTTTACTGATAAATGCCAATTAAAACAATATAACAATAATATATGTAAATTTAGTTATTTTAAATATATCAAAATACATTTTAAAAATAATTATTATTGAAAAAATATCCCCTGACATAAAATATTTGTATTTATTTATCATGTAGTAAATGTTTTTTTAATTTAAAATTTTATTAGAATAGTTTAAAATAAAAAATGTTTATTTTATATTTATTGTATATTTTTTAACATAAAATTAAGGGGTCGATTCCGATCCTGGTTTTTTTTCCCGTACGACTCGTATCCGTATTTTTTAACGTACGAATCGTACAAGTCCCGTACAAACGGCGAAGTACGATTCGTACGTGAAAAATACATACGAATCGCCTCGGGAAAAGTCTACGAGACGTCCCCGGACAGTTCGTAAAACTGAAGTCCGAACGCGCAAGTACGATCCGTACCGCCTGTCCGAAAACGCAAGCGCATGGAAAAGGCTCCGTACGGAGCGAACTTTGTACGAGCCCTACCCCGAGTACACTTGTGCCCGGGGTACGAGTCGTACGCCCCCCCCCAGCCTCCCACCCCTCCCGCGTACGTCCGCACCGTACCCCCCACCCCCGCGATGTATGGCGTGTACCCCCCGCCCCCTGTATGTACGGCACGTACCCCCCACCCCCGTATGTACGGCGCGTACCCCCCACCCGCGTATGTCCGCACCGTACCCCAGGCGTACCCCAATCCTCGCGTATGTACGGACTGTACATACGGGAGGATTGGGGTACGCCTGGGGTACGGTGCGGACATATGCGGGTGGGGGGTATGCCTGGGGTACAGTGCGGACATATGCGGGTGAGGGGTATGCGCTGTATATACAGGGGGTGGGGGGTACATGCCATACATACGCGGGTGGGGGGTATGCGCCGTACATACGGGGGTGGGGGGTACGCGCCATACATACGCGGGTGGGGGTACACGCCGTTCATACGGGGGGTGGGGGTATGCACCGTACATACGCGGGTGGGGGGTACACACCGTACATACGCGGGTGGGGGGTACACGCCGTACATACGGGGGGTGGGGGGTACACGCCATACATACGCGGGTGGGGGGTATGTGCCATACATATGCCATGTTGGGGTATGCACCGTACATGATGACACGTACGATGTTGGTGATGGCGTGTACGTCGCGTAGCGGGCCCCCTTTTCCCGTGCATCGCAGCGTACTTCGCTTTTCTGGCACTTTTTGGCTCCTGTAAAAATATAGCCGTGCGGAGTGCTGTAGGTACGAATCGTACTTGCTGGTCCGTAAAACGCTGCCTGACTCCGTGCGGACGCCGCGTACGCGTTGTCCAGGATCGGAATTGTATGTATTTTTTAGCCGTACGGTGTTTTTTACGATTCGTACGGAAATGGTGTTTCTGTACGAATCGTACTTGCTGGTTTGTACGGTGGAATTCCCGGGTACGAGTCGTACGGAGAAAACGCTCCGTACGACCATTTGTACCCGGGTTTTACAGGATCAGAATCGGCACCTAAATGTATACATATTTTTAAAAAGTCAAAACAAATTAATTTACTTTAACATTATTTCCTAAGTGATTTTTTCATGTAAATACCACTATTATTTTCTATGGGTGGGTGTTGCAATATTACTGGTTGACCATGTGTGGTTGTGAACTTACTCCAAGTTTGAGCTGGAGTACATTTGCAACTGTGGTGGTCATTTTTAGCTAAAATAACTATAGCAGAGCAGTTTGTGAATAGCAATAGGCTTCCTTATTTGTGACAGTGTGCATGTCCCGCCCTAGAATTTTGTAAGAACAGACAGTTGTCCCATGGAACTTAAACGTCTCATCTATTGTTTTTGAAACTCATCTGGTTTGTTTTTAAGGAAAATTGATGCATTTAAATAACAAAAATTCATTGTTTTATTTAAAAGCAATCACAGACGTGGTGGTCTGCTGACCCCAGCAGGCCACCATCCCTGAAATGGCTACCGTTCCTGATGAGTCCCAAACTGTAACCTACCTCATTAATATTCATGAGGTAGGTCGGTTTGCTACAAACTACTAACTGCTAATTAAAAGTTCTAAGGTTTCTTACATTAGGATTTGCGATTTCCTAATTTCGTAAAATCGCAATTTGGAAATCAGAATTCCTAATTTTTATACATCTAGCCCATATTCTGTTAAACACAGTAATATTGTACTAATTTCTCCTGTTGCATGCATGCACTACTAAGTTTAACCCTTTACTTTATCGCTTCGAGCCTGACAAAGTCCAGCGGAATGCCAAAACCGTGGCCGGAGACTATCTAGCTTCTCTTTCTTGATCAATCACATTTTTGTACACTTTTCTCTTTTATTTATGAAATGCTTTATGAAATGCTTTATTTTATATTCATCAAGTACCCTACATTTAGAATACATTTGATCCACCAATTGTTGTCAGAAATATAATACTATTTTATTTGGTCTAAACATATTGCGTGAATAATGTTTGTTGTTGCATAATTATTGTCCATGCGTCTTCCATTTGACAGCAATGTATTTCTTTACTTGCGTAAGAGACCACCATGGCATGCTTCAAACCATTTCTTAACAGCCAAATCCAGTAAATTAGCTGTCAGCTAGGTGCTATATCATGCTGAGCTACTGTGTCATCTATGATGTGCCACAGTAATCTGTTCTCTTATCAAAACTATTTGACATCTGCGTGTCTCCTAGAAGACTTACAGGATGTCTTCTAGGAGACATCCTGAAAGTTCAGAACACCGTCTATTATTTGTACATGGTGAGACTAACATCTGCCTATCAAGGGTACTGCTGAGTACTTGAAATATGTCCAGGATTGCATGCAGTGCTTCTGGCTCTTCAGCAGTAGTCATTAGACTGCAATTCTTCGTATGGGCTTCTTGGCCTTTTATTTTTAGCATTCACCTAGACAAACTTAAAGGGGGCTTCCTCTGTACCAGTAGAAGAGTCTTGCAACCAGTGGTTGTTTTTCAGGATTGACCTGTAAGGTGCTCCATAAACAAACACAACAATGTGAAATGCTTTCTACCAGTTTCACTATCTTTGTGGAGTCCCTCTGCCACTTATCCTAAACCACACTACTGCTCACCATGGTTCTGTCAGCAGTCAATTACTGTAAAACCGCCTGCATAGATCTGCTCAAAAAAATTCTCTCTAAACTCCAATGTAAGTAGAATAATGGACTCCCAACTAATATTCTGTTTAAGAGGCTAGAGTCATGTCATCCAGCTCTGTAAGCTCTAAATTGACTTCCTAAGCACAAATGATCTCACCCTTTACACATTTTCCATTAAATAAATAAATCAATTCAAGGTCCTTTGTTAAATGTTAAGGCTTTGTGTGGTCATTCTGATGGGTATATCACAATGTTTACATCCACCAAGGGCTCAGGATCTGCCCCCTAAAATGTGCTTGAAAAAAACCAAGATGATTCATTAGAATATTCCTGTATGCTCAGGGATCAGCAGTTTTGCATACCCTACTGGCATATATTAGATTTGGAGTGGCCCTCTTTAAATTCCATTGCAGTCACTCCTTCATACACATTGGAACACCTCTGTTCAATATACTTTCCCCACCCTCTGTAAGGCACCTGCTGGTCGTCCATTGTGCAGAACTCTAAAGTCAGTCTCGCTGTCCACTCACGGACACTACTGAGAATCTAGTAACCCTCTACTACTGATGCTTTCACTCCAACTCAATCCATACACAGCAATTACACTGGCATATAGTCATTGCTCGAGGTAACAAGATGCTTTCCAGTCTAGTACAAGCAGCTGTAATATTTTCCTCTGTATAGACCTCTGTGGGAATTAAAAAGGGCACACAAAGGTTACAAACCCCCCAGATATAATAACAACAAAAAAATGTAGTAGTAGTAATAATTACTGCCTCTCCTTCCTGATTCCCATGTGTATTTGACCTCAGCACATAATGTTGAAGGTCATCCTCCATGTTTAGACCACAGTGAGCCCTAGCTAGCAAAAACTCACCTTCCCTCCACCTACATCATTTTAGTTCTATAAAAAAGCATTAATAGCCGTGGTTGTGTGGTTTGCATTTCCTTAACTATTCTGGTTGAGGCTCTGAATTCTATATACAAACTCTAGAAGGCACAGTGATGACAACCGTATTAGTCCATTTTCAACACTGATCACTATTCACACTTTATGTCTGCTATACATACTATTAAAACAGAATCAGGATTTAGTTTATATAAAAATGTATTATTGTTATTTGGACTCGCGATAAAACAATCATTTGTTAATTAAAGTATTCCATAACCTGGAACCATCTATGCAGTATAAGAAGAGTATTCAATAAACACTGAAACGAAATAAAGTGTTGTTTTAATGTTTATGACTTAACAAGCCTATATAATTATTTTGGGTAAAAAGAATAAAGATATACAGGAAGGATAGCAAAATACTAATCTAGAGTAGTTTTCAAGTACAAATACGTAATAATCTCTCGCAGAAACGTATTATTTTGTCTAGTTGCAGGTGTAGAGCTATGTAGCAGCCGTATATTTTGTCTAAACGTTGTTGATTAAAGACATGCTGCTTGGTATACACTTATATTTAAAATTTGACTCTTCTCAAATATACCAATATACATGAATATTAATTATCCCCTTAAAAACTCCTAGTTCCTTTGCATGTTATGAGTATTTGTAAACAGTGTATAACCTAGAGTTAACCAAATATTACTAAGTTGATAGTAATTTGTTTTCTTTTTTCAGAGGTTGGTAGCCATGAACATGCCTTTAAACAGTGATGGAACAGTAATGTTTAATGCTACTTTATTTGCTCTCGTGAGAACAGCTCTGAAAATCAAAACCGAAGGTATGTGTATGGTATATTTTATCCATCTTTTATTCTCTATTGCCATGGCCACACCTATGTGATTTTTATTCTTTTTGTACATCTGTATGTGTTCCTTTTTAATTATTCATTGAAACCCCGTTAACACCTACTCCAGCGCTTTTGACTGGTGCAAATGGTGTAACCCACTAAGAACGTCATTCTGGGGCTACATTTCCTAATATGCCTATATCCTTACCAAGACCACCGGTAGTGGAAGCCCCTCTTGTTCCCAGCCTCTGCCTGTCTCATGGAATGACAGCGAGCATGCATTGCTCATGCTTCCTCTGTCATTTAGGTCCCGCTGGACCTGGGTTTGGAGAGAATAGGAGGAAACCGCTTCTGTCTGGAAGTGCAAATTGCACAATACTTAGAAATAGAAGAGGAAAAGACATATATCAATGCAGGGGTAGGAAAGACTTCTCTTTCCTCCGCTGGAAGCCCCTACTGTAACTGAAAGTCACAGTGAGTAGTGGGATGAGAGAGAATTCCTCCTTAATCAAGGCTCTACAAAACTATTGGGTTGTTCTTCAATACATGGTGTGGGAAGGGGGGGGGGGGCTGAAGATGCAGAGCACAAAGCCTGTCATTTAGAATTGACCAACCTACTGCGGCTTTAGTCTCGTCAAGAGGTAGGAACATGGGCTCGCTCAACTGACTTTCCTCAAGCACACGCATATTCTTTTATTGATACTTCAATACCTTTTGCAATCAAAGGGTTTCTTCTGCGGCTTGCATCCATAAATTAAACCATGGACTCCTTTCATATGCTGGGAGTTTTCTCCTAGTACATGGGGGGTCATTTCTTGTTTCCTGTTCAGGACCACCGTACATAGTGCAGATGTTCTCGAGTACATGAACCAATGACATTATGTGACATTCCTAGATTTTTTTGCTACCTTCAAATTACTTTGAACAAAGCATAATTCTATACTAAGTTAATTTAAATGCCTCACTGCAGAGAAACAACTTTTTGTTTCATGCTACTTTGCTTTGGGACTATCGCTTGGTGGATTTTCGAAAAGAAACCAATCGCATTAAGTTTTGATAGGAATTAAAACGGGTTCTGTTCCACTAATAGGCCTTCACCTCTTGTTCTTTGGGTAGTGACAACTTAGCCCATCTATTTACTTTAATCGCTTACCACTAACTCGCTCAACTATGCAAATTCTGTCATTAAATTTACTTAGAAATTGACGTGCATGCTTTACAGCTTGAGTCTCAGGGGTTTAACCACTCCAGTAATGTTGGTTACTTGTATGATTCCTTTTGAGAAAGAACTTAAGTGAACCAATTGCTTTAATAGATGGATTTTTCTAAAATCTACACTCTTCACGGGTTCCCTCAGAGGTTTGCTATGATGTGCTCAAGCAGCCTACCACCCTGCTTCACCTTGAGTACGTGAAATCATGGAGTCACCTATGATTAATCTGTGATTGGGGACAAGGACGTGTTAGTGTGTGTGTTTGCCCACACTAACACTTCCTATCCCAAACAGTGCAAATGCATTTTCACTCCTGTGCTTTTGGTGGCTAAATCAGAATGGGTCAACTGTTCCCTAATACAGAGAGCGCTGACCCCAGTGGTGTACTGTATATGTAAACCATACAAGGACAACCCTGTCTGCCCATGAGAACCAGGGTAAACGTAACGTAACCAAACACTTGTCCTGTGGCACTCATTTGTCAATACCTCACATTTACGTCATAGTACTCAATATTACCAAGAAAAGGTACAAGCCACTCTTTTTTGTATAAAAATTGCATTTGTTGTATAGGAACAGTATACAATTCTTATATCTCAAGTGATGTGGACAACAAAGTCCTCAGACAGTGAATGGAAATACTTATAACAACTAAAGTAAGACACCAAACTAATCCTATGGTTGCACAAAGATTCTGATGAACAATCGTAGGTAGCAGTCGTATCTGTACATATATGGTATCTTTTTTCAAAATCTAAAATGCCAAAAACAACCTAGGGAGGAGATGTAGACGTTTCAACCCACGCTTATTTCTTGGGTCTGTTCAGAACATGTGTCATCTGACTAATGTTCCTAAAACAGAAATAGAATGGTGCCCTTAGTTCCTGTAGCCAGTATGAATTATCGCCCACTGTTGCATAGGTATCCAAAGTACCTACTCGCCGCAAACAATGTTTTTGGACCGTCCACAAGGTATCCACCTGAAGTTCTGCACTGCAATGAAGACATCCAATTATCATATCAAAGTCAGACTCATCATAGTGTTCCTTCCCATACTGTGTGCAATCTGCGAATACCGTTTGAACAGTGCATGCGTCATAGTTGACCTTCAACGCTGCAGGGCTCAAAATGGTGCTGCTTTAGTTCTTTTGCTCCAGATTCCTTTATTATCTTTATAAACAATGCAGTCCTTCTTGGATGTTTTCGAAATCAGTCCTTGCAAGCATGTTCTGCCTTCCTCACAGCAGTTTAACAATTCAATTGGGTACCATGGCTATCCGGTAATTTACAAAATCATATAATCTAGTTGGTTTCTTGACTCACCCTAGATGTGTGTTCTCCTGTTTAATTGATACTATGATACAATGACCCCACTTTTAAAACCACCTTTTTGGAGGGAATGCTGTGGAAAGCCTCCGTCAACTGCCATCTGGTCTATGCTAGGCAAAAGGAAAAACAATACCAACCAAAATCTTACATTAACAGGTTCCTATTCATACTCATCAGCTACTACATCCAAAGCTTCTCACTCTGGTCCTAGCATGTGCACTTAGAGATGCTACGCTGCTTGGCATATTTGACACCTTTATGCACTCTCTGATAATGAAGGTCTTCTTTAAGGAACTCTGAGTGCACTTTGTCAACTACAACTCTTTGACTCTTGGCCTACTTTTGCTGAACCTGAGCAGGCACATTATGGAACTTGTTGGTCTTGACGTCAATGTTCCCCTCCCCTTTCCATTTGAGCTACGGGCTCACAGACGGAAAATAGACTGCCCTGTATTGGTACTTCTGCTTGTTTTAATGTAGGAAACAGATACTAGAGGTTTAACTCTGGGAACATCAGAAGGAATAAAAAAACAATGTTTTGTTCCTCTTGGCAGCTTTGCAGACTGATGTTGTGTTTGTCAAGGATGCATCTTTGGGAGACCTATATGATAAGAAATATCTCCTGAATAGGCATAGGTCCAGTTTCCTTGAAAGATGCATTGCTGATACAATTACTCCCCGACATCCAATAGAACTTCTGTTTTTCTGAACATTTTGGGGAAGCCTTTGTTGCCGGATGATTCTGTTGGTCAAAAACCTGCGAACAGATTTTGGTTTATAACCTTGTGAAATTAGCAATGGACCTTATCTTTCAGTACCCGCAGTGATCGATATTTTATCTCAGCACAAATTGCTGGTTCTGTACCTTTCCCTCTGTCCATGGTAGATAGCAAACTAATCAACTTGGTGACTTTTTTTTTTAGTTTATGAAAACTGTTAAAACATAACACAAACATCTCATATTTAAATACAAATAAGTTAAAATTATAGTAAGATATCGCTATGCTCCAGAGCATTACAAATAGCCTCAAACTTTCTGAGGAAAGTTTTAAGTCCATTTCTAGTTTCCAAGTTTTTAGAATTATTAATGTCCCAAAAGATGTTAATGCTATCAGGAGAAACTTACAACTATAGCTAATCACCCAGATAATCTTTGTGCAACATTAATAGCACATTACAATAAAGGAGAACATACTTCACAGTTTCAGTACCAGAGGCACATAATGGACATAATGTGTAAGAGATGGCAATGCCCAACATTAAAGTTATTAGTGTGTTTCAATACCATTGACTCCCTCATTTTTTAACAGTTATACATACCAATGATGAGAAGCCTGTGTCCTGTTTTTAAAAAGTCAAACCCCCTATTGTTGTTCCCATGAGGTGCCTCCTTATTTTCTCTCAGACATGTTTGTCTGTTTTTTTTTACCTTCCGTGGAATTTTCCCAGAGCTCTGTAGCACTCTTAGGAGTGAAACAACTGAGATGTTTCTGATATCCTTCCTTTTCTCTATTTGTTAGGTTAAGGATACTCCTGTGTGATATTTTTTAATTCCAATGCCACTGGCTCAGGACTTATTGTTTGGGATGCCTAACCAGCTGCATACCAGTATTTAGCCCAGTGACCATTAGCCTCTTCTTTCATCTAGTATAGAAATTCCAGAGATAGGCCTCTAAATATGTCTCCTGCATTGGGTTCCAGAGAGGTGAAATTCAAATATAGCATTTCTCTTGATTTAGCCTTGGCTTCCAACCATTGGGCTATTTGTTTCCAGAGGTTTGTATTCATTTGACTTTAGATGGAAGCTGTGCAATGTCAACTGGGAGAGATGATGTCCCAAAAGAAGGTGATTACTGCTTTCCTCAAAGTCAATTCCAAATGATTGAGACCTGCATGGGGGACCAAGTCAATGACTGAACTTAACTAGTCAGGAATATCTTTGTCCCAGCTCACCTGGATCGAACCTGAGTATACCTGTTTTATCTGCATTACAAGGGCATCAAGGAAGCCTGAGACACCAAAGGACTTTGCCGGCCAATGCCCTCAATATGCCCACAATGCCAACTCAATGTGCCCCCTTTACACCTACCCTGTAGCGCAGCGATGTGTGTCTTGGCCGCAGTTTAGTGCCAGGCTCAGAAGGTAGCCTAAACCCCCTTTGAGTCCCAGAATACTAGGATTCCCCTTTTCTTTCAGAATCTGAAATGGTCTTCATTGTGTGTGTCCAGTCATGCTACACTCATAAACTTTAGAGAGTCACTTCTGTACAATTTATGTACCTCTTAACTAGTGGACACCACCTTCTGGTTTTTGCAGTCCAGTCCAGTGGATGCCATCACTCCCATGGGTGGCCCTTGACATAGAATTTTCGAAAGCAATTGTCCATTACAAGATAAACAAAGTATCTGATAGAGAATTCTAGCCGTTGATTCCTTACATTAGAATATTTCCGGGTTCAGACTGGATCCAGAATTTGTTTTAGCAATCCCCTGCGCACCAGTAAATTGTTATGCTCTGCGTGGCGTCGCTGGCGTTGTCCGCGCCAGATGTGACATGTCCAGTACCTATATGGGCACCACCCCAGCATCACTGACCTCAGTTCCTTCCAGATCGATCTCCCCTCAGTCATTTTTTGACTGACTTTGACCTTTTTTGACTCGATGACTAATATGCCATTTAAACTTTTTTGACCATGTCACCGAAGAAACCCACCGATGTTCAAACAATGTGACAGGTGTCGGTGACAGACCCACACTTGGTCTGTTTGTGGTGTTTTGAGAAGGACCACAACTCGTCGTCTGCATAGTGCAGGATGATGAACCCGAATGCCATCAGAAAAAGGCATTGAAGCTCTTGCCCGCTCTTCACGTGACTCTGCGCCCTCAGGTTCCGTTAACAAGGGAGGTCTCAAGACGGCTCCCAGAGTGGGTTGCATTGGTCCTCCTCTTCTGGTAAGTCCCTTAAGAAAAGTCTAAGAAGTCGAAGTGTTCTTCGACTTCTCTACGCTGCTCTCATTCTTCAGCCTACGGGAGGGAATGATTTCACAAATACTGATATCGATCACAGGTTGTCCCTGGCCAGTCAGCGTCGGAAACTAGGTCTGTTCTGTGCTTTCCTGAATTTCCCGAAGCAGGAGCAACCCCCAACAGCTTCAAGAGTATTATGAAGTCACAAGTCTCATTTTTGGGTAGTCGATTCATTCTGGAGTATCTTTGGGTCCCTCGGGTGCGGGAGGGTCCTGGATTGGAGCTCCTCTGACAGGTCTGCCCTCATCACCAGTCGATCCCTTAGAATTCATTGGTGGAACCGGATCGGCCCCAGGCAAAACATCGGGCCCCCTCCGTGAACCATTCCAGTGGCACTGTTCCCAGCGGCGCAGACGCCCATCAGCGATGCCGAACACATTGCGATTCCTGACTCCGAAACGGAGGCGAACTTGCAGCACATGGCGTCGCTTTTGGTGCCACACTGCCTCAGTTGGAGACAGAGCCTATTTCATGGCAGGGCTCATTAAGGAACATGTATCGAGGGGATCCGAGGATCCCTATTTCTACACTGACCCCCCTAGCAGAGTCCATGGCCGATTGCAGCTGATATGAGGACCTTGGTGACGCCAGTGGTCTAAATACTTCACCAGACTCTGGCCTCCTCTATCCTTCCACAGTCGCTTTGGAAGAAGAGACTTCCTTTGCGATGGTGATTTGGTGGGCAGCTGAGGTCCTGGACCTACAGTTGTCCACGGTTCAAGTCAAAACAATGTTTTGATAGAGGTGCTTCAACCAGGGTATCCCCATGAGACCCCCCTACTGCCCTTCAGCGAAGCCCTCGCTGATGTCCTGCTCGGGGACTGACCCAAGCCCTGCACAGGCATTCCTGTGCGCAGGACCATTTCTTACTGCTTTCGCCCTACTTCCGGGACCCAGCCTTCTCCCCCATAATCCCACCCCTAAGAGTCTGGTAGTTCATGAGTCGACTTCCAGAATTAATTCCAGGGCGTTCCTGCCCAACACCACGGGATAGTGAATCCAAGAGGCTGGATACCTTCAGAAAGAGGATTTTTTTCTTCCGCCAGCCTATAACTGCAATCCAGGAAAACAGCTAGCTTACTGGGCCGTTATTTCCATACTGTGTGAGATATGGTTGTCAAGTGCTGCCTATGGTCCCAGGTGCGGCACTGGCCATACACTTCCAAGCCATTGCTGATGGGCGAGATGCGGCAAAGTTCATGATCTAATGTGGGTTGGATATGACAGACTCACTGGACAGAGCAATTTCTTCTTCGGTGGCGATAAGACGTGATGGCTGGTTGAGGAATACTGGCTTTTTAAGGTTCATTAAAGCCTTACTCATGGCCATGCCCTTCGATGGAAACTGTTTCTTTGGAGACCTGGTGGATTCGGCCTTGGAAAGATTTAAGGATAGTAGGGCCACTGCCAGGTCGTTGGAGCTCTCCATAGCCCCCCAACAGCTGCATTCCACTTTACATCCCTTCTGTGGCCACAGTAGAGGCTATCAGCCACGTCCTTTCCCAAATAGCCACCATGGCCAGCAGGCTCAGTCCTTTTGAGTTCACGGAGGAAGCAGATTCCACAAGCCTTGTGGGGTCGCAAGCCAGAGATCCGCCTAATCATCTTCTTTGGCAGCTGCATAGTCAAGGCCTCTTTAATTTGCCCTCAAACCAAAATGGGCATTTGGTTGGTGGAAGAATCCAATACCATCTGCACCAGTAGACGGACATAACATCAGACAAATGGGTGCTCCCGATTGTCCAACGGGGTTATGCTCTCCCATTTCAAGAAACCCCACTGTCCCTTCCTCCATCCCCAGATCGGCTGACAGAGGACTACATTGCACTCTTGCGACAGGAAGTGCTGGCTTTTCTGGCCAAGAGAGCCATCGAGAGGGTGCCAGCATCAGAAGTAGGTAAAGGTTTCTGTTCCCACCACTTTCTTGTTCCAAAGAAGGATGGAGGCCTACCCTGCACCCTCTCAAGAGGAATAGGTGTGGCGCCGCGGCCAGAGCGACTGACTCCGGAATCTGGGGTTCACGGTTCGATCGCCGGCGGCAAATTAGCCCAGCACCATGCGACTCTGGGCAATAGCTCGCTTAATCTCCCCGATGGCCCCCAGCGTCTAGAGACTCTTACGGGTGATTGATTGCGCTTTACAAATGTGGATATTATTATTATTATTATTATTCTTGAAGAAGAAAAATTCAAGATGCTCAACCTGGCTCCGGTCTTATCTGCTCTCGACCCTGGATACTGGATGGTGCCATTGGACTTGGAGATCGTTTCCACATTCCCGGCCTGCCTGTCCACAGACGCTACCTGTGGTTCATGGTGAGCCAGGAGCATTATCAGTTTGCTTTTCTCCCTTTCAGCCTTACCAGTGCCCCTCAGATGTTCACCAAGCTGATGGCGTGCTTGTAGTGCATCTGCGGAGGTCAGGGGTTCCAGTGTCTTCCTACCTCGATGATTGGCTGTTTGAAGTGGGCTTGTCACAGGCAGTCGTCTCCCACCTCCAAACTACGACAGACCTCATGCATTCACTGAGGTTTACTATCAACATGCCTAAGTCACACCTAACTTCTTCTCGGATGCTCCCTTTTATCAGAGCTGTTCTGGACACAGTGCAGTTTCGCACTTATTCTCTGGAACAGCGAGTCCGGGATATTCAGGCTATGAGTCCAATGTTTCAGCCTCTATCCTGGATTTTGGTGAGACTGACTCTAAGGCTGCTGGTTCTCATCGCCTCCTGCATCCTGTTGGTAAAACATGCCCATTGGCATATGCAGGCTCTGCAGTGGGACTTGAGGACCCAATGGGAAAAGCATCAGGTAAATCTCTGTGACCTGGTCCAGATATTAGAAGGAACTGCAAAATGCCAGCTGTGGTGGCTCATGGCCTGTCTTTCGGCCAAAGCAAAATGCTCTCCCTTACCCACCCAGGGCTCACAGTGGTGTCAAATGAGTCATTTTTGGGCTGGCGTGGCCACCTGTGATAGGTGGAGATCAGAGGACTCTGGTCTGCGGTGGAATCTCGGTCCACATCAATCTGTTGGAACTGAGAGCAGTCCGACTGGCATTGAAAGCCTTTTTTCCTGTGAACGAGGGAAGGCTAGCTCAAGTCTTCACATACAACACCACCACCATGTGATACTGCAAGAAATAGGGATGGGTGGGGTCATGGACAATTTATCAAGAGGCATATACCTGAGGGTTCAAAACATGCAGGCTCTCTGAACGCCAGAGTGGATGAACTCAGCTGTCGATGCCTAGCAGATCATGAATGCCATCTTCATCCAGAGGTGGTGCAAGGTCTCTTCTGAGAATGGGGGGTACCTTGGTTAGATTATTCGTCACCGCCGAGAATGTGCAACGTCAACACTTCTGCATGCTTGAGTTTCCAAGGCGGTTCCCAATCTGAGACTCATTTTGTCTCGAGTAAAGCTCGGGACTCCTGCATGCTTTTCCGCTGATACCACTCCGGTCTATAATTCTCAAGAACATCACAAACTACTGGTCCCAAGTCATCTTAGTGGCTCTGGACTGGGCACGGAGATTGTGATATTCCGTACTCCTGAGCTTGGGCATCTCTCCTCCAGGGATGCTGCCAATTCGGGAGGATCTTCTGTTGCAGCAACAGGGCAGGATACTGCACCCAAACCGGTCCACTCTCCACCTTCATGCTTGGATATTCAGCTGGGACAATTGAGGGTGTTTGACCTCCCTCCCAAAGTGTGTGATGTCATTCTGACAGCCAGGCTTTCTTCTACCAAAACCATCTATGCCTTCCGGTGGGACAAGTTTGTGGCATAGTGTGCATCTAAGTCAGTTGATCCTCCGTCTATACCCTTTTCTAAAGTTCTCCTTTTTATTTTATCCCCGGCCCGGCAAGGCTTTGCTCTAGGCAGAGTGAAAGGATATCTGTCTGCCATTTCCACTTTTCTAGTGCTGCCGAATCAACCTTCCCTGTTTAGGTCACCTTATATGTTTGCAGTGTGTTTCCTTCCTCACCCTTATTTATGCCCCAATGGGACTTCAATTTAGATTTTACTTTCTTTATGTGTTTCCCTTTTGAAATGATGCGTAGTTGCCCTTCATGGCTCTTAACTCTCAGAACTGTCTTTCTTGTGACAATAACATCTGCCAGGAGGGTAAGCGAGTTACTCGCACTTTCAGTTAACACACCATGCATTTCCTTTTTCCTAGACAAACTGGTTCTAAGAATCCAGGCATCTTTTCTACTGAACCTGCCCACACCCTTGCACGTCTGGCAAAACATCATCCTATCTACTTTTTTCCCCCTCCTCATCATTCAAAAGAAGAGGAGAGATTCTACTGCCTGGATCCAAAAAGAGAGTTATCGTTCCATATTGATCATACGAAAGATTTCCGGGTGGACGCTCAACTGTTTTTTTTGCAGGGGCAAAGTAAGGAATGGCAATACAAAACAGAACCCTTTCTCAACGATTCCTCCTCTGTATTAAAATCTGCCATGCAACACCCAAGAAACAGCCTCTAAGGCAGAGGTCTTCAAACTGTGGGGCGCGCCCCCTGGGGGTCCGTGACTGCATTCCCAGGGGGGCGCAAATGCCTCAGCAAAGAATTGTAAATGAAGATCGCCTAGAAGTGTGGCCTTCTTTATTTGGTGCATTTCCATGCCGTTTTCATTTACAAACAGGCTTGAAGTTAAAGTATAGAAACCCCTCCATATGGGGGCTGGGATCATTGAGTGTGGTGGCAGGGTCAAAGAGGTGGCTAAGAAGAACAAACGATTCTGCAAGGATTTTGTTTTTTTATACGCAATTAGAAAGGCAAAAAAGTACCCACACACAATGAAAAAAAAATTAACGCAAGTTAAAGGTCCTGTTTTTCTGGGCAAATCATTTAATCTCCTGTGCCTACAAACGAACGTGACCTTTTGTAATGTAGTATGTGCTCATGTAAAGTGCTGCAACATCTCAGGTCAAATTTGCACTATATAAAACTACCACAAAAAAAAAGTAATCTTATTGTGCCAAATGTGACATCTCAGTTGGTTAAAATGTGATCACTGTAGATGTCTGTGTGTTTGTGTGTGAGACCAGACAGGTACAGAATTGTATCCTAGTTGGCGCAGTGTGGAATGCTGACTTAAGTATTTATAGTGCTATGAAGTCCCAGCGTGAGACAGAAAGCACTGTGAATATATGTCATTATTAATTAGTAACGACAGAGGAGAAACACAAAAGGAACAAGATCCATGGGTAGTGACAAAGATATGGCTCAGAACAAGGGGCACTATGTGGGGGCTAATTTTTTCATTTACAAATGAACAGAGATGACTTCCTCAGAGAGATGCCCCCTAGGAAGGGTGAGGTATATAGGGACTTTTTATTTTTTTATTTTTAAAAGGGTCATCACAATCATTAGTGTAACATACTAAGGCAAGGGTGTAAGTGACCACAGTCCCTCAATTATGTCTTCCTTACTATGAAAAAGGTGCTGTGGGGGCCCATGGTCCTTGCTAGCATTAGAGCCTGGATCACCCTTACTACTTTTCTTTTCCACACTCGAGGCCAGAAAGTATGATTGGTGCTGCAGGTAGAGTGGCATCAGGGCCCCATGGCATGAGGAGCCAAGTAAACCGCAATCATGGCAGTTTTTCCACCCTCCTTGGCTTGCATTAGGGCCCAATGCACACTTGTATGTCAGTGTTGCTTTCAGCCTCGGAGCAATGGCTCAAGGGATGGGAAAATTGAAGCAGAGAAGGTACCTTAGTTTAGCCTCAGAGAGATGGCAGGGAGGGGGTGTGGCAAAATGGGAGCCCTGTTTTTAACAAATGGCAGAGGAGATAGCTTCTGCCATGCAAAGCGGGCTATCATTTGTGAAGTTGGTGCAGCAGTCTAGGTTTCTGAGGGGCACACTGCAACACAATTATCACTTTAAAAAGGGGTCAAGAGGACTTTTTGTCATATGTTACTTTAGGGCACCCTTGCAGAAAAAAGAGGGATATTATGTGGGAGCCTCTGTTTCTTCTTGAAAGGGACAGAGAGCCTGCTGCACGGTTTGCATGATAGTTAAGCAAAGTGGGGAAGAGGTGAAAGCAGCAGAGGTGATATTCTGCTATGCAGAGCTTCAGTTATCATTGGTGCTGCAGGCGTAGTTGCATTGGGGCCCAGTAGTGTGAGGGGTTCACAACACCCCAATTATGGGGAGCAGTATTTTTGGGTCAATTAGTGGTTTTGTTCGATGTATTTGCTGTTTTATATGTCTCACATGCAGTGTGGACTGTAATCTACAGTACCACTGAAAGGATCTCTTAAGTCTTGCCCCTTGTGCTCAGCCCATTTCTACCGCTCCCCCAATCCTTCTCATAAGGTTTTGGAGGGGGGCCCGACTTCAAAACAACTTGCTTAGGGAGGGCACAAAGCAAAAATGTTTGAAGACCTCTGCTCTAAGGGCTTAAAAGCTCACTCCATCAGTCCTACAGCTGCATCCACTGCAATAGCTAGAGGAGGCCTCGCCTTGGACATCTGTCAGACAGCTATGTGGGCATCGCTGTACACGTTTGCCAAGCACTACTGCCTTCACAGTCAGGTCCAGCAAGATGGGCACTTTGCCTGTTCGGTCCTCCAGTACTACTTAGTCTGAAACAATCTGCAAACCCTCGTCCATGGAGAGATATTGCTTTGGTATCTGATAGAGAGTACTAACTGAAGATTCCAAATCTTAGAATGTCCCAGGCGCCAGACTGGATTGGACATTTTTTCTTGAACAGTACACTTGTAGGTGGAGTCACACTGCTCCGCGTGGCATTATCCGTGCCGGAAGTGCAGTGCGTGGATCCAATATAGGTGCCACCCAGTGCGCTGAAATCAGTTATTTTCTTTCTGCACCAATCAGCTCAGATCCAGAGATGAGATACTCAACGAGTTTTTGAGACATTGCCTCTTAGTGTGGTAGGGATGTCTGCGAGGAAGGCTGGCTTTAAGCCCTGTGGCGCCAGTCACCTGCAAATGTCAGTGACAAACCCACACCTCGTTTATCTCTGGTGTCTCAAGTACGACCACAACTCTAAGACATGGGTTGATTGTCGTGCCATGCACCCCAAGGCCTTGAGGAAGGAAGCACTCCTTCAAGCTCTTTGGCGCTCGAAGCGTGACGCCTCAGCGGTCTGGAGCCTGGTCGCAAGAAATTCGAATTCGAAGTCGTCCGGGCGCTTGGGTAAGGCCAGCAAGCACAGAAAGAACAAATGGGTGCTTTTTCACAGAACTAATCTGAGATAAAATCCTAAACTTACTACTTTTGGTATTCACAGAAGGCATTTAGTAGTAGTAAAGTTAGGACTCCTAACTTTACTACTACTAAACGGAGATAAAATCCTAAACTTACTACTTTTGGTATTCACAGAAGGCATTTAGTAGTAGTAAAGTTAGGACTCCTAACTTTACTACTACTAAATGCCTTTTGTGACTACCGAAAGTTGTAAAGTTAGGATTTTGTCTCAGTTTAGTAGTAGTAGTAAAGTTAGGAGTCCTAACTTTTCTACTACTAAATTCCTTCTGTGGTCGGTAGGTATTTGACTTCGCACTGACTGTCAAAGTCATCCGATGAGTCGAGGGAGCGTTGGTATTCGAGCCCTGATATTTTGGAAAGTATTTATTGTATGCACAAGTATAAAAAATTCGCCATTAAAGTCTTGATCACTGTAGACCAGAGGTCTTCAAACTGTGGGGCGCGCCCCCCTGGGGGTCCGTGACTGCATTCCCAGGGGGGCGCAAATGCCTCAGCAAAGAATTGTAAATGAAGATCGCCTGGAAGTGTGGCCTTTTTTATTTGGTGCATTTCCATGCCGTTTTCATTTACAAACAGGCTTGAAGTGAAAGTATAGAAACCCCTCCATATGGGGGCTGGGGTCATTGAGTGTGGTGGCAGGGTGAAAGAGGTGGCTAAGTAGAACAAACGATTCTGCAAGGATTTTGTTTTTTTATACGCAATTAGAAAGGCAAAAAAGTAACCCACACACAATAAAAAAAAATGAATGCAAGTTAAAGGTCCTGTTTTTCTGGGCAAATCATTTAATCTCCTGTGCCTACAAACGAACGTGACCTTGTGTAATGTAGTATGTGCTCATGTAAAGTGCTGCAACATCTCAGGTCAAATTTGCATAACACTGATCTTGTGATTTGCAGACTGTTATTGTTGTTGTTAACAGGTAATTTGGAACAAGCCAATGAAGAACTAAGAGCAGTTATAAAAAAAATATGGAAAAAAACAAGCATGAAGCTGCTCGATCAGGTTGTACCACCTGCAGGGGGTGAGTGATTTTATTATTAAAGTAAGCCTCTTTTATTTTTTGTAAACAGAAAAAAACATGATATATTGAAGACTTTAAAGTGTTTTACGTCACTTAACTCTAGTATGCATTCTGTACTAAATACAAATCACAGTAAGTAACCTGAAGTTAATTGTTTTGATAGATAATACCTATTGAATATTAAAATCATAATCATTTCATCAGTTTGAAAATAATGCATGCAATTAAGTCAGGAGAAACATGGATTGATATGTATTGTTGCTGTATTAAAGGAGATATCTGAATGGATCCATGTTAAATCTTCAAGTTACTATTGCATTATAACCCGCTGCATAGGGCTATATTGGTCCTAAAAGAGCACTCTGCTTGAATTCAAGGCCTGAGCTACAGTCAAGGGCCTATAATGATTAAGAGGGCATTTAATGAATGGTGTAGACTTGAATGCTGTCAGGACATTTCATCGAATGAAAGTAGAGTGTTGTAAACTTAGCAGGGAGAAGCAAAAGATACAATAAACCAATTGAGTAGAAAGCTGGTACCCGCCATTATAGGTGTTCTGCTACTACAGTGTCCTAAATAGATCTCCCAATATTCGAGTGTTGTACTCAAATTAATATTCAATAACAGCATGTATATTAATCTGTTCAATGTTTCCTACATGAATGATTTTAAAAAATCTCTAGTAAATGTTCATGTTACTTAACATTAATATTCACTAAGATCATGTATACCACATCAAGTCAATATGCACTATCAAAGAAAGTCCTAAAGAGTAATTATGTTATGCATATAACTTCAATTCCTTGCTCCTCCTCGTCAATTACACCTTACTTTTACTAGCAGAACCCCTACTTCCCTTTGGCACTGTTCAGCATTTAGGTTATTTGAAATTTCTATTGCTGAATAGCACTAGACTGGGTTTCTCCTATGAACTCAGTTTCTTTGCCATTCTCCCATTGCAGTCCTCGGAGGTCAGGTATCTCCTTTCAGTGGTAAATTTGTGTTCTTCGACTGTCCCCTTCTTGACTTTCAACCATGGCTGTTGCAGTGCCTCTTGGTTGCTCATTTACCAGCTGCCTCGCTTCCGTCTAAAGACACAGTCCCCCATCCCAATTCAGCGTCCCTGCCAACAAACATATTGTGTGCTTCAGGTTGGTCCACTCCGACGAAGTTGCAAGGCGATCCTCTGCTCGCTTTTCTTTTCAAAAGTCGCTGATCTTTCCCAGACATAGTGTCCCATCCTCTTTCTCTATAATCCCTATGATCCTGATTCATCCACTCCTTCCCACCTTTTCACTAGGCATCCGCTCCCCATCTAGCCACTAAAACCTCATTTCATTGTCCCACCGTGCCCTCTTAGTTGCTGTTGTTTTCTTTTCTCTTCTTCTGCTGGTTGTTTTCCTTCCCTAACTATTTCCTGATTTTGAACCAAATTTCCTTTCACTGTCCTTTTTGCAGCTATCCTGAAATTAAATTGTTTAGAACAAGATAACTGTTTAGAATGGAAACTTTTATTCACAAGAAAAAATTGTTATGATCTGCATAATGGTGTTCTGGATCCCATTATTCTTTCTTTTTTTATACATATGCAAGAACAGTTATTTAGTTGTTAAGTCTCTTTTGCTGTCATGTTTATGTTTAACGTTAATTATATATAGGTAAATGAATAACCTTATTTTTAATCTTCAATATACATATGAGAAATTTGTGTGGATCAACTAGATTTTAAAAGATCATCTAATCTGAGTCATTGGTTTGATTCTGAAAAGCATTCTAATATGTTTATTATGGTCCAATAATGCAATTTCAGGGTTCTGTTGACTTTCACAACCCATAAGACCTACATGACCCTCTTCGGTTGCATAATGGGACCACAATAGAATACTGCCTTTTCTTTCTTCTACAAGTGTGTATTTATGTATTGGGGTCACCTTCGATTAACAGTTTAACTTAAGTGTCTTGTTTTAAACGTGCAGGATCAGAACATATCAGACATCTCTTTAGATGAATACTGTTTAGATGTAAAGAGTGCAGATGCATGGTAACCATTTGGTATTTTTTAGCTTAATGTACTTTTGTAGCCTTACCACGTCTTTAAGGGATACTCAGACTCAGGTTCATGGAGCAGAATCCGGATGCCAGGCACGCGGGTGATGATGGAGGCTGATCTCTATGAAGGTGACCATATCTTCATTCCTTAGAAAGAGCATGATGGCTGCCCTGCTCTACAGCATGATTCATGACCCAAGCAGCAGCATCGGCTTTACCGCTGTAGGGGGCGGCTCCTACTTGCAGCTAGTGGTTGAATGCCCTCTGGGAGCTAGGACAATGAAAACCAAAGCCTAAAGCATCTGACCTTAAAAACAACAACTGATACTGCACATTTAAAACAAATGTTTGTTTCTGTTCCTTTGTTTTAACTGTATTCATCCAAAAATGCTTGCATGGCCTAGATTGACTGCTTGACTTATTATAACCATGTGCTTGAGCTTTTTTCTGCAGCCTGTATTCCTTTAACTATCAGTCTCTCAGAATATTCTGAAGCAATTCTGTTTTAGGGTGGTGGCATGGAACTAGTGTTGCCTCGTGCCAGCTGTATTCCCCGCCATTTTTGAAATACAGATGCATGCTTCAGAATAGAGATGCTACAGTAGACATGTTTGCATGAGTGATAGTCTTGCTCGAGTCTTTGTGCTTAATGTAATGCTCGCTCAGAACCCCATTACCTCCCACCAAAGACTGTCAGTTCATCCTGACTAAGGCTAAGTGTAACTATATTTACATGATCAAATGAGGGAGAATGACAGTCAGAGGTGTAACCGTGTGTATATTATACTCCTGTAATGTCAAGGGCGGGTTCTAGTAACATACCAGACCATGAGACTAGAGGTCAAATGGTTGTTAGATGTCACCAGAAACCCCAGCTGGCATTGCAGGACCATAATACCCTATTTACCTTATATATATCCTACAATACATGATCAATTAGAAACCAAATCAAAAATAAGAAGACCCACAAACTTCTCTGTTCCTATCACCAGGAGCCATACTGCTTGTAGCAGCACCTCTACTAGTAGTACTAATTATTTAGCTGGGGTTGCTATTTTTGCCACTTTTACCAATAGTACCACTATGGCAACAGGGGCTACCACTGGTGTGACTGCTGTTAGCACTATTTCAACTACTGCTACATCAGTACACAAGCAACTATTATTAGTCCATGTGGTATTACTGGTAGTGGTTACATATGTGTGTCTCTTTTATAATGTTTTCTAATTATTTTCAAAACCTCTAACTTAATAAGACAGATTAATGATAACATGACCATAAATGATGTGACTTACTTCACAGTTGAGATGTCATTTCCGTGTATTATTATTGGTTTTGAAGTCAATTACAATTGTAAACGAAAAATTGCAAATCATGCATGAATGCTTACAACTATGAATTGTTGAATCCATTCTAAATACCTCTTTCCATCATATAAACAAAGTAGTATAGATAGACAGTGTTGACAAATATTCCAAAATAGGTCTTCAAAACTAACAGATTCTAAAATGAGTTCCAACATATTTTAATTATTATGTCATCTAGTATTTACATGGACAATAATTTTGCTAGGTAGCTCTTTCAAGGTCACCCTTGTGGAATTAGCATCAGATAAATTACACACAAGTAATGCCAGAATGAAAACAATGATACCAATTACAATTTAGAAATTTATTAATACAAATTTCACCTTTAGCCTGTCTAATACCACCTTTACTTCAGTGCTTAGTAAGAGGAGTGATGGGTTGTCTTACTACCTACCCCCTTATCTTCCTCATCCTAGTTCTTACACATAAGTTGTGCCATGCCAATCTTCTATGCACTTTATTAGCATTTCATACAATGGGCTTCCCAATTAACCATTTTCTTATCTTTACTGTAACCTCGACAGAGGACGGGGCTTATAACCACTGCTAATCCTACTACTTTCACAAAAGAGAAATGCTAACCACATCACTTCCAATTTCTTTAGTGGCTTCTGTTTTCCTACATAGGCCATCATTCCAAGTTGCCTGGAGCAGTAGAAGTATATGTTAATAAAGGTGGTTGTTCTTATGGTAATGTAGTCCCTGAGGTTGTGCGAGCTGGGACCTTTTACTGCAGTTTAACTACTGAGTGACTATGAACCTGCCTCAACAGTTATATGTTCTAACACAAATCGGTCTGTTTTTTCTGTCTTTTACTTTGCATTTCGGAAGTTATAGTCTTTGTTTCCGTGGAGTTGAGGCAAATTCAGGCAGAGCATGCTTTTAATGTTGTTTCTTTCATGCTGTAGTCTGTTCGGCCTGCAGAGCAAGTATGGGGTTGATTATGCGGCGTTTGCTTATGCGCATCTTGTCGGGATCCTGCATACTGCTGCCTTTGCCTGATTCCTTCATGGTGGCAGTCATGAAAGATCTCTGGTGATTGCAGAGACTTTGCCACTTGTTAACCACGGTTTTCAGGCAGCTCTCTGTCTTGTCAGCAGCGTTTGCTTCATATCCCGGCAGACACTCCTGCTCAAAGTTCAGCCAAGGAGAGCAGAAAACGAGCTCTAAAGCTTCATCATCGAGAGCCTTTCATGAGATTCAGAAAGGGGAATTTTCGAGCAATGTTAAGACCTCTTCAGGTATCCTCCCATGAACGATCAATCTTTGGAGGCAGCTTTTAAATCAAGAAAAGGTCCTCCTCCTTCAAAAAAAGCATATTTGAGGAACATTTGGACCCAGATGTAGAACAGAGAGGATGTTACGTTTAAGGGTCTGATCTTTTTGAAGTCTTACAGCAATTAAGAGGGAGAGATTTTCATGATCCTACTGGGAAATGGGAAGAAAAGATGTATTTATGCAATACCAACACAAATTACCTTATTCCCTACCTCCCTTTTTGTCAAACATTTTTTGTTTGTGAAGTTTGGTCTGTCTAGTAAGGTTGCCGTTCATCCAACTTCTCCAATCCAGTGGGTATGATTAACAATTTCAATGGCATATCTGTCCATTGGTATACCTCTTCCTTGGAAGGAAGGGCAAAACAATATTCTGCAAGAGGAACTGGTGGCTCATGGGCTGCATTCGAGGGGAATTAACTAAAGGATATTTGTAGTGCAGTCGCATGGGCTTCTCCAAGTACTTTAATATTACATTTCAAACTTTGCCTGGAGGAAGTTACTTTTTATTTTTTTGGTTCATGAGTATTGAAAATTGTCCAAAACAGGTAATTCTTCTTTATGTTTATTACATGAAGTTACCAAATGAATTTCACTTGGTGAAGCATCACTTGTGGATGTTTGTTTTCTGCTATCAGAATTTGATTCCACTGCAGTGCATTCTCACTTTGTTAGGACTGCGATGAGAAGATGAATGTAAAGGTAGAGCTTACTCATCACAGTCCTCAATTTCCCATCTCTTCTCTCCCTCTCTGTAGATGTGTTGTTGGAGGTTATTTTTGGACCACTGCCATTTTATCTTGGGAATTAGGAAGTGATGTGGTTTGTCTTCCTCTTTAGTGAGAGTGGTAGGTGGAGCAGTGCTTTTAAGCTAGGTCTGTTCCTCTCAGAATTACAGTAAAGAGTTAAAAAATCAAGACTACTATGTAGAAAATGCCTGCATGAGTTGCAGGGCACAATTCGCATTGTAATTTCTGTGACGAGGAAGACTACGACTCAAAGTACTTAATATTTCTGATAAGTAATACAAGAATTTGTTGCCACACCTCACATTACATATATGACATTTCCTCCACATACTGATGTAATAAAAGTGACATTATCCCATCATATTAATACCCTATTAATGAGCATAGAAATGGTGGCTTAGAGCCTAGTGCAAGTAAGCCAAATGTTGAGTTACATATTCCTGAGGCTTGTGCAAGTGCTTCTGTTATACTAATTATAACTACGCCTCTCACACTCTCAATTACAATATTGCACTATTGTTTGCCCCTTTTTCACTTTTGACAGATATGTCTTCTTCTACTGACATCATCAAAGGGGGTGCGAGTGGGTGCTCCCAATCAACTAGCATTGTGCTGTCTTTTAGACCAGGAAGAGTTTTCTTCTGGTAGAAAACACAGTAAGAGATTTGTTCTAAAGTGAAGGCCTTGGGTGTCTCCAGTAGCCTCTGTGAATAAAAAGTCATACAAGGTGTTGTCAATAGTCATAGAAAAGGATTTATAAAACCGAAGTCATGTAATGTTAAACGTCATCAGCTAACACCTCCCACCGCCCTCCACCCCATTGTCAGCCTGTGACATAACTATGGGTGTCTCCACCCAAGGTGTCGCCATAGGGTATGGTCTCTGGCCAAATTGTAAACTTCAATCAAACCATAGATATTTTGTTAGGTTGAGGGACATATGATGATTTTGCATGAAGCTCACATTTCTATAGCATAATAGTTATACACAGCATTTAAAAACAATAGACTGTGTGTGAGTCCCCTGTTTGTTGACTCTTATGTCCTGATATTTATAATAACCAACACATTTAATGTGAGCATAATGCTTTTATTACTAAGTCTCCGTGAAGCAATTTCCTGTCATGCTAACCTCTACTGCTTTGAAGAATAAGATACTTTAAAAAATACTCAGTTTCTCTTTTTGGTAAAACCTGGTATGTTCAAGATTTAGGTTGGATTGTTTGAGCCCTATCATCATTGCTTGATACATTCATTGCCTTGTTTTACAAAATCACATCTAAGTGTGTAGGGCATTAATGAATATTTCTGACTTGGGAGAGATTTGTCTGATCTATTCATTTAGATGATGAGGTAACCGTGGGGAAGTTCTATGCCACCTTCCTGATACAGGACTACTTTAGGAAATTCAAGAAACGAAAAGAACAAGGACTGGTGGGAAAATACACTTCAAAGAACACTACAATTGCTTTACAGGTGATTTTCTTTTAATACTTTCACTAACTTTTTTAAGTGTATTTAAGATGCTAAGCAGGTGCATTTTGACCATTAAGCAGCGCTAATGCTAGGACTCCATCATCTTGGTCGTCCTCCTACACCCGTTCTGCGTTGAAATTAAGGATGATCGTAGGTTTGTCATTGTAAGCCAAGGTAAGTGCAAAATGACCTTGTTTTATTTGTCCGTTTGAAAAGTTTCACAGCAAATAGTTGCAGATAATTAAATGAAGGTTCATTTGGTGAGTGTGCAGTGCAAAGTTAATCATATCAAGGGGTATGCCCAGTGACGTGGGGGATGTTGTGAATAGATTGTTTTTAAGTGTCCTTTTATGTTTTAGTGGTGCCGTATAATACCTTACATATAGATCATTCATGTGATGTCTTTGAAAGAAGGCTTTTTGTGGCAATGTATGAAGTTTAAATTGCCTTTTCAGTATTTTCACACTCCTCTGAGAAAGCTTCCTCCTGTCCTATAAAGAACTTCAAAGTGTTGATGGGTTGCAATGTAGATGACACCTAATTCACTTCTATGTCAGATGCTCCTTAATTTTCATCTGAATATCCATTGATAACATATGAACGACAAAATCAGAGCAATTCCTCTTCTAACAGTAAATTAGTTGATATCGTCTGATTATCCAAGGATGGTTAAATCTCATATTGACATATCAATCAAGATTTTTGGAAGATCACAGACATGTGGTGGCACATATGTGTTTAAGCATTTGTTTAGCTCATTTGATCTTGTTGTGGCCCTTGAGCATGGTCAAGTCTGGAAAATGTCTATGCTGTTTTTAGTCTCATTATGATCTTAGAGGTTTTTTTTAATTTCATGTCAGCATTTTGAGTCCCTTTGTGCAGACTATTCGTGATGCACCCATATATGTGATTTTATGACTAGGCATACTATTCATTGCCAGTAGATCACTGAAACAATGAATTTCAAGTCTGGTTAATGGTTAGAATGTATGATAAGAGGGTTGAATGTAGAAAAAGTAAGATGCTTCTATTAAAACACATGCATAGTTTATTCAAATACCTATTGAACATCCTTTTATTGACACTCTATCGCAGTCTGAATGGATTTCTCTGCTATTTAATCTGCCTTCCTGTCCATCATTAAACCCTATTTATATGAGCCTTTAAAGTGGCCCAGTGGTAGCTTCACAACTCATGTATGCATATTCATGTAAAACAAAACTAGTCCAAAGTAAGTGGAGCACTGTGCGTGCAGGGTCATTGACAAAGATAGTCAACATGTGATTGGAGAGGGAGCTGGTTTCTAAGTGTGGAAGTATATTTTTACCTCATTGTGAGGTATTGTTCTTAAAAGAGGTGTGTCTTCAGTGCTTTCATAATATGGAGCAAATTTGGGACGTGCCTGATGTTTTAGAGGGTGTTGTTCCAGATCAGAGGTGCATAGATGGTTAGGACCTGTGTCATTTTTTTTCTACTTGCAACACTTATCATCTCCAGTATTGTGGTTGGTATCCAGGTGTGCAGGGAGCAACCAGAGATAGTGTGTTTGTCAACCAGACAGGCAGGATTGCCAGCCGTGATGGTTTTCTAGATGATGCAGCTGGTTTTGAAGATGGCCAGCTAAGACAGCCAGTGGAGTTCCATCAGAGTTGTGTTGACATGGCCATATTTGTTCAAGCGCTTGATGAGGCATACTATGTTATATAGGATGCCCTTAAGAAGGGCCATGTGGAGCCTGGAAGGATTTGGACCACAGCATTGTCACTATCCAGATCCAACATTACAAGAGTGTGAGCAGCAGTTCCAAAGACACTTTTGGAAGGAATGGTTTAATTATCTTCAGTAGAGAGATGTAGTAAGACGCTGTCTAGGATTTGTTTGGGATGTGGTCCTTGAGGGTGAATTCAATGTCCAGAGTGAAATAGAGTGACATGGACTGTGGGTGAAAGTTGGGGATACAACCGTCCAGGTTCATATTGTTGAGCTAGGTTTGAATTAGTTACTTATTGCTCTTGGCAAATTGTAGATATTTATGTTTATATATTGTGTAGGAGGTGTTTGAGGCGTTAGATGTCTGGAACAAAAGAGAGTGTGGGATAGGAGAGTCAGGCAGGGTTGTAAAGGTTGTCTTGAAGAGCATTGAGTTTCATTTATGCTGTTGGGATGTTGTTTGACTTTGGCTGTTTTTTGTATGTGAGATCTGTGTGTTAAGAGGAGTGCTCAAGTAGTGACAATTGGGGGTCTGTTTTTCTTCCATTTTATTTTGTGTCTACGGATGGAGTATTTGTTATCCCTGAATGTCTCTGCAATATGAAGGTGCACAAAAATATGGCTTCGACTTGCTTGTTTTAGTTAGAGCGTGGGTGTTTGCGTGATTTTCCAGAAATAGGTTGACGTCATTTGGAAGAGTGTTATAATCTGACATGGAAGTGGAAGGGTAAGATAAGAGTTTGAGCTTTTGGCAGTTGATGTGGATGTCTTTGAAGGATCTCTTTGGATGACCTATGTGTTTCGCTTGGACGCTTAGCAGTGTGATGGGATGGAAAAAGGTCAGTTGTCCAGGGGCTTGAGAGGCTTACATTGGATGTTTTGTGATGTTGTAAAGATGTGGCCTTTGGAGTGTGTTGGTTGGTTGGGTGACACATGCTGTTCCATGCTGAGAGTGTTAATGAAGTTGAAGAGGGTCTTGTTTGTTTTATGCTTGATTTAACTCAGAGGCTGAAGTCACCGAGGATGATAGTGTGGCAGTGTCAGATGGGTAAGGTGTTCAGGGCATCGAAGAATTTGTCTCTGAAGTACTTTACTATCCAGGAGGCTGTAGATGAGATTAAGGTGGAGAACTGAGTTGCTGAGAATGAGAGGTGGCATGTGAGGAGTTCCGTGAAGTTGAAGGACCCTTGCTTGCTGGTGGTGCAGGACCAGAAGGAATTAGGGCTGACGACTAGGCCTCCTTCCTTAATGTAAACATGGTCTGCAAACTGTGTGCTGTAGCCTGTGGGAACAAGAGAGTTTTCCCACATTCTCCAGAAAATGTGGGGAATCAATTATTTATTTGATGAAGAGTGTGCCAGGGTTATAATAGGTGTAGTAGTTAAGATGTCTGGAGTCTAGAGTACTGCGTGTATGTTGATAAGCATTGAATGGAATGTGTGTTTGTTAGTTTGGTGGCTAGAGAGCTGTGTATGAAGTTGGGCCTATATGTTGTGAGGATGCTGTGAGAGTGAATGGATAGTGTGGGATGCTGGGCGAGGCACATGATGAGATCTTACCTTGTAGGTGCATGCCATAGTTGCAGTGGAGAAAGTTTTCTTTCCCAAGACCCTTCCTGGACTTACAGTTAATGCTATTGACTGTGTCTACCCTTTGCTGTGAATGCCCATGCAGTAGGACACCATGAGAAGCTGAATAAATTAAGGAGGAAGCTAAAAGCGATGTCACTTCCTGTGGCGATGGATGCTGGTAATGTTGTGATGTGAGCAACTATTATTGCTTTCCTAAAATCTGCTCAGACTTTGAAAGTGATCTGCTAGACACCTCTGTGTTCCCTTTCTAAGTTCTATCTCTGGTACAGGGATCCTTATGGCGAAGAAGCTGTGAAGTTGGTCAGCTCTTTAACTGAACTCAGTTAATGTTTCTCTGTAGCTGACATATTGGTTGGACAGTTACTTACTGATTTTCCATTCAGGGTCAGGAATTGGCATTCGCAAACATTTTGAACGGAAGATGATCTTTCGTCATTTTAAAAGGCTATGTGCGGAGAACCTAACCTTCTTCACTCAAAAGGAGAGCACTAGTTGGTCCACGAAGAGTAACGTTTATCTGATGCTAGATTTGGGTGATACTTTCCTCAAGCCATACATTTAAGAATATACTTCAATGTAATCTTCCATGTTTAACAGATCAGATATATCTCAAGCATGGTTCTCAGAGGAGCTTTAATCCTTCTGAAAGGTAGAACATCACTGGCAGAAGCAACCATATGAAGCCCTGAAACCAGAGCTGAAGAGTGCTCAGAGACCATATGAAAAGGCCATTATGTATGCAAAAAAGTATTATTCAGTCAATAAAATGAGAGACCCAGACAATTTGGCTAAGCCCGTTTTCCAGGTTTTGAAGGCGATGGCAAATCCTTACGCCTTAGAATTAATTGCTGAAATGCCATCACAATAGATCAACGCTGTTAAGGCTCATTTTCAATCCAAAACTAAATGCATTGGCACCAAAATCTTGGTTAATGATGAACCAATGTTGAAAGTCACAGCCAATTGTAAATGTCATACCCTTTTAATTTAGGAGCTATCTCTCTATATGAAATCACACCCAGTATTACATTTTCAAAGCTGTTCAGTGGATTCATATACTTTCACAGACATTAGGGAGTGCAATAATGAACTGCCTCCATATATTCAGGATATAATGAAATATTCTTTGGAAGAAGGCATTATTCCTGCAGCGATAATGGAAGCTTGGGTCACATCACTTCTGAAAAAAAAGTGCTCAGAGGTTCTTGACCCCTGGAATTATCATCTGATTTCTAATAGTCTTTAGCTTCCTTAGATCTTGAAGAACTCAACTAATCTTTAGCCTGCCAGGATCTTGACTCACTCCGCTTACCTTCTGATTTCTAATCTTGGCTTCTTTAGATTACAGAGAAGGAGGCTAACCTTCAGCCCTCCAGGGTGATTAAGTAGGGCAATAAAGTACTGACTCCATATAATTAGGGTATGTGGAGGCATTCTTTTGAAGAAGGAACTATTCCTGCTGTGCTAAAGGTAGTTCGGGTCACACCACGTATTCTTTTTTTCGTAGTTTTTTTTTCTTAATGATATCTTTATTGGAGTTTTGGTTGTGCCCGAACCCAGGCAGCAGGTTACATGAAAACACATTTGTAATAATCCCCAACAACAGACTGCCCCACCCACTCCGTTAACATCCACTGGGTACAATAACAATCCAAATGCTGCTTGTCCGCTCTAGCATCTTCTGCACAACGAGTGGGTCCCTGGCTGCCGGAGCAGCCTTACCCACCCGATACATGCCCCACCCTCAGTAACTTTCGCTGCCGGTCTACACCTTTAACCGACAGCTCCCATTTCCCCTTCTAGTTCCAGAAAGGTATTCAACATTTCTTTCCACATCTACAAGTCATCTTTCACCCCCTCAACAGTGTGCACTTCCCTCATTCACCTTTATTCTACTGGAGTCCATCACCCCATGTCCCTGGGCCAAGCAGCATACGCGGGGGCTCTAGTGGACAGCCAGTGAATGCCCAGTTCACACTTGCCCAGCACCAGACCCAGAGAGGCAAAGCAATACCTTATTTTTTCCTGTTTTGGCAGCAGAATGAGCCTCAGCAGACAATGTTGTATTGTAATGTCAATGGAGATGGCTGTTGTCCTGACCAAATTTGTGACTTCCTCTTTCCAATATTCCTGAACTGGGCCACATGCCCATGTCATATGTAAGAACACAGACCTGGGGTGGTCACACCTAGCACCGGCCAGCAATCTCTGTAGGTGTATCGTGTGCATTCATTCCGGGGTGATATATGTGCGATATAGAAAATGAAAGTGAATCAGCCTAAAGCGAGCGTAGCTCACCACGTGCTGCACTAGGGCGAAATGTATTCTTCCAGTCTTCAGTGACTCTGCCAAATTCTCCTCCCACCATCATCTGGCCACCGGCAGGGCATGGGGCCGATCCGCCTTAATGGCTTTGTATAAATAGGTCAGGGGCAAACATTCAACTACAAAAAAGTAGCCCACCTATGGTTACAAGGAAGATAATGTATATTGCATACAGCACAGGTGGGTTGGCAATTTAGACATACCCCTAGTGGGAACGCTAGCTCTGCATGGCTAGTGCTTGGAAGAAAAAAATCCTTTTTTATACACAACCCTCACACACTCGATTAGTGTCATGCTTTGATGAAGAGTGAAGAGTGTTCTGAATTGTCAGTGGTTAATGTTCAGATTGCTATCCTTGAGACAGTCGACAGAGGATCCACTGCTTCTGATGTTACTTGATCTCTCAGCTGTTTGTAACATGAAACTTCCGAATTACACTGATGACACTGAGGCTCTCTAAGGATCCTTGTGTGACTAGACAAAAAGGTCCAAGGGATAAACTAAACACATCCAAAATGCAATTCTTGAGATGGAATTTCTGACTACTGGTTGAAAAATAGTAGATATATTTACTTCACCTTTTGCATATGTTCAAATGAGATTGTGGTGAAAGGCCATCAAGTAAATCATATTGTACTTCTCTTGAATTACCACTTGAAACTTTCATGCAAAACGCAACTCCTTATCCGAGAAACAACATTGTCTAAGTATTGTAAGAGGCATTATCAGTACTTTGATTGATTATGGAAATGCTTTATTAGTGGGTACATCTAAACATAGAGAATGTTAGAGACCCTACTGAACTCAGCAATTAGATCGGCTCTTAACTTGCCTAAATACTGCTTATGCTTCAGAGGTCTTGCATAAACCTAATTTATTTCAGGTGCCATTGAGGGTCAAGTTTAAGACATTAGTTTGGGTGCACACAATTCTGTCTGACTTTGCTTCTCATTATATGAAACAAGAATTCTGTTTGGGCGCTTTAGTAGGATATTAAGGTCGACTGGAAAATGATTTAGTGCTGCCTCAAACCATCAGGAAAACGCCAGGTTGTAAACTTGCTGGCCAAGGCAGACTCCTAGTGGAGCTACCAGAGGGAATCAGATAATGTCATCATTTATCTCAATTTTAAAAGCTTTAAAAGTTAACCAACTAAGACAGCTGGTATGATCTGTTGCTAGCACCTAGTAGCCCTTTTTCAGGATGTTCGTACAATATTAATTTACAGTTCAGTTCCTATGAAGAGATTAATTCAGAGAAATGAGGTCCACTTGCATTATTCTTTTAAAGATGGTTTTGGCTTGGGAGGGGATGGGAGTCGGGATGCTACACAATGGAATGCAATGCTTATATTTGCAGTTTTTCTGCTTTATGAAAGAAACCACGGAAATTATGACATTATCTAATTGCTGTGCTGGTGTCAGTTACAGTTGCTGTTTTGGAAACTGTTACTGCATTGTTTAAGTAAAAACCCACAAATAAAATGAAAAGAAAATGGTTTGGACTGAAAGCAAGTGATGTTAGTTCACATGTTGGTACTGGAAGACATAGTGATTACACTTACTGTGGAGTTGAATGCTGGGGAACTCATGACAGAAGGCCTCCATAGTGTGCATAGGCCCCCATGTATAAAAAGAGTTTGCATGCTACCTCACCCCTGCCAACAAACTCTTGCCTTGGGAAGGCCATTAGCCATTTATGACTGTAATGTTCTTGTCTATGTGCTTATCTTCTCAATATTCAGTCCTGGATAAGCTTCCTCGCCCTAAATCCCAAATACTGAATGTATTCTAGCCCAAGTTCACAAAGGGCCATATGTAGGTAGAATGGAATTTGCGAATCGGAAATTGCGATTTTTCGCGAATCGCAAATTCCGAATCGCAAATAGCTATGTAGGTAGATTTTAGCGAATAATTAGCGATGCGCAAAAATTCGCAGAATTATTTTGCGATTACCCTAATAGCGATTCCTTAATTGCGAGAACGCTATTAAGGAATCGCAAATCTGGGAATCTGCAATTCAGGTGCAGAATGATGACATCACAACCAGGAAGTGTGACTGCCCATGCTGCACCTGATTGCCAGCAGCTGTGTGTGAGCCAGTAGCTGTTTGAGAGCCTGTGTGGAGAGGAGAACAGTGAAGCTCTGCATTTGAAAACCAGTCAAATGGATTCCCAGGGGACTGAAAAGCAGCAGGAGGAACCATCAAGGAAGAGGAAACAGAAATTCAGTGAGAGGGAGCTGGAGGTCCTCACACAGGAGGTGGTCAGCAACCATGATCTCCTATTTGGGAAAAGTTCCCTGAGAGTACCTGAGGCCAGAAAGCGCAAGATTTGGAGTGACATCCAAGAGAAAGTGAATGCCATTGGTGTCACACACCGCAGTGTGGAGGACCTACGTAAAAGATGGTATGACATGCGGCAGAGGTCAAAGGAGAGGGTGGCAACAAGACTGGCAGAGGCTAAAAAAACCGGTGGGGGCCCTTCCACTGCAACCGAACCGACACCCCTGGAGGAGCTGGTGGAGGGCACACTGCAGCCTGAGAGCGTGAGTGGAGTGGCTGACCTGGACAGCTCAGAACACCCAGACACCAGACAAGGTAAGGTGCATGGCAAGACCCCCTGCTACATCCCCAAACCACCCACATCCCCCAAAAGGCAACCTGACTGCAACTCCAGTAAATGTCACACAGCACACACAGTAATGCATTATGGGAAACGTAGTCACATGCACTGATAACTGTGCCAGTGAGACACAGACAGGTGGAATAGGAAGGACTCCATCATGCAGAGATAGAAATAGACCGATAGTACCCATGAGATTCTATTGCTTGAAACTAATGCATGACAAATACCACACAGGACACAGTACTAATGTGTGTCATTTAATCCACAGCACCACCACCAACACAGGATAGTGAGGCTGAATGTGAGCCAACAGTTGAGATGGAGGACCAGGCATGCCAGAAGGATCAGGGCGCAGCCACAACTGCCGACACAGCACCATGCAGGCGTCGCATAATTGTCCCACCACTACCACTGTTGGAGACACAGGCACCAGACACAGCAGAGGAGCAACAGCCAGTGCACAGGCAGCGTGCAGGACTGCAACAAACACAGTCCCCTGAACAATCAAGAGTAGGGAGAGGGATGAGACGCAGGGAACGGCCGTCCACCAGCACTGCTCCTGTTGAAGAGGACACGGTGTTCTCGGGCCTGGAGGGCAGCATGCTGAAGCAGCAGCGCCTGCAAGTGAAGGGAATCAGGTCAATACAACGGCAGCTGACAGCACATAACCACAACATGACCGAGTTGCGCGCAGGAGTGATGGCCATGACTGGTGCATTGGAGGGACTGTGCAGGGAGATAGCGAGGGACAGGGCAGCGCGGCGCCGGGACAGACATCGCCTTCACACACGGCTGGACCTATACACAAGGGCTGTGAACCGCCACACAACCGCCACATCCTTGCTGGCCAGAAGATGTGTTGGCATGCAGCGCGAGATGGCCCACTGCTGCCAGGACGTGGGCAGTGTCTTGGTGCAGGTCACACATGCGGTGGACCAGATGCGCGCAACCGCCACAGGTGGCATAGGTGCACTTGCAGCCACGGACACTGATGAACAATCGAGCAGGAGCAGCATCACTCCCCCAATACCACAGGAAAGACGCAGGAGTGCACGACAGAGCACAGTGGAGGATGAGTCAAGGGAGGGCACAGCGCGCACACAGCGAGGCGCACCAGGCCGTGCACGTAGGAGGTGAAGGGACACAAGGGACTAATGGCCATGTGTGATGCAACACAGTCCATGTAGACTCAGTGTCTGTTGTTACTCTTTGCACTGTGACACAAACAAGTGCATGCAGGGACTTTAACGTCACAACGTGAGATCACTCAATGCCTGATGACACAGAAATAAACATCCCTGTCAGTCACCAATCAGTGTCATTGTGTCATCATTACTCACTTAGAAGTAGTTTTGGGTGATCTCATCACGTCTCATACGTCCGGCAGCTGCACCAGCACCTCCTGCGGGAGCGCGATGTGGTGCTGCTCCATCCTCATCTGATTCAGAGTCTGTCAGGTCCACTGGGGTTCCTTTCTTGGTAGCGATGTTGTGTAGCATTGCACAGGCAACCACTATTTTGCAACACGTCTCAGGGCTGTACTGTAGCGCTCCACCACTCTTATGGAGGCATCGAAAACGGCTCTTTAGGATTCCAAATGTCCTCTCAATGGCACAGCGTGTAGCTCTGTGTGCGCTGTTGTACCCCCTCTCACCTGCAGTTGATGGATTCAGGTACGGTGTGAGGATGTAGTCTCGTACAGCATACGCACTGTCACCTGCGGGGCATAAGCAGATTAATGTTCAATAGTGTCCTGCCACTGCATCACTCTACTGCCTCTGTGTGTGTTTAACAGGCATTTACCTAGCAGATAGCCCTCTCCAAAATCACCATTTGTGAGTCTGCGATGTAATGCACAGTGGCGAAACATGAATGAGTCGTGTGTGCTTCCAGGGTATTTGGCCACAATATCAGTGATTAAGTGTTGGGCATTGCACACTACCTGGATGTTCAGGGAATGATATGACTTTCTGTTGCGAAATACATACTCATTATGTGAGGGGGGTGAAATAGCGATATGTGTCCCATCTATGCAGCCAATGACATGGGGGAATTGTGCAATTTGGTAGAAATCTTGCTTGGTCTGATCCAGTGCCTGTGCTGTGCTAGGAAATTGTATGTGGTGATGCAGCCTCTGTACCATTGCATCCAGGAAAGCGTGGAAGAAGCGCGAAAGTGCACTTTGGGAGACACCTCCTGCTGTGGCAATGACCCCCTGGAAACTACCTGATGCCAGGAGGTGCAGTGAGCACAGCACCTGTACATGGGTGGGAATGGAGTGTGCCCTGCGTGTGGGGTGGTCAAGTATGGGTGTCAGTTCAGCAATTAAATCCAGGATGCTGTCTGGGTGCAGCCTGTAGTTGACATGGATCTCCTCATCGGTCACTTGGAAGAGGGTGATGCGTGCTCTGTAGATCCTTTCCTGGCGTCTCCGTCTCTGTGTGGCATCCCTGATTCGCAGCCTCCTGGCTATCACGTACAGCCCAGCCATGGTGGAAAGGCCCTGTGGCATTGTGGGCCTGTTTAAATAGGTTGCAGTAGGTTACCACCTGCTCAGTGTTGATGGTAATTGGGAAGTGCAAAATTGCGAATTTTGCATAATCGCTATTTGCGAGTTTTCTGAACATGTCATTTTGCGCTATCGCTATTTGCGAGTTCGGTAACAGCGATTTTCGCTAATACTGGTGCGCAGACTGCGATTACGCTGATTTATTCGCAGACTCCACTTTCCGCAAAATAGCTAATCGCTAAATTAGCGATTCGCACAGCTCTTCTGCGTATACCTTTCCTACATGGCTCAAGTATGTTTTGCGATCGCAAACACCCAGATTCCTGCGAATCGCACTGTTTGCGATCGCAAAACTGTTTCCTACATATGGCCCAAAGTCTTTTAACCCAGATGTGGTAAACAGTTTCCAAATCCCTGACTCCTCCCGTCATTCTCCTACTGTTAGTTTGCTGTGGATCCCCCTAGATTCATCCTTATTCATGATCCCACACATCAACAAACTTGTAAGTGGTTACTTTCTACCTGTGCGCCTTGGTGAAAATCAAGCTACTTATGTCACCATCTATTCTAAAATTGGTGTCCCTTGGTCTGATTTTGTTGGGACTCAATTTTGGAAACACTATCCTTGCAGGCATCTATCAAACCTCTCTCTTACCAATGAAAACTGTTCTGCTTGCTGCAGTCAGACAAGTGGCATCAAATAATAAATTCAATCGTATTACTCCTATTTTCGCCGAGCATTATTGACACCCTATGAAGCCAGAACAAAGTTTAGACTAGATTGTCTTGCCTACAAAGCTGTTCATGTCAACCCTGAGGCCTACCTCTCTTGCCTACTCAAATGGCCAGGTGAACCCAGGACTTCCTCATGGAGTCACCCTGTTTGACAATATCCATGCACATCCATCTGCCTTTCTCACTAGCAGCAGGCCTTTGAATGAAAGTGTAAAACTCAGCATCTTTAGCAAATAGTCCAGCACAGACCACATTTTGAACAGCTTGTCATATAATGGTTTCATGGTAATTCTGTTGTTAGCATTGTAATACAGCATACAGTGCCGAATAATAAAAACTATTCTAAGACCATTGTGACTGTATTGTTGAAGTGTGTGCTATTCCCATGAGCAATGTTCGGAGTCATTTTCATTTCCTTAAATGAGTTGGGAATGTACAAGGATGCCCTGGAATGAGGCTTACAGTGCCACAGTGGCTTTATGCCTCCAAGATATTGCTGTGATAATATGCATTAAATACTTTTGTGAGGGGCACTTCTGGAAAGGAGAGTTCTTCTCCTTTGCTACTGTACCTCCTCTTCCTATGTCTGTGGCATGGAGCCCACAGTTCTGGTCCCTAACATTGGCATACAAAGGTCATCAAGACATTTTCTGTCCTCCAAGTGCAGGCACATTTGAGGTATATTCCCAATCCTCCCAACCCGTGAGCAGTTGCAAGAAAATTGGTGGCAGGAGGATAGTGGTGGATCCGGGTGTTTTACCAGTGAAGCCAGCCTTCACCTTTAAGGCCCTGGCATCTAGTGTTACAGAGTTGTCCCTAAGTGAGAATATGGTTAAAAAAAAGTGCAAGAAATGTTTTTGCCATATTCTCAGCGAGGAGCGCTTGATTAATTATGCATTACTGATGGAAATGTAATATGAGTATCTGCGCTAATAACAACAAAGAATATGTGCACAAACTGACAATTAAGTACATAAATCACAGTAACATGGCTATGATGGCAATATTTGAACAGGCGCACATTGTTTATGATGCAGCCCCAGTGCTGCTGTTGCTTCATTGTAACATCATCATGCTTGCTTTTATACAAGTGGAATGTTTCTGATAGATATTTCTAACCCCAGATTCCTCACCTTCTGAGTCCCTCAGGCACCAGACAGGGCCCAATTTTTTTTTCATGCAACAGCTCATGTGGGCCCACAGGTGGCGTCATCGGTCTCTGTGGCAGTTCTGTCCCGCCTAAAGAAGTGACTCTACAAAGCCACATATAGAGTCCATTCCTGCAGGATGATGTTCCTCTTTTTTCATGCCTTTCCACGGACTTGGATCTCCACTCTTAAACTTTTCTTATTGTTTACCAGTGTCCAAAATGGATTTTTGACATTATGAAAGGAGACAGAGGATTGTAAACTGTTCCACAACTTCTGGAAGCAGATGTCAGTCACAGGTCATTGTAACATTTGTGTTTGGAGCTTGGTCTTCAAGCGTGGCACAAAGTACTGTGATAAATGTTCCCTGATGTATCCAAGGCTATCACAAACTGTGAATCAAAACTAAACATCATTGAATACACGAAGTGGGGTTAGTCTCGGTCGAAGTCCAAAGGTCCTGGTCCCAGTCACCGTCCTTTGCTAAGTGCTGGAACAAACCTAAAGACAAGTTGTGGCATGATCACAAGAAGTCCAGAAGGGAGTTTTACTACATCCTGTTTCTCCTATTCCCAGGTTAGAGCCAATGCGCCACTAATCCCCTGGGCCATAATCAAATCTGTAGCAGATTTAGGCCTTTAACGAGGCGATGCTGCAACTGTTTCAGATGGTATAGATCCCTACAGCATGCCTTTGGGCTCAATGGATCTGTGGTAGCCTCCATCCAGACTTCTATCAGCAGGTCCTCCCCCTACGCAGACTGACCCTGCACAGCCCTTGCCCGGCCTCATGCTGGTGCCATGCCACACTTCCACATCTCTGCAGCTGGCAATGTTGGTTCTCACAGGTTCAGAACTGGTTGGCGATCTCACCCCGATTCTGATGTCAGATCTGGAGCCAAATTCAGCTACTCAGCTATGTCAAGCTAAGTGAACACTAAGGCTCATCCTGTTTCCTAGTATGACTCCCCAATCACGCCCTTGCCACAACCCAAATACTATCAGAAGCAGTTTTCAGATCCAGCTCTGATGCAGTCTAAGAATTCAAACTGGTCCCCCACAAAGAAGTCGAATAAGCAACATGCGGGCCAACAGGGGCACCAGACCTGCAGCTCCTCCTCAACTGCAAAATTGTCCACTTTAGTTAGCTTTCATTAGCTTATGCCCCCCCAGTGGGAGGCAGTTCCTGATATTTACTCTAGATTGGCAATCCATCACATCCAACAAATAAATATTACAAATTATCTGCAAAGGTTATGTTCTACTCCTTTTTCCTCCCCACCCAACATCCCTCCCTCACTAAAACAGATTTCAGAAGTTTATCTGTCCATCTTACCACAGAAGGTATGTCTGTTGCCCTCCTAAGGTGCTATAGAAAGGATACCGGAATCGGAGCAAGACGGAGATGGTTACTCTTGCTATTTCCACAGCTGGGAAAATGAAAGGGGCCTCAGGCCTATCTTGGACCTCTGCCGCCTCGATTTTCCTTCTGCTGAAGGAAGGATTCATATTTGCACAGATCTCATCTGGACCTGGGTGACTGAATGGTGTCCTTGCACGACACATATTTTCATGTACCCCTTCTGCAGTCCTACTGGTGTTACCTGGAGCTGAAGTTGGGTCAGTTTGCTGGGCTCTCCTTTGGACTCACCAGTGTCCCTTGGATGTTCACAAAAAAAGTGATGGCGTTGGTCCCTGCCCATCTTCAGAGGTCAGGAGATGCTGTATTCCTGTACGTCGGTGACTATCAGCTGAAGGCAGGCACGCTGTAGTCAGATTTAGACCACATCTGGATGGTGGTAGAACTTTTGACATGAATGTGTTTTGCCATAAACGAGCCTAAGAACCACCAGATTCCTTCTCAGAGGCTTTCATTCATTGGGGCTTCCATTCATTGGGACAATCCTGGTTTGGTGGAGTTCAGGACTTTCCCTGTCCAGCAACAAGTTCAGGATAATCTAGCTATGATTCACATGATTCACATGTTTCAAGCTTGCTCCTGTATCCAGACTCCGAGGCTTCTTGGCTGCTTAACCTCGTACATCATCCTTGTCAACCATGCCAGGTGGCACATGCAAGTCTTTCTAAGGAGCTTGAAGTCCTAGTGTGATTTCTGACACCATCCAGATCTTGGAAAAAGTAGCTCAAGATTTGCAGTGGTGGCTGACCGACCACAGACAGGCCTGCTGCAGACTGTTGTAATTTTCCCACCCTGCGCTAACACTGGTGATAGATGCATCACTGTTTGATCAGTCTACTGGAACAGCGGATCATGACCCTTTCCCTGAAAAACTCTACTACTAGGAAGGAGTGGGGTTTTGGGTCCTGTGCCAGGAAGATGGAGTTCCAGGGCATCTTTCTGGTTGCCAACCACCTTCCAGGGTACCTGACTGCCAAAGCAAACAAACTGAGCAAGCATCATCCAGCACATCATGAGTAGCAATTACATCTCAAGGTTGCTCAGGGTGTCTTCCATCAAAGGGGGTAACTTTAGCTGCATCTCTATGCCACCCATCTGGTTATCCATGATTTTATCCCAATATCAATATCCACATTTCAGTTTACAACTTGTCTGAACACCTTCAAGTAGGCAGGTATGAGATCTTAAGGGAGAGTTTTGTCCACAAAAACCTGGGTTTACCCTCTGATTACAGATGTTTGAGTGGGGAAGTATTCATAAGCAGAAATGAATGAGAAATTTCTTTTGGCCATTCATTAGTTTGTAAAGAGGTGACACTTCATGGAGCGTGCAATGCATCCATGGCCAATTTGGTTTGCTGTCTGAAGGACAAATGTTTTCCCTTGATTCGGGCAGTGTTCAAGTTAATTGGAAGTTATTTGATCCTGAATGACCAAGGTTGTTGTGGGATGAAACAGGGAGAGTATTATTTGGTGACAATTTCCAGGGTCGTTACTTGTAACAATGTTCTATTTCCTCCCACACACAAGGAAGTTACCGTATGGCCTGCTATTCAAATCTTTAACATTAACTTTGATGAGTTAAGCAGACTGAAAGCCTTATTGTTTCACAAGGATGTTGTATTAACATCTGCTAGGGAAATGTTCGATCTTCAAGTTGCAAGGTCTTGCTCTGCAGTGCCATCACTATCGCGCAAAAACCGGCCTCAGAAGTTTGGCAAACTAGTACACTGAATATTTAATACTGCGGGATTGGTACACTCCTTAAAGCCATTGGGGCTGTCTTTGTTAGCACGTCCCAGACCATATTCGGAGTGATTCGTCCTTCTTGCACTTTTTGGTGTCCATCATATTTGGAGATATACTGCTTGAGTTTTTCCTGCTCATTGCTGTTTTGATCCTATTTTTGTTGCTCTAGCTGAGGTGATTGTTTAAACTGTTCGAGAATTAGATGTTTGCATGTACTGTGGCTGAAGTTTCTTTTCCTTAATTAAAGAAATTCAACGAGAACCTGCATATCTGCTCTGAGCATTTATTTCAACCAACATGAGGATGACCTTCAAAGAATCTAATAAAAATACTCAAGCCAGTGGGTTTCTAAATGCATTTTTACTTTGCTTCTATCATATAAAAGTACAGTTGAAATAATATCTACATTTAAAAAGCTTGCACCCTAAAATTGAGGTGACTGCTGGTTTGAGACGCAGACCACCATGTTGTAGTTGGCTCTCTAAAGCAGTTAAAGTAATGAACCATTTTACAACTGGTGTAAACGTGCAGAATCTGTCTTTAATCTGTAGACTACTGATATATTGGAATTAATGTATTTTGCTAGTGGATAGCCTATGTTCAGGATGTTCACTGTAGAAGCCATATTTCCAGGGAATTTATATAAGATATATTTAAATGATTTACAGCCTATTAACAAGGGTAAATTTGAACGTAAGCATAAGCTTACAACTAAATGTACATTATTGCCCCACTCAATAATTCATAAAGCGATTCCTGGCTGGCGTAAGAGCATTTTTGAGTGTAGAGGTCTCTGCCATGAGTGCAGAGTTCTTTGCACCAGTAAATCACTCTGAATGGGTAAGAATATGGTGCTGCTGTGTATTCCAGTGCATAATTAGCCATGGGTGTTTGTGAAAGCCCACAAACAGCTATGTTTATGGGAATTCATAAATTCCTTACAGTCAAGAATCCAGCCTGGGTAGGATCCAAATTTAATCCTGTATGTTACTGATGTAAATAACCTCTCGTGGGTGTGAAGAGAAATTAATCCCACTTAGATTTTGAGGGGGTGTATAGGAAGAGGTTTCTCCACAGATAAACATAATTTAATTATGCGGGGAGGAGGGACGTGGCTTGGTCTCTGCGTGGAATGGCAGCTCATCTTTGAGCTCCAGTGAGCCCACTGCACAATATTGATCTGTGGCGCTGCTGTTGCCTGCTGTGACATCAGGGTGAATGCAGTAAAGACTGAAAGAACCAGGAAGAAGATTTTCCACAGATAAACATAATTTAATTATGCGGGGAGGAGGGACGTGGCTTGGTCTCTGCGTGGAATGGCAGCTCATCTTTGAGCTCCAGTGAGCCCACTGCACCATATTGATCTGTGGCGCTGCTGTTGCCTGCTGTGACATCAGGGTGAATGCAGTAAAGACTGAAAGAACCAGGAAGAAGATTTTCCACAGATAAAAATAATTTAATTATGCGGGGAAGAGGGGCGTGGCTTGGTCTCTACGTGGAATGGCAGCTCATCTTTGAGCTCCAGTGAGCCCACTGGCGCTGCTGTTGTCTGCTGTGACATCAGGGTGAATGCAGTGGAGCCTCTGTCACACAGTTGCGTCTTGCACTGGTGCTGAGTGCTCCATTTACAGCTGCTTTTTCCTCCCGGTCCAAAGATGGCGTGGGATCCAAGATGGTGGCACCTGTGTGCTCATCGCTGCATTCTCTGCGTCGCATCTAGAAGCAGCCAACAGTGGACAGAGGATACCCAAGGGTCCCAAGGAGCGCTGCTGCTCTGCTGACTTCCCGTGGTAAGCTTGTAGCCTCTGGCTGTGATTCAGAGAGCCTCTTGAGAGGCCCTCCTCTCAGTTTCACTGCCATGGCTGATTACTACTTTATCGACTGCAAGGTACCTTTCCCCATACATGCTTTAGATGAGCCTTTGGGTCTCCTTGCCTTACTCCTCCCTTAAGTCAGGGGTTAAGAGGGCACCCTTTAGTATAGCATGGACACAGCGCAGGGGGGAGTGACTGATCTTACCCACCGGTCTGCGCCTACAGCCTTGGAGGTGACTCATTTAGTCTGTTTGTCATTGTAGATCCGCTTCTTCGATCAATCGATAATACTCAACAGCTCATCACCCAAGGTCAGGCAATAGGGTGCCTTGCTCAGCAGTCACTCTTTTTATTGTAATCTCTACCCTTTCTACTCAATCATTTATTGTCTTACCAACCACAGCTCAGAGGGCTTGATTGACCTACACTACATCTGACATTACACGGGGGAGTCACAGTGTCTTTTGACCCTACTTGTGCATTGCCACCTCCCTCATACTGGTGGAGTCATCCTTATGTTGCATTACCTTGGAAGAAATGGCAGTGGTCAAGGATCTCAAAGACAAGGATAGCAAAGGAAAATTAATGAAATCCAAACAATATTCTCCGATACCTCCGATATTTAGTCGAAGAGCCAGGTCTTGAGGGTCTTCCTGAAGGTGTTCAGGGAGGGGGCACTTCTGATGTCTGCCGGTAGCTCGTTCCAGGTCTTGGCTGCAATGTGAGAGAAAGATCTTGCATCTGCTCTGGCTCTGTGGATGCGCGGGGTTTCAGTCAGTGCGAGGTTGGCAGATCGGAGGTTTCTTTTGGGTACGTGGAAGTTGATTCTGTCGTTGAGGTATTGGGTCCGTTGTTGTGTAGGCATTTGTAGGAGTGAGTGAGGATTTTGAAAGTGACTCTTTTCTCCATGGGGAGCCAGTGGAGACTTTGTGGGTGTTGACTGATGTGTTCGTGTCGGGGGATGCCGAGGACAAGTCTGGCGGCGGTGTTCTGTATTGTCTGGAGTTTGCGGAGTAGGGACTTGTTGATGCTGGTGTAGATTGCGTTTCCATAGTCCAGTCTGCTGGTGATGAGTGTGTGGGTGACTGTCTTCCTTGACTCAGGGTGGATCCACTTGAAGGTCTTGCGGAGGATGCGGAGGGTGTTGAAGCAGCTGGAGGTGACGGCGTTGACCTGTCGGTTCATGGTGAGTGGTGGTAGTTGCGAGAATTAGGAAGGGCTTGAATGATCTGAATATCAGGCTCACACACATTGATCAAAGAATAAGTAACATTGAAGATCGTAATAATGGGCAAGTAAAATGACTACAGAACTCGGGACACCTGATCACCTCCCTCAGATGCGACATCACAGATTTGGAGGAACGTAACAGATGACTACATTTAAGAATCTTTGGTGTCCTTGACGGAGTGGAGGACACTGCTACTTTAATGATTACGTTTCTAGAATCCTAGAACCCTGCCAGACTGAACATCACTGTTCATAAAGACTATGAGCTTGATTAAGCTCACCGAATCCCAACTTTCAATTCTAAAAATGCCTTAGCTCCTCACCCAGTAATCTTTAAATGCTATTTCACCAACATACAGAACTAATTTTGGCGCGTATGAGGAAGGCCAAGTCGATTTCCTGGCAAGTAGCAAGGATAATCATATCTCATAGGCTATACGAGGGACACAAAAGGCTTTCTTTCGCTCAGGAAGAGACTCGTTGAATGATATATTCAATACTCATTTGTATGTTCATACAAATTGAAAATCGTTTTCAAAGGCAAGACACTCATTTTCCACAAGCCTTCCAACCTATGTACCTTTTTGGACAACTCCTCTGATACAAGGATGGAAGAGGGCCAGCTCATCTCAACCTAGTGCATCTTCCCCCTTTAAATTCCTTCTGGGGAGAATTACGTTGGTAGTTTGTTCTCTTCTGGTGGGGGTCATTCTACCAATATAGTCTACAGCAATCCCTCCAGTACCTTTTAACAAAATGTCACTGCAACGGGCGGCACTCAAGTTTGTCAGCCTGACTCTACAACCATTGTCACTAAAGCTGAGATCTTCATCTCCTTTTAACTGCATCCCTGTTGCTCTGCATATGCTTTATGTATGCTCTCTGTGCTCTTTGTCTGACAACGGACCTTCGAACACGTATTACTTTGCCTTCGTATTCTCACACATGGTCATTTCAATTTTGATCAAGCTATGTAAGAGGAACCTGCTAATATGTTGGCTCCACAGCAATGTGAAGTGCTGTTTGATTGTGTTTTTCTTTTTGATATGTTCCTTCAGGTTGGTATTATTTCTATCTGTTATACACTTGCTTTACTACTCGGATGTTATATAATGGGTTATCCCATCTTTATCTATAACTTGGCTGACGCATAATTGTTTGTTCTCATTTTGTCCATTATTGATATGAGGAGGCGACTAGCTTGTTCATTTGTTGCACAAAAATGTGGGCTCAATCCCCTCTTTTGCTCCCCTTCCGCCCTGCGCTGATGGCCCCACAACCTCTAATCTGTACACCTCTTCTCTTGGGACCCTTCCACTGTCTTTTGAGAAAATACCTCTGTTTCTCTATGGTGCTATTTACCTACTCTCCCCTCCTGATTCTGTATTCCTATTCTACCCACCATTTATTACAGTTTCCAGGCAAGCTCACTCTGCTCTTCCCAGTTCATGCACCATTATCACAAACTCCTCCATTATGGCTTCACTGAATGTGGTTTCACTTAACACAAAGTGACTTAACCACCTAGTGAAATGCAAAAAGATCTCAGAATATTGCCATTGCAAAAACCATAAGGGAGATATCATACTTCTCAAAGATACTAAAATTGTCTACAAGAATGCCCTCTCCAAGTGTGGGAGTTGGATCTACAGTTTGGGATGCTCTCTGGCAGTTTCCGAGAAATCTTTTGTAACTACACTTGTTAGTAAATGCTCAGGGCTAACTATAATTGAGGTTGAGCAAGACAAGAAGGGTTGATGGCTAAATGCCAGACTACAACTGAGTGAGGCGGGTATTTATGAAGTTAACATTTATGCTCCCAATACCGACAATCTGCGTTTTTGGTTCAACCGTAATGTCAAACTGTTTTCTCCTTCTAAGTCAGCTAGGACTATTTTGGGGGGCGATTTTATCCTCCCAGTGGATGTGATCGCGGGCAGACAGTTTGCATTCAAATGTAGATCTCCCAAAGCGCATAAAATTATGCTTAACTTCTGTTCCTCGCATAGATTCACTGCTAGTTGGAGAATTCATAACCTAACAGTGTGTGATTTAACTTTTTTATCCCCACCTCACAATACCTTTTCTAGGATTGATTAGTTGCCAGTTAATGCAAATCTTATCCAAGATGCCTTTGAACCCTCCATTGAGCTGATCCTTGTCTCGACCCATGCAGCAATTATGATATCTATTGATATTTTCCCTACCTGAGCCCAAAAAAGTGCATGGCATATGAACACCAAACTCCTAGAGTCAGAAGAAGACAGTCAATGGTTAGGTAAGGAATTGCAGGTATTTCTTCAGGAAAACACATATTTGATTTCCTCTCCGGTAACCCTCTGGCACGCTCTGAAGCATGCCTCGAGAGGTTTTTGTATCAGCCGCATGTCCCAAAAAAACAAGGATATCAAGAACTCACTGTCTAAGTTAGAGAAGGAAATCAAAGATAAAACAACACTCTATAGACATTCTACTAACACTTCATTCATGGCAGAGACCAAGCCATTCAAATATGAATACAATACAATTATTAGCAAAAGAGCACACCCCGATGGTTCTGGCTCAAAAGGGCAAACACCTCTTATATCTAAATAAGGCCGGGAACTCCCTGGCTGCATATATTAAATTTAAGCATAATAACTCCCTCATCATGCCCATTAGAGATCGACAAAGAGGTAATAAAACCAGAACCCTTGACATTCTGGAAGTTTTTGAAAACATCTTTGCCTCACATTTTACCCCTAATATCTCGGTCACTGAGGATTCATGTTTTGACTTTCTTCCATCCATTGCCATGAAGTCACTTTCTGATGTGAATAAGCTTTCCTTTAACAGACAAATTGAGGTGATGAGATCTTAAAGGCAATCAAGCTCGTTATATTGAGCAAAGCATGGACCGGACACCCTCCCCATCAAATTTTATAGAACCTTTGCAGCTGTGATTTTTCCACTTCTGTAAGCTCTTTTTAAACACTTCTCTTCTCTGTAAAGTAACCAGCTCAGCGGGCAATGCAACCATTGTAATCATACCCAAAGAGGGTAAAGACCCCAAAAATTTCAGAGCTATCTCACTGTTCAATATGGAAGCGAAAATATACACGGTAACTAGAATGCCCATTCCGTGATTATTTTGTTGCTCCCAGTCAGGATTTGTTAAAGGTAGGTTAGCTAGAGATAACACCCTCTTGTTTCGCCATATAATTGTAAAGGCTTCCCTCCACCATTCACGGGATACTGGAGCCATCTCTTTGGATGCCAAAAAAAGTGTTCAATAAGGTCTCTTGGCCCTTTTTAGACACAGCTCTTTGTAGATATAGTCTTGGCGGCTCCTTCTTCGCGATGGTCATGGCAGTATATTCTGCACCCATAGCAATGATCCCTTCCATTCTGTTTGCCATTCCACAGGGAACGTGCTAGGGTTGCCCCCACTTGCCCCTTCTCTTGCTGTTAGCAATAGACCCTCTACTAGTTTTGATCAATGATGCACCGGAGGTGAAGGGGGAGTGCTTTGGTTCCTCTGCATTCAAAACGGCGGCTAACGCAGGCGATATACACATTTTCTTGAAAGAGTCTACGATACCCTCTAATATGTCTATAATACAGACGTACTTCATGATTCTCTGGGTATTTGTTAAATGGAAAAAAGACAGAAGTTTTGCCACTTAACATTCACTCTGTTTCCTCTTGTATAGGGCAGACAGGGCTCCAGTGGCAGCCCAAACTAATTAGGTATCTAGGCATCTGGTTTCCCAATGACCTATCCAAATCAATTCTATATAATAAGCAGAAGATGGTAAGCAAAATTCAGAATCTACTCTCCGCGTGGTTACCGAAACACATCCCTTGGCGGGGTAGAATGGGGTCATTGAAAATTATGATTGCTCCTTTAGTGAATTTTCGATCAAGTATGCTCCCAGTGCATCTTTCCCACCAATTCTTTGCTGATGTGGATTGAGTGACCTCTGAATTTCTCTGGGCCAAAAGAAAACCCAGACTATCACTCAAAAAGCTATGATTACCATATATGAAGGGAGGTTGCAACTTACCAAATTGGTATGACTACCAGACTGCATTCTTTGCTGCCCATGGCGCCCAGTGGATGGACTCAGTCAACCAATCTCTTGCCCTTTGGCAATTAAAAAACCGCCATCTTATCTCACTTTACTCTTTACCTGCGACTATAATAATATCTAGACTTATTTTGCCCTGCTCTAGATGTATTGTTCTCAACACATTCCATGCCCTATGATTATTTGACAAACACCTTTCTTCTAATAGTGACAAATCTGTGGCCCTGTTACTATTGAATAATAAAACAAAATGAAACAGTGAACTCGTCCACTATAGGCCCCATATGGGCTGCCAAGGGCATCAACGTGGTATCTGATCTCTTTGCAAATGGACAGCTCCTTTCCTTCACCTCTTTACAGGAAAAGCATTTCCTTCTCAACACAAATTTGTATGATTTTTTTTATAAATCATAGCAAAACACCCCAAGCTGGAGCATCACCAACCTTCAAGCTTGATTGAATTTATTCAACAGGCCATCTAGCATCTAAGATATGCAAATATTTATGCAACACTCAAACCAACTCTATCCTACCCATCAAAAAACTGTGGTCCAAATGTTTTCGACTCTGGGACGTGCCACTCCTGCCTGACAAAGCCTGGTCCAACATCTCTTCTTACCTACTTAAAGGCAAATTGATCCCATCCCTGTCCAAGACTAGTTATTTTGCCTCACATTTCCTATATTGGACCCCATCCAAGCTCCTCAAATTAAATCTGATTGATACTGATTCCTGCTGGTCCTGTGGAGACTCATATGGCAACCCAGAACATATGTTCTTCTCGTGTACATGGCTTACCTCTTACTGGAAAGACATAAGTAAACAACTCAAGGCCATTTTCATTATGAATATTCCCTTATACCTCCCCTTCATATTGTGAGGCCCATATGTCACCAGCTCTCTATTCGCTCTGAGAGACAAAGATGTGGCTGTGCTAGACCTTCTACTCACAGTGGGGATCAAAACCATATAATTGGAATGGTAGGCACTCAATAATGTATCTTTCCACACTTGGTGGGCATGTGTTACCTATCTTAAAAGTACGTATGTGTGATAGGGACATCTAGCCACAGATCCCTTACTTAGAATCCTTCCAAGGCACCAGACTGGATACGTAAACTTTGTTCCCCCACAGTACGCATGCGTACCGGCAGAGGGCGTTGACGTCGTCCTCCTGATGTGAGGTCAGCGGAGTCCATCTATCTCCCTCACGGACATGCTGACGTCAGTTCCTTCTTTTCCACGCTTGCAACATGGATCCGTAGCTGAGTTCGGGCCATTATTGGGCCCTTCTTTTCCTTCTCTTCTCGTATAGGAATCTGTGTCATCAGGGTTTAAGCCCTGACGCTCTTACGAGAGGAAGATGTCGATCACGGATCCCCATACGATCTGTTTATGGTGTCTTGGTGAGGAGCAAAACTCCATCGACTGTGGCTCCTGTCAGCGTCTGCAGCCGAAGGCGTTGAAGTAAAACTGTATGAAGCTCCTTGCAGCGCAGCTTTTAGGTGAACCACGACGCCGTCTGTCTTCCCCGAAGCAGAGAGACAGGTCTAAGAGTTGCTTGGGTGGGGAGCCACCGCCTTCCAAGATGGCGACAAAGACCCAACGTGCTAAACGTACGTTTGATGTCGTCCTGCAACTGCCAGTTGCAGAGTTCACTCCAGTGACCCCACGCCTCCCTGCATACCCTGAAGCCGGGGCGACCTTCGACCAAATGAAAGAATACTTTCTTTCACTTCAACGGGTCTTTGACCCTCCCACTCCCTCTGGTGCGCTTTGAAGCCCCAAGGAGGCAGGGAGTGTTCCGGTTGCAATTCGCCGGCGGCTTCGGCCACAGTCACAGCGGGCCCCCTGAATCCGTTAGCGGATTTGCCACGGCGCCGTAGCAGAGCCCTCTGGGGTTTTCACCTTTGGCGTCACTCCAGCCAGCGACATCGGCAGTGCTGCTCAAAGTGGATCCCACTACTATTTCCGCCATTGAGCTGTCGATGCATCAGCGACGGGCGGCGTCGGGTGCGGCGGCGCCGCCTATTGTGGACAATCCTGATTTAGACTGTTCGGTCTTTTTCTAGCTTTTGTATGGAAATCCTTGTTTGGCAGGCAGAGAAGAGGCAGGGGGCATACTCTTTTGGGTACTCTTGCCCGTCTTCCTTGGAAGATGCTTGACTGATCTGGGGCGCACTAGTGGTTTGCAGTCCTCTCCAGCTTCAGATTTGCTTTCCCCTCCAGGCACTGTAACAGTGGACAGTTCTTCTTTATCAGAGGTTTTTGAGACGGGCGGCTGCATTTCTGAACTGCCAATTCCTCCTCAATGCAAGTTCTCCATCAAGGTGGGGTGGGAGTTATCCTGTTACTCCCCTACAATGACTCCCTCTTTGATATTTTATTGGGGGCTTGGATGCAACCTGTCACAGGACCAGCTGTTGACCGGGCAGTTGGCCATAGACATCGTCCAGCCCCAGGGGATCCTTCCTGCCTTTTACGATACCCTACCACTAAAGGGCTGGTAGTACAGGCTGCTACTGCATCAGCAGACCTTAGTGCCCTTCCGGTAGTTCCCCATGGAAAGGACTGCAGGTGGTTGGATATTTGTGGTCGAAGTCTCTTTTCTTCTGCTAGTGCGGCCTTGAGATCTTTAAACCCTACCTGTATTTTAGGTAGAATGTTTAATTCTGTAGGGGGTTCTGTTGCACAGTGTTTGCCCTCTCTGTCAGAGGAAACCAGGCAGGAGCTTCTTCAGTTGCTACAGAGTGGCCGAGAAGTGGCCAAATTTACCATTAAATGCAGTATGGACAGTACCAATTCTGTCAGTAGGAGTATGACTCAGGCTGTCACGTTGCGCAGGCATGCATAGCTGCGACTGTCGGGGTTTTGGAACCCATAAAAGACACTCTTCTGAATATGGCTTTTTATGGTGTCCATGTGTTTGGGGAGCAGGCTGATTCAGCCGTGCGTCAGTTCAAGGCTAGCCAATCTGATAAAACCACCTAATAGGTTTTCCTAGTTGTGTTTTGGTTCCGGCCTCAGGGCCGCATTTCTGCAGGCCTGAGTTCAACCTGTTTTTCATATGGTGTCACCACCACCTTTGCTTATATGGAGTAAAAGACAAAGGGGGATATTCACAAGGACTTATCTCCGATTTATCTCCAACTTAACGCATCAACAGTGGAGATAGTTTTAACACCCCATTCAAAAGCTGGTGCAAACTGCAGAAAAATGCCAGTATTCCCGCGATAACTGCCCCAAAATTTATCTCCACGGTGGACACTACCAACTAACCCTAATGAGATGCAGAGTAGGCGTTCCCGTGCAAAAACACCCGAAAAAACCACAACACCACTTTCACAACGAACTGCCAGATCCGCGATGCGAGTCAAAACCACGCGATAAGCCGCGGTAGCAGCAGGTATTTAACACCTGCCTCCTGCAGATATAAAGTCGGACGACTACCTGCAGTAGGCAACGGAGCCCCACACACAGCCACACCCGAAGAACAAACAACGCCATAGAGCTACTCATCATGCAGTTCGGAGCCCCAACAGGGCCACAACACTCACCGCCACCAACCCCAGGACCGCCACCACCCCCAGGACCCAGACCCGCCCCCCCCGGACCACCACAGAGGCAGCGCAGAGTAAGACCAGCGGATCTACTGAAAACGCACCACACTCACTGACCTAATGCCCGAGGAAGTCATTGCCCACTACAGGCTCAAAAGGTCAACCATTATACGCATAATGACCCACATTGCCCACAGGCTGATGGTCCCAATACAGCGGAGAACCAACATCCCTCCGCAGACAAAGCTGCTGGCTGTGCTGCACCTGTTGGCCTCTGGTACCTTCCAACCAACAACTGTCAGAGTCGGAGGGGTTTCACAGCCAGCCCTATCAAAGTTTATCACACCTGTCCTGGATGCCATCATCAGCTTCATACCCCAGTACCTTCACTTCCCCCACACTGTGCAGGAACAGCAAGAGACCAAGCAAGGCTTCTACGCCATAGCTGGATTCCCGGCTGTGTTGGGGGCAATAGACTGCACACATGTCCTACTTGTGCCCCCTGCAGATACTGCACACCACTACTGCAACAGAAAGCACACGCATTCCATCAATGTGCAGGCAATAGTGGACCACCGGGGAATGTTCACCAATGTCGTCGCAAACTACCCCGGCAGTGTGCACGATTCCTACATCTTCCGACAGTCCATCATCAACCAGCACTTCCAGGATGGCACATATAGAACTGGACTGCTCGTTGGTAAGTGCCAAATCAACACACCACAGACCTCAAAGCCACCATCACACAACGCACAAATGTGGGAATGCACACGTGACCAAACCACATACAACATGTCGATCAACATCACCACCTACCAGACACGACAACACTACTCCATGGTGATCCTGGGCTACCCCTGCACACAATACAGCAATATCATGGCACCACAGCCACACAACAGCTGAACGTGTGGAGATGCGGAATGCAGCCATGTGCGTACTATGCAAGTGACCCGTGAATGGGAATGTACACAGCGACAAGTGAGGCGTGGATGTGGAGGACTGACATGGGTATGCAAACCACTAATATGTCCATGCAGATCACAACTGCTGGTGACTGGAGAGTAGTGAACAGTGGACGCAACCATGTCACCCCAGGCCGTGGGTCAGATAGCAGAAATGTCGCTCGCTGCGTCCCCCCTGTGTGTGTGAGTGTAGTGGGTTGGCCCTGAGTACGCCAGGGGTGTGGACAAAAACCAGTGATGCAGAGCGTGGTCCTCTCCCGGAAAGGCCAACGTCACTGACAGGGTGGCGCCTCGCAATCCGCCACGAGGCTGACGCCGTGAGCAGCGGGGCCTGTGACTCTGTGCGCCTGCTGCACCCCAGGACGCTGATACCCAGACCAGGCCTGCCCGCCCCAGCGCTCCAAGGCCCCACTGCTCACCTGCCGACACCGTCGTGTGTCAAAGAGGGCCCACCACGTGCCGGAGCAAGCTCCAAGCACCAGTCCCGCAACCACTGCAGCCTCCGCAGACCATCGCTGGCCCCCCCGACGCTGGCCCACATTACTCCTTTCCCATTGACATACTCCACCGGCGTCCCCTTCAGCCCAGTAGGTCCCACATGTGGAACTCTGTCTTGGGTAAGATGTGGAGGAGTCAACACCATTGGACACACCTCATCACAGGCGGCATCCGCTAACGGCACTGGTGCCACTAACCCTGTGTGCCGTGAACATCATTGGTGTCTGAGCCTGTGGCCTGGGGGTTGTCATCAGCAACGGGCAGGTACGGACTTGGTGTCTGGCATGAGTCTGTGGCATTCATATCCGCCATGTTGCCGGACACAGCTGGCATGTGCCCTCTGCATCATGCCCTGGGGTAGACCTCCCATTCTCCCCTGAGACACTCCGCGGGGGCACCTATGACACATACGAGACCCTGCTCTGCCCTCATGACCCTAACCCAGTCTCCCGCAGGTCAGCGTCCGGTGGCGGTGGGCCTGTGTTGGCCGGTGTGCATCCGGGGCCACTAACCCTGTGCGACTCAAGTCATCCCCCCTTGTTGTTCTGACATTGCATTTCTGAGTGCCTTATGACTTTTGGAGTTGTTGCCAGCACCAACTACCCCCTGAGGCCTGGCTTACACTCACCCCACACACAGCCAGCACAGGCGTCACTGGATCAGTGGGCCTGCCATCACATCCTGCCGAACCAAGTATTGACTCTTTTCTCCCTACACTGTCACAGGTGATCAAGGATATGCACTCTGCCCTTGGATGATGACACCCCTCCGAGACCCGAACACACCCACTCAGAGGCAGTATAATGCAGCCCACATATGCACCAGGGGCATCGTTTAACGCACATTTGGCGTGTTGAAGTCACGTTTCAGGTGCCTAGACAGCACAGGTGGAAAGCTCCTGTACAGCCCAGGCATCGTGTGGAAGATGATCGTTGCATGTTGTGTGTTGCACAACATCTGTGTACTCACCAATGCCCCATGGATCCCAGTTCCAGAAGTACCGGACGATGATGGTGACGATGTGGCAGGTGGCCCACATCCCACTGCAGCTGGGGCAGGAATGGCCCGTAGGAACACCATCATTGACAATTTCTTCTCATGAGCACCACACATCATGGCAATCATGGGACAGTACAAAATGTCCAAAAGCACAGCATGTGTGAATAAAGCATATTTGCAGGTTACAGGTTGTACTTGTACATTGTCATGTCACAGTTTCCTGCTGTGCCAGATGTGATTTGCCATGTTGTGCACATTTGCTGCACCAGTTGTGTCCTGTGTTCTGTTGTGGAGGTGTTGCTGTTTATACCGGGTTGTTGTCAATGTCGAGGTGCACTTATACTTATGTGTGTATGCTGCACGGTGGGTGATTCGCTCCTGCGGCTCTGATTTGTCTGCCACTGGTCCCTTTCATGCGGTGTGCCTGTCAGTTCTGTGCTGCCACGGTGCTGAGATGTTGCAGACTTGGGTAATGTGTGCTCTTTGTCGAGTTGTGACTCTTGGGCATGGTTTGTCAGCAGATGTGTTGTTGACATCAGGGGTTGTTTGTGTCCGAGTGTGACCTGCTCCTTTCCGGTTGTGGTCCACACTTAACCACCTCAGTGTCATGCCGTTTACATTGTCATGGTGATTGGACTACAGCCATGCTACTCGTCATGTGGTGTCTTTTGCATTGTTAGTGTGGCTGACGTATATGCATGTTTGCTGTGTTTCGCACGTGTGCATGTGTTGGTTCTGTGCTTGGTGATGTTTTGGGTGGGTACCCCTTTGGGCACATGGTGTACGTGGGACTACTTGGTGTTTGTGTGTGTGCTGAAGTGTTCCTGTGGGATCAGGGACATGATCCTGAGTCATTGTGGGTGTGCAGTGTGCTCTGCTTAATTGTGCATGTGAGCCATTGTGCCCATCTCCCCCCGTCCACCCACTGCCTGGTCGGTGCGCACCCTGTTGATGTGGTGTCGGGTCATGTTGGACAGTGTCCGGATCCTCGACACCTGTCACGCCTCCCGACTGGTGACTGTGGCCACCCTCTTCTCCATGTCATTCAGCTCTGGGGTGCGGTACTGCTTTCGAGTTGGCAGCGAGTTTCTGCTTGGTTTTGCCATTCACATCAGTCCAGAGCCTCTTGTGCTCTTCCATTGTCCTCCTCTTCCATGCTACGGCATTCACATGGTCCGAGGTGGTGTGCCATCTTTGCCTCTTTGTTGCCAATGACACGTTGGAGGTGACGTACAGTTGGTGGTGGTGTTCTGGCTCATCCGTGGCGATGATCGGGTTATCCTGGCGACTGTACCCCGTCTTTCTCTTCTCATTGCCCTTCCACGGGCCCTGTATTCCTGGGTGTTCCTCCGTGGGGAGAGTGGGGTTCAAGTTGTCCTCTGCAGTCGGTCGGGGTGCATCCGTGGTACTCCGCAGTTGATGTCGTTTTTAGTGGCATTTTCCGTATACTGGTCTTGTGCTTTTTCCCGCATTACGCGTGGGTATTGCTGGCCTCTCGCTGGTTGTCACTGTTTTTTTATCGCGTTTGGGCACATCGTGTCTTTTTAAGCGTTGGGGTTTGTGTTTTTATCACCCTCGCGGTGATTGTATCGTGGACTTTGGCGTTTTTGGCGGACCATCGCATGGTACCGCCGTGTTGGGAATTTCACGTTGACACTGGGTTATTTTCCCACGATAGGCTGTGATGTGTAAAGTTGCGTCAGCATTTTTTGGTGATGTTTAGCACACGTTCTTGTGAATATACCCCAAATTCTGGTTCATATCGCCTTGCACTCCTTCCAAAGGGTTACCTCTCCATTTCACTGGCGATGTTCCAGTGGGTGTCGCACAATTAGTGCCATTTTTTAGGTCTTGCCTAGCGTTGCAGCGCGAATGTAGTGTGGAAGCTTCCTGGAAGCCCCGCCCACTTTCTGCCTATTGGCTTTTGTCTTAAATGCTGCCTTCCGATTGGTTTGAGGCTTGTTAGTCCCTCCTAATTCATCATTTGTATCCTTCCACGGCTATTGGCCCCTTTACTCCTAACACTATTTTCTTTCCTGTCTCCCCACCCCACCGCCCCCTTCCTCAGTCTGTGACTTCTCACCCTCCTCCAACCCCACCACCCCCACTCCTGTTTGTGTTTTCTTGCCTGCCGGCACTTCCGTTTACATCCTTATTATTGCCACCTTGAAATATGCAAGTTCAAGATGCGTGCTGTACAAAACCTTCTCGTGTTTAATGAACTAGATTTTAATGTTACTATAAATATAATAAGACTCTAGGCAACATTCGGGGTATGCATGGCAACTGACAGCTCTTAGTTCACAAATGGCATTGTTGTCAGGCAGGAGGAGTGGCAGTGTGTTAACTCGTGCTTAGAAATGAGCACTTTTAATAACTTCCTCTCAATTCAGTGCTATAATCTTGTGTACTGAGGTGACGCACTAAAGAAATGCACTTTTTTGAATTCTGAAGAGACATTATCGCATATTTACATCATGTTTACTGTATGATTAACATGCCGATCATTTTCACGGCTCGCCCACTGGCTCGTGTACGCTTGGCTTCTCTCCGGCTGGCTCTATCTGCTAATTAATGTATTGGCTCGCGCACCTCTAACAAAGAGAGATGAATGGATACATGACAGTGAGACCAGTAGATGGTAGAAAAATAGACTGGTGTAGACAAACAGACAAAGTCAGTCTCCATTACCTCACGTCGGAATCATCACTTTCAATAACCTGGAAATCTCCCGGCAACTCCCGCATGCCCCAACCTCATCCCCCTCACCTATTCTTAGCAGAAGCAGCAGATTCTGAGCTGTGCCCTGCTGGTGCAGAGGAGCACGGCAGAGTCTGTAGAAGCGCTGGGATCCCTAGCCTCTCCGGGCGGGCTCCTAAGCCTTCCGGGTGCCTTCACACTCAGGATAAATGAATACATTTTGTTCTGTGCTTTAGTCGCCCCTCTGTGAGCACTGTCTGGTAGATAGAGCTCTGTATTAATAAACACATTCAGAGAGGTGATTGTGTTCGAACAAACAACAGCCACAATACAGTACGTTTTGAACGTGTAGTTAAATACCTGCTCATCGAGTACCTCATTGGCTGATCATTCCATGGCACTGCCAAAATTACATTTGGACACATTAGCTCAACTGTAAAACACTCCCTTCTATGGGTCATTTAACAACTCAGAGCTTTGGGGTTAGGTAACCTACTTTGGGTGCTGTGTAAAAGAGTAAATGCAAAAATTAATGCAATTAAACTAAGTGACCAGTACTGTCTAAAACACTGTGAAAACTGACACGTATTCTGGCACTTTGTTTAGTTAGTGTCGATTTTTACATAGATGCGAGTAAAGTACTCTTAATATCTTAATGAAATCTGCACACTTTTAACTAATAGCATCCGGTGACCTTTGACAACTAGGCAATGAATACATTTTCATGTACCCTCGAGGCCCCCATGCCCCCTACCCCCTTGACAAACTTCATTGCCTCCCAGTGTTTGAAGATAACCAAGACGCAGGAGAGTGAGTCAAAAAGTCTAGAAAATGAAAGGGAAGCCTGGATTCAGATTCACATGCTCCGATCCCGATTGCGTTGGTTAGTCTGTAAGCACTACTTTTATTAACGAGTTTCGCATTAGTAAAGCACCACGATGTGCATGTGTGGCAACACTTCACCCTTGAGGTACGTGCCAAGCAATTGTTGACACAATCCACACTTTGCGTTTTTTTCAATATATTTATTACCAATTACCATGTGCGTGTTTGACGCGGAGGGTGCGCGAATCCCGCAAAATATTTTAAATGTCAAAAAACATATATGTATGTATTTCATGTAAATATTAAATGAAGACATAATCTAAGCAACTCATAAAATTAATATATATTTACTTCTAATCCTATATTGCTTTTAAATGCAATTTCGAGGATTCGCGCTTGGTGTGTGCTGCCTATGCGCACGGTGCGTGGATCCCATATGACCTGATGTTTATCTCCCAAAAATTTCAGTTTTATTTCCTTTGAGTCGCGCACCCAACGCGATAGGAACCGCGCACCCTACGCGAGAGAAATCGTGCACCCAACGCGTTAGGATGCGAGACTCCTAATTTTATCGTAAAAAAAAAAATAGACCCTATCACTAATTTTTATTATCCCCGGGGACCCCATCCCCCGGGGCTTATAAAAAACGTTGGGGACCGTGGAGGGAGCCCCAACGTCCCGGCGGTCCCAGCCGGCTCCCCGCGTCCTTCGGGACCCGGCATTGCTTTTACACATGGGGAGCTGCTGACATGCAGCTCTCTGTGTGGAAAAGCAATATGGTTTGGATTTTCAAAGAGAGAGCAGAATCCAAACGAAGTTTGCTATGGGAGGGCGGGAGACTCCCGCCCTCTCAAGGCAAACAACAGTGTCCTGGGGGTGGGCACCCCAGGACCCTGTAGGAGCCGGCCCTGGGGGGTGGCGGTCCCCAGGGCCCTCGTAGGCTCCAGAAGGGGGGCCATGCAGCCCCCCTCCCTCAATAAATAAAGCCCCGGGGGGTGGTGATCCCCAGGGCTTTGGGGGGCCGTTCAGCCCCCCCACCCTATTTATTTTCTAGCCCCGGGGGGTAGCGGTCCCTGGGGCTGGGGGCCCCCCTGGGCCCCCCATTAATTTTTTACGCATTTTGCCCCAGGGATTTGTCCCCCCCGGGGCTAATTATTAAGGAAGCGCAAAAGCCCGCGCTTCATTTTTTTTTTTTTTTTTACGGCCGGATCTGTGCACGCTGGGGCCCTGGGAGTCCTTCTGGGACCCCCTAAGCAACTCTAGAGGGTCAGAGTATTTCTACCCTGCCCCCTTTATATCTTTCACACACTTATTTCCCTTGCTTCTTCAGCCTCGCTTCTACCAAGGCACAAGATGGCTGCCAACAGTTCTTGCTTTCGAATGTTGACAGACACTTGACAGCCAATTAGCATTCAGCGCGTGATCGGGAGGGTGCGCGCACGGTTCGCAGAGGGTGCGCGCAGGGTGCGCATAGGGTGCGCGGATCCTCCGAGGCCATAGATGTATATGTACGTTTAACTCTAATTTTCTCAGAAACTAATGAACGGATTTACACCATTTAAGCAAAAGGCACAAGTCTGAATTGAGGACTACCTTTTTGCCAAATTTGGTGTAATTCCGTTCAGCAGTTCGGGCTGTAGCTGCGTCTAAAGGTCCTACGGGAAAATTCATGGGGAAAACGCGTTTTGGGGCCACTTTTTTCTCGGCCCCCGCTTGACGAATCACCCCGAAACTTTCAGGATAGGAGCGGACCGGAGCTGGCCAAAAGTTTGGAAAATTTCGAGAAGATTCGTCAACCGGCGCCAGACTTATTGGGAATAGAATGTGGGCGGATTTCCTATGGAACATAGGTCCTAACTATAACTGTATATATATATATATATATTCACTGAAAAAACCATAGGTTTCACACATGTTATAGTTAGTGGAAATTTTACTGATAAAAAACCAATGAAATTGCCCCGTTATAGTTAGCGCAGGCAACTATAACTCACGCGACCACAATCCTCTGCTGATGCTAATACTGTATTTAGACACTTATTTGCCCATGTCTTCTTCCATACATTTTTAGCTATACATATATTACAAATATTTTTTTTTCATAAAGACACATATGTCATCAGCAGAGGATTGCGGTCGCGTGAGTTATAGTTGCCTGCGCTAACTATAACGGGGCAATTTCATTGGTTTTTTATCAGTAAAATTTCCACTAACTATAACATGTGTGAAACCTATGGTTTTTTCAGTGAATTTGCAAGGTTTTTTAAATGCTAATTCCTAACTATAACATGTGTGAAACCTATGGTTTTTTCAGTGAATTTGCAAGGTTTTTTAAATGCTAATTCCTAACTATAACGTGTGTGAAACCTATGGTTTTTTCAGTGAATTAGTACGGTTTTTTAAATGCTAAGTTTTTTTCCCTTATAATAAGCCCTGCACATTTGGTGGCCTTCGGCCACCAAAAGCACAGGGGGTGGGGTAAGTGTGGATAGTGTTTTTTTTATTTTTATTTTTTTACCGTACGCTTACCGTAAGCGTACGGTAAGCGTACCCCGCGAAATTGCCGAAAAAAAAATAAAACCGTTTTTGCACTTGGGGGATGTTTGGGGACTCCCTCAACATGACTATGTGGGAGGGAGTTGTCAAAACAGCCCCTTTACATGTTTTTGGGCTTCCGATTTTAAAAATCTCTCTCAGTGCGAGAGACAAAATGGCGGCCGCCGCTTCCTGGTTTCGGCCGATTCGAATGTTTACTAAGATCTAAGAGCCAATCAGAATCGCGCTCGCGCACGCCACCGTACGCTTACCGTAAGCGTACGGTAAGCGTACCGTAAGCTGGCTCAGATATATATATTGATTTAAAGGCTATTTTCTCAGAATCTACTGAACAGATTTACACCAAACCTACAAAAGGCACTTCCTTGACCTAGGGACTACCTCTCTGCCAAATTTTGAGTAATTCTGTTCAGCCATTCGGGCTGTAGCTCGTTCTAAAGGTCCTATGGAAAAATGCATGGGAAAAACGCGTTTTGGGACCCCCCTTTTATCTCAGCCCCCGCTTGACGAATCCCCCCGAGACTTTCAGGGTAGGAGCGGAGCGTAGCGCCCCACCTATTTTGAGAAATTCGCGAGGATTCGTCGACCGGCGCCAAAGTTATTCAAAATAGAATGTTGAGGTTTTCCTATGGAAACGTGGTCCTAACTATAACTACCTACTGGCTATCGCCAGTAGGTAATGCGCCTCACTTGGCAAATTCTGTTATGTCTTTAAATGTTTCGCCGCGTGGACTTCACTTGTGAGATGGTTTTTCCTGTTCTACGGGCATGACATTGTCCTCTTTATAGGGTTCCTTTGTTACATTCTATCATGCATGGGATGGGTTGTGGTACCTCTCGTCGGTACTGGCTCTCTGTACCCCTTGAGGCATTGGAGTGTTCATCATATTTTCTCTTGATGAAGATATATATATATATATATATCAGAGCCCACTACGCGTTTCGACATTCTGTCTTCTTCCTGGTGGTTTTCATCTGTTTTCAATGATTGGTGACTATTCCTTTGCTTTTATGCAGTTCACAGGAATTCTGGGATATGTAGTCCCCTCGTACTTGAACCCCGAAGTGATTCACTTTTTCCGTGTTTGTTTCAATTACAACTTGCACTTTCCAAAAGCACTGCATACTTTTAAAGTGGAGTTGCTTTTGTAATTATCTCCGTACTTGGCTGGATTATGAACACTCTAGTTATTTATTGTTCCCATTCCGATTTTAGAAAGAATCATTTTGAAATGCTGCTTGCATACTTCTGGTGCCGTGCTTGGTAATACCCAGCTGGTAGATATGCGCATTTTCATTCAAGTTAAGTTCTTGCCCTAGTTTTAGATTATCGCTGTTTATTTTAGCAATGTCTGCTTGCTAAAACCTTTACTGCCCAACCACGACTCTTCCCATAGGAGGCAGTCAGCTGCATTAACCCCTTTTGATGCTCTCAGTTGTTGTGGTCGGTGCTATTACCTGTAATTACTTGGATATTGTCCTGTTCCATCTTTACAACAACAATAACATATTTAGAACACCAACAAAATATTCTGCGCGAAGAAGTAGCTATAAATCTAATTGTAGATTTACTACTTTTTTTTGTGAATCGGCCTCAAGGAGTGTTAACGTAACCAATTTGTTAAAGCTTATATGGATACAACACTCGCTCCTTGAACTACGGTGGAACCCCCGCGGCATGTCCCATGACAATGACTGAGAACTGCACGAGGACGCTAGGGAGAGGCTTAAAGGGGTCAAAAGGAATTTCGGCTCTCACACGAGATTCTTAATGGAGTTTGCAAGTTCTCTAAAACAAACTATACTAGTGGAGGGATGCAGTGGACCTCCAAGATATTACTCTGGTTCACTGAATTCAGTTAGGTTTACCATAATCACATGAATCCCACCAGGCGAAAGCTGGCAAAAAAGAGCGACGGATATGTAAGTGGGGCAAATTAGTAAAATATTTTTTTCAAAAATGCAACTTGTTGGTCATTATTCTGGGATATCCCTCTTAAAGAGGGGCATTTGGGATGGAGGTTACCTCCTAAGGGCCTTATTTCAATTCTCGCTATTTAATCGCCATTGCACTTTTTAATAGTCATAGCTATACATCGCCTCATTCCCATATGATGCCCCAAATCTCATTCCACCTGACCTATTAGCGCACTACTTGATAGGTCAGAAGAGTGTGGGTGTATGGTGTGGCCTGTGTAGGAAGAGTCTTGGTGTCGCACATGACAACGGCAGGGATGTGGTTATCGTGTCACTTGTAATTCCTCTTGAGGATGGAGTGGTGCAGAGGAGAGTGAGAGCTAGGGTTGGGTATGCCTATACACACCGCCATGCTATTCAGTGTGGCTTTACGGTATGGCCTTCGTGGGATATATTTGCTGATTCGCATGATGGGTAGCGGGGTGCTCTCATTGTGTTGTGGCGGTCTTTTAGCTGTGCCTAGTCATGGAATGGACCGAAGAAGGTTGGGGGCATAGACCTACTCAATACTTTCAAATACCACCATTGTGTAGGTTGGAAGTGTGGGTATAAAGTGAATCCTATACCTGGGAAGTGTTTGGGTGTTAAGATGTAACACGAGCGGTTTTGTCTCTTGGGGCTGTGGTGATTTCAGCATGGAGTGGAGAGGAGTGAGTTACAAAACCCTTGCACACCATGTATAGGGCAACACGTATCTGAAGGCTGTCGTGTACTGATGCGTTCACGCCATGTGTTTGATGACAGTTAAATACACTGTGTGAGTCATCCCTTTAAATGTCCTACCAACGTGAGCCACACTCGAGCGTGCGTGAAACGAGACGTCAGCTAAAGCGGTGCTTTCCAGCTGCTGACAGGGGGTGTGTTTGAATGCTCCCTGTGTTTATGTGCTTGACACGCGGTGAGGAAGCAGTGGTGGGTGTGCACTGTGAAGGCAGCTTCACTGCTGGCGGAGCAGCGTGCTGGGCAGCAGGAGCTCGACTGACATGGGAGGAAAAGAGACGAGCCGCGGTGGGGAGTCACGACTGGACTACTATGTCTCTTATGTGCATTGCTACAGTGTAGGTGAAATATATATTTTTTTCAATACTTTGTCATTTGTTTAGCAACAGTTCTTACTACATTACAATTAGTAAATTAAATATAATGTAAGTGTCAGTGGTCAGCTAGCGTCAAGTCGACAGACTTTGAGCACAGAAGCCACCAGGGTGGAGAACATTCCACAGGCAGATGTACGTGGTTTTATCGTGTGAATTCGTGGGCGCACGCGCAGTTTTCATTGTTCTAAATAGTAATTAAAGTAGACCGGCAGCAAATCAAACTTTCAATTAGGAAAATGAATTTCATTTGTAAAATACACTCTGTCGGCAAAAGTAAATTATTACAACTGTTTACGTTTTTTACATTTTTTCAAGTACTGTGCATTTGGAAATAGTTACGTGTGTAATTTTGGGTTACCAAGTTATATTGTGAACATGAATCCCAGAATAGATTGTTGATGCAATTTATACATAAATATATGGATATTTCACAGCAGTCACTGTAGACTAAGAGTTATGTTGTTATGTACATATATAGGTACCTTTTAATGTGTATAAAAAAAGGTAAATGGATAACAATTATTTAATTTACCTTTGAATTGTCATGCAACTCGTATATTCCTGATATATACTCTCTCACTCTATATATATATATTTATATATATATATATATATATATATATATATATATATATATATATATATATATATATATATATATATATTATATATATATAAAAATGACTGACCACATTTAGTAGCATTCGGCAGCTCTTCAAAACATGTAATGATATCTAGCCAAAGCGAAACCAGCCTTCTGTACATAACAATAAATTATTCACTAGGAAAAACGCAATTAGTTAAATGCAACATATGTTTCTCTTGTGGTAAATGTCAAAGGATGGCTATATTTTTGTGTAAATGCGAGAACGGAAAAAGCGAGGTAAAATCCCAGGGTGTGGAGCTTCGCCGGGCAAGCACTGTTTTATTTATGATGCATTGGAAACACACACAGGACTGTAGTGCATCACCCCAAAACAGCACTGCTGCTTGTGACTGCGCAAGGATGGGATTCTCAAACGTTTTAGTGTTTCCCATATTCATTGATATTTATTTAATGTGTTGCTTGTGTGAAAGGTTGTACAGAATGTTCGACTATATGAAGGGAGCATTAAGGAAATGCTGGTTTGATATTGTGTAAGGCATATTTTATTGTAAGTGACTTAAGACCTGTAAGAAAGCCCCTAGACCTGTTGTGGCGAGTGGCAGGTGAAGGGTAAGTTACAGTAGGAGGTAAAGTAATAGGGATAAGAGGTTCGATGGGAAACAGCTCACTGAAGTCATGAATGAAGCATTTTTTATGTTTCTGTATTACCAATTAAATATACGATATATGTTTCGATGCTCTGCATGTAATAGGTGCAGCAACCTACTCGTCACGGGGATGCCAGAAATATCTAGGGATCAAAGACTTTGCAAAGAAATCTCTTGGCTAATACTTGAGTGGTGGAAAAGCTAGAGCAGGCTACTCCAACGAGTAGCTCGTGAGCTACTGGCAGCTGCTCTCCAGCTACCTGGAAGTAGCTCTTCTGTGTGCAGCAACCTGCTAAATTTGAAGCTTTTGCTTGGTTGAATATATGGAAAGCAAAATTAAAAACTGTTTGAGTTGAATATGTGTGTATTTTCACAACTCAAAAGCTGATATTTTGAGAACATTTGTTGGGTTTTCAAAATATATTTAAAGTTGCTATTTGAGTGATAAATCATGTGGCTATCGGGAGACTTGTTACTAATAGTTTTACCTTGATACTCTGGCATCGCAGCTATGGCTGTTATGTATAAGCCACGTAAAGGCATTCAAAATTGACAAAGCTTTTTTTTTTTACACTTTTGCTGCAAACCCTCCTAATGCATGGAGGTGATCATTGCTGTTAATCGTGCATATGGTGGCCACTAAGGTAATCCTGTCTGATGTGGTCACTTTTACAAAACTAATAATAGTAGCTCAAAATGATTTTCATTGAACAAAAGTAAATCTTACTACAGAAAAGGTTGACGACCCCTGAGCTAGAGTATGTACAGGATAATCTGCATCTTCTCCTGCACTGGTGAACTTTGAGGCACTCCAGGGCCCTTGTGCGTCCCTCCATCTTATTTCACATATATGGTAAGACTCTATACGAGCTCCAGATGAAGTCTAAAGTAGAATTCCAGATATAGAATTCCAGGTCAGAGGATGTGGTGTAACAGTCAGAGCTGTTGACTACAGAGCTGGGAAACCGGGTTTGTCTCTCGGCGTCTGCTCAACCTCCTGTGATTCTGGGCAAATCATGCAATCTCCCTGTGCCTACAAAAATTAATGTGCCCTTGTGTAAAATATCTGATGCTCATGTAAAACACTTCAATACCTTCAGCTGGTGTTTGCACTATAAAACTGCAAAAAAGAAAAGAACTGCGCCAAAGACTCTCTGGTGCTGTTCAAGCTAACTAAGGATACAGATTGAGATTGGAGCTAATAGGATGAGAAATATTTGCATGAAAATAATTTGAATTTAAGCAATTATACAAAAGAGGTCTTGTAGCCAGTTCAGCCACAGCAGGTGAAAAATTTGTTGTTGAAGTAGAAACTAAAGACAGAGTCAAAACCTAATTGATTGTATTTAATTCAAAGCTGATCGTGTGTTGCCTGGTGAATTCTGTCAGCTGGATGGATCATAATCAAAAACTGATTAGAAGGGTCAGACCACTTCTAAGAGAGGTTTAAGGCATCCCTTGCAAGAGCAGTTATGGGAGCCCAAATGGATTCTTGTAACACATTAAATAGCAGTACCCCTAAATCAAACGGGTCCCGAAGAACTTAGTGGAAAGGGTATTTACTGACACACTGATTAATGAAGTCGTCACGCTGGTTGTCTGGAAGGCACATTGGCCATCTTTTCAAAACAGAACAAAGATCAAAACACTTACCCTCACACATAAACTAGTACACTGAAAGTCACCAGAATACCTGTGATATCTGGTTCAAATTTACAGTCCTGCCAGAAATCCAAGGTCTAAGGACCAGATGACCCTGAAGTAGTCTCAAAACTGGTAGTAGGGAAGCAGGAGGCGGAACCTTCGTGGAACTCCATATCAAGAATCCCAGATTGTGTCCAGATCTGATGTTTACCTTTAGAAAAGATATAAAAACATTTGTGTGCTCCTCATCATAAAGTAGGTATACACAACGGAGCTTCGATATCTAAGGCTGAGGTAAGCACTATATATATTATTATGATGCCCATTTTCTGCCTGGAATAAAAACATTGCTAATGTTTGGAATGGACCATTGGACTAACACCAGCCTTTAATAACATATGCATTTTATCAGTTGGAAATAGTCCCCATCCTCCTGGTGGTAAAATCCATGCATCTACGCCACTGCCATGGAAAAACGACCACCTCCAGTCTCCTTTGTAGAATGAGAAATTGGGTGAAAATGAAAGAAATCACCAGTTCAAAACTAATGAGGTCTGAACTGGTCTTAAAAATAATTAATTATTAACTATCTTCTGTAGTGCGAAGCTTGGTTTATGTGTGGTCACAAAATGATCTGCTAGTTTGCGAGAAAGTTTATGTGCTAAAGTGGTGCTGGCAATGAGAAATGCCACGTAAAACCACTATTATTATTATTATCAATAACAATAATCAACTCTGAAATATACATATTGTATGGCCTGAAAGCTAAATGTTGTGCCAGACAGGCTTAAAATGCTGTGCATACCTTGGCAATATCATTTGATAAACTGAGCTGTGAAGTTATTTAGGGGCATATTCTCAAGGACCTATCGCCGAGTTAGCGGCACTTTATCGCCGCCAATATGGCGATAAATTCATTGCACCATTCACAAGCTGTTTGCTAACAGCCGATATCACCAGTTTTCCTGAGATAGCAACCGCAAAAAACATCGCCACAGATGACACCGGCAACTAACGCTAATGAGATGCAGAGTAGGCGTTCCCATGCACAAAGCCGCGACAACACCACTTTGCAACATTCTCAACGACCAGCCAAATCGGTGATAAGAACACAAAACATGCGATAAGGCGCGTTAGCAGCAGGGATTTAACACCTGCTCCGACCTGGTGTTAAGTCGGGCGACACCCTGCACCATAAAGGGAGCCCAGACCAGAGCCACACCTGAAGAACAACAGATGCCATAGAGCTACTATTCATGCAGCTCGGAGCCCCAAGAGGCCCCCAACACCCACCACCAGCACAACCAGACCTGCCCCCCACCCTCCTGGACCACCCAGTCCCCCCTCCCTGACTCCCACAGAGGCAGTGCAGACAAAGACAGCGGACCTTCAGAAAACGCACCAGCCACACAGACTTAACACCAGAGGATGTCATTTCCCACTACAGGTTCAAAAGGACAACCATCCTACGCATTCTGACCATCATTGCCCACAGGCTGATAGTACCATCACACAGCGGACAACCAACATCCCTCCGCAGACAAAGCTGCTGGCTGTGCTGCACATGTTGGCCTCTGGGACCTTCCAACCATCAACTGCCAGAGTCGGATGAGTCTCACAGCCAGCCCTATCCAAGTTCCTCACACCTGTCTTGGATGCCATCATCAGTTTGGTACCCCAGTATCTTCACTTCCCACACACTGCGCAGGAACAGCTGAGAACCAAGCAAGACTTCTACGCCATAGCTGCCTTCCCGCACATGTTGGGGGAAATCGACTGCACACATGGACTCCTCATGCCCCCTGCCACCACTGCACACAATTACCGCTACAGGAAGCACACGCATTCCATCAATGTGCAGGCAATAGTGGACCACCGTGGACTCTTCACCAATGTCGTCGCCAGCTACCCAGGCAGTGTGCATTATTCCTTCATCTTCCGACAGTCCATCATCAACCAGCGCTTTGAGGCTGGCACCTATGGGAATGAATTGCTCGTTGGTAAGTACCAAATGAACACACCACACACCTCAACTCCACAATCATGCAACTCACAACTCTGGGAATGCACACGTTACAAACTCCCACACAACATGCCAAACAACATGCCCACCTACCAGACACAACAGCACAACTTACTGTGGTGACCTAGAAAAGCCATGTACACGAGCCATCAACGGCATGGCACCTCAGCCACACAATAGCAGAATGCGGGGAGAGGTGGGAACCATGCATGTGAGAAGGAGGAAAGTGACCCATGAATGAGAATGTACACAATGCCAAGTGTGGCGTGGATGTGCTGGACAGACTGCAGTATGCAGACCACAGACCTGCCCATGTCGACATATACTGCTGGTGTTTGGAGTGTAGTGAACAGTCGACGCAACCATGTTACCCCAGGCAGTGGGGAAGAGCGCAGAAAGTAGCTCATTATGTCCCCCCCTGTAAGTGGAGCAGAGTAGGCTGGCCCAGCGTACGACCGGCCAGCGTAGGGGTGTGAATATAAAGCCTGTAGCTCTGGGCATGGTTCTCTTCCAGAATGGCCAACGTGCCTGCCAGGGCGGCATCTCCCAGCCCGCCATGAGGCCAACGCCGTGAGCGGCGGGGCCTGCGATCATGTGCACCTGCTGCACCCCAGGTCCCCAGACCCATCTTGGCCGCTCCTGCACAACCAGGCCACACTGCTCACCTGCCAACACCGGCATGTGTCTAAGAGGGCCCACCATGTGCCTGTGCAAGCTTCAAGCCCGAGGCCCGTGACCTTGGAAGCCTCCTCAGACCATCACAGCCTCCGCGACACAGGCACCCAGCAATCCTTTCTCGTTGACATAGTCCACCGGCCTACACTGCGGTCAAGCAGGTCATACATTTGGAACTGAGTCTTGATCATGCAATGGCAGAGTACACACTTTATGGCTGAGTTTATATCACTGTCCTCCCTTCGATGTGGTGCCACAAACTCTATGCATCGCAAGCCAACGACACGTGGCTGTTGGCCCTTGCTGACTATTGCCTTCGGCCTACACTGCGGTCCAGCAGGCCTCACACTAATCCAAACCAGTTCGGACCAGGCAGGACACGGCATCGTCGCAGGCTGCACACACGCTCAGCTCGGGTGCTTCTACCTCCGTCAACCACAAATCATTGCCACATGCCATTCCAACGTCGTGTGTGAGAGTTCCAGGAGGTGCTGGCTCGACAGCGTTTGGCCCTTGCTGACCGCTGCCTCCGGCCTACACTGCGGTCCAGTAGGTCAAACATTTGGATCTGAGCCTTGATTTATTTATGGCAGAGTTTATATCATTGGTCAGGCCTCATCGCAGACTGCATCCCCTTACAGCCCTGGTGCCAATGACTCTCTGGTTGAACTTTGGTGGCGTCTAAGTCTATGGCCTGGGGGTTGTCTTCATCATCATGTAGCTGATGCTGACTTGGTGGTAAAAAGGAGTCTGTAGCATTCTACTCCTCCATTTGCCTGTTTCGGATTGCTCCTGCCCTCTGCATCATGCCCTGGAAGGACACCTTCCACTGTCCCCCGAAACACTCTGCGACTTTCACCTTCGACACCAAAGAGGACCCGCTCAGCTCGCGTGGCCCTAGCAGTGCACCGCAAGTCATCGTCCCATAGCGGTGTGCTTGTGTCGGCCGCAGTGCATCCCGGGCCACTAACTCTGTGCAGCTCAAGTAATGGACCCTGTCTGATTGACCATTGGATGGCCTCTGTGTCGATGGTCTGGGGCTCATGAATGCCATGTGTCTGTGGCCCTGCGCTGTCTGCTGCCTCTGGCCTCAACTGCAGTCCACCAGGCTCACACATCAAATCGAGTCCTGACCTGCCCGGATGACGCATCACCGCAGGATGCACACGCCACCACCGCTAGGACCACCTCCAACCAACAAGTGCAAGAGTCGAAAGAGTCTTACAGCCAGACTATCGGAGTTGCTCACACATGTCTTGGATGCCATCATCAGCTTGGTACCCTGCTCAGCTCTTCAGGTGCCACCAACTCAGTGCACCACAACTCATGGACCCTTTACAAAAGATCTTTTTTGATGTAGACAGCTCACGCAACAATGTCACCTCAAGCAGTGGGGAAGACCTGGGACGATGATGGGGAAGATGTGGCCAGCGTGCGGAGGGGTGAAGGCACGGACAATGGGAGGGCAGGAGGCAACAACCAGAAGGCAGCAATGCAGACTGGAGTTGGTAGTCCAGCTACACACCAGGAGCTACGGATGAGGTACGTGCTGTGGACTGCGGACGCAACTATGTCACCTCAGGCAGTAGGGAAGACCTGGGACGATGATGGGGAAGATGTGGCAGCTGTAACACACCCTACTGCAGCTGCAGCAGGAATATCCAGAAGGGACACAATCTTGGACATTTTCTTCACATGAGCACGATCAGCTCTGGTGCCCCTACCTCAGTGCACTGCGACTCACTGACCCTTCTAATTGAATATTGGGTGACCTCTGAACTTGCTCCGGCTACCAACATGATGCTTCGCAGTTGTTTGTGTTATGTTGGTGTTTTCTGTTTCCGCTTTAATGGTGAACACTGTTCAAGTTGTTGCCAGCATCAACCACTCCCTGAGGGCTGGCTCACACTCACCCCATACCCATCCAGCAAAGGCGTCACTGGTCAGGTGACCCTGGTAATAAAGAGTGGCAGGGCGCACATGCCGCTGGACCCCCACCTCCAATCTGCGTTGCTGCTTTCATGTTGGCATCGAGTTTCTTCTTGGTTTTGGCCTTCACATCCTTCCAGCGCCTCTTGACCTCTTGCATTGTCCTCCTCAATGCTGCATCTGCATTCACATTGCCCAAGATAGTCTGCCATATCTGCGTTTTTGTTGCCAATGACACGTTGGATGTGACGAACAGTTGTTTGTTAGTGTTCTATCACCTCCATGACGATGATCCCGTTTTCCTGCGGAAAGAACCGCGTCTTCCTCTTTTCCTTATCCTACCCCGACCTGGAGGTTCCTTGCTAGTCATCTGTGGGGCTTGTGGGTTTCACGTGTTGTCCTCTGCACTCGGTCCGGGTGCATCCATGGTGCTACGCAGTTTATTTGTTTTTGTAATTTTTTTACACTGCTTTTATTGTGCATTTACCCGCATGAGGCATGGGGATTGCAGGCCTGTCGCTGGTTATCGCTGATTTTTGTTTCGCGAGTTGGGACATCGCAACTTTGTTCACGTTGGTGTTTCGCATTTGTTCGGCCTCGCGTTGATCTAAACGCGGTCATTTAGCACGTTATTGTGAGACTATCACATGGTGCCACCGTGTTGAGAATACAACGCTAACAAAAATGCTGCAACACAGCTTAAAGAGATAACATTTAAGGACCATCTTCTCATAGAGAAGATGACAGTGTCTAGATGGAAATTAATAGGTTTCCCAATTTAATCAATGCGGTGTAGAAAACATGGGCAAATTTAGAACTGTCTATAAAAGTTTTCAAAGGCTGGCTTCTGTGGTTAATCATGCTATTCACCAGAATTTATTAAGTATATATCCTGGCTCCATAAAGAGAAATATGTTTTTGATCTCCAATTTAATTGAGAACCCATATAGAGGTCTGATAGGTAATTAGCGAAAACTGTCTCAAGGTTCAGGGAAATGAAAATGTAATCAATAGTCTCTCCTGAATGGGAGGGGAAAGAAAATGTTATAATAAAATCAGATAGTTTGAAAGAAATTAATGAAATGAATGTCTCTATTTTATGGGGGACTGATTACAGATAAATGCAGTTCTATGCTAAATGTCTAATTTATGGTAAGCACAAGTTCTTAAATACGATCAATCCTAATTGCTCGTCTCGCTGTTTTAGAAGGGAATCCTTGGAAATTGGAAACTGCCCCATATTATTATTTTTTGTGCCGGATTACAAAGTTACTGGTAGGCAATTGACGGATATATAGCAAAGATATATTGAAGATTACAGTCACCTCGGATCCACCAATTACACTTCTGGGACTTTCGCCTTTGCTGGGATCATCAATTAGGGGTTGGAAATTAATTTACGTCAAAAGTTAGATTACCATACTAGTTGTACTACTAAAGAGTGATACTATTTCTAACATGTGTGATTTGAGTGGGTGTGTGACTTTCTATATCTGTGTGTGAGTGGCTGTTGGATGAATGCATACAGGAGTGACTGTATGGGTAAGTGAGTGGATTTCTGAGTAGGTATGTAGGTGTGTGAATGGTTGTGTCAGTTGTTGTATGAGAGGGTGTGTGAATGGCTGTATGAGTGAGTGAGTGGCTGTTTGGTGAAGTGAGTTGGTGTGGGAGTGGCTGTATTCTAAAGTAAGAGTTTATGTGAATGGCTGTATCGGTGAGTGAGCGGATGTGAGGATCTGTATGTATGCATGTGTGAATGGGTATGTAAGTGGTAGTGTGGGTGGGTGTGTGGGTGTGTGAGTGCTTGTATGGGTGAGTGAGAGGCTGTGTTGAGAGTCTGTAAGGGTGAGTTAGTGGGTGTGTGAGTGACTTTGTAGTTAAATAAGTGGGTGTGTGAGTAGCTGTATGGGTGAGTGTGTGGCTATGTGAGTGGCTTTATGGGTGAGTGAATAGTTGTGTGAGTGGCTGTACGAGTGAGCGAGTACGTATGTGAGTACTGGTATGGTCTCTGAATGGGTATGTGAGTGGTTGTGTGAGTTGATGTACTAGAGGTTGTATGGGCTATGAGTGGGTATGTGATTGGTTCTGTGGATGATGTCATCAGTGATGTCTTCAATGATGTAATTTGAGATGTCATCAGTGATGTCATCAGTGTGGTCATAAGCAATGCATTACAGAGGCATACGTTATAGTTAGCTCGGGTAACTAAAACTACTGAATTTCACTGGTTTTGTACGAGTGAAATCTGAGCCTCACTATAACGCCCCTGTAACCTTTGGTTTTTTAAGTGAATTTCGAAGGGTTTTCAAATTCTATTTCCTAACTAAAATGTCCCTATAACCTGTGGGTTTTTTAAAGTGAATTTCTGTGGTTTTTCAACTAGTTGTTGTGTTAGCAGAGTGGTGGAGAAAGGGGGTGGGACCTCCGACCAGCTCTCTATAATCTCACTGTATGGGACTTACTGGAGGTAAGAGGAGGGCTTCTTGGCCTCCATTGTCTCTCAGAATCCAAGAGTACTTCATACCCCAACCAGTAGTGTGCCAGGCGGCGTGTTTGCAGAGTGGTGGAGAAAGCGGGTGTGGACTCCAAAGACCTCACAAACCTGCTGTGTGACTTACTGGAGGTAACAGGAGGGGTAGTTGGCCCCCAAAGACCATCAACAGCCAAGGGAACTTCACCCCCCAACTAGTAGTGCACCAGGAGGCACGTTTGCAGAGTGGTGGAGAAAGGGATGTAGCCACTGACTGTCTCTCAGCAATCGTGCTGTGTGGGACTTACTGCAGGTAACAGGAGGGGTAATTGGTCCCCAAGGACCCTCAGGAGTGAAGTGTACTTTATTCTCCAACCAGTAGTGCGCCAGGAGGTGCATTTACAGAGTGGTGGAGAAAGGGGGCGTGGCACAAAGACCTCTCAGCAATCTCCCTGTGTTGGACCTACTGCAGGAAACAGGAGCGGTAGTTGGCCCCCAAGACTCTCTGCAGCCAAGGGGACCTCATCCCCCAACCAGTTGTGCATCAGGAGGTGTGTTTGCAGAGTAGTTCTGGAAAGGGCTGGGCCTCCGGCCACTTGCCAGCCCTATTTTAATTTTTTTAAACATTTATTTATTGGGGGTGTGTATTGCCCCTTCTCCCTGGGCCAATTTCAGCCCCGGGGACCCTATCCCCGGGCCCGGCCTTTTTTAAAAAACAAATAAGGGGAGTGGGGGCCACACGGCTCCCCTCCCATGGCCGATTTTGGCCCCGGTCACCCCATCCCCCGGGGCCTGGACCCCAACCACTTACAACTGTTGGGGATCACATGGGAGCCTGACAGGCTTTGCGGTCCCTTCCGGTTCATCGCCTCCTGCATGAGCCAGCATTGCTTTCACAATAAAGGAGCTGCTAAATATGCAGCTCCCTCTCTGTGAAAGGAATTATTTTCCGCATCCATCTCTTGCTTGCTGGAAGTGGAACTTTTGCTGTGGCTTGGCAGGAGTTGTAAAGCTCCCGCCAAGCCACAGCAAACAGCTGTGTACCCCCAGGTCATAGCAGGAGCCGGCCCTGGGAGGTGGCTCTCCCCAGGGCCATTGTTGGCTACAAGAGGGGGGCCGCGCAGCCCCCCCTCCTTTCTTGGATTTTGCCCTGAGGAGATGGTTCCAGGGGCTAAAGGGGTGCCAAGCGGCCTCCTGCATTCAATTTAACAAAAGTCCCGGGGAGGTGGCAGTCCCTGGAGCTGCGAGGGGTCAACATGGCCCCCTGCATTCATTGAAATTAAAGCCCTGGTGAGGTGGCAGCCCGCGGGGATGTGTGGGGAGTCTACGTACCCCCTGCATTTTTTCAGGAATAGCCTTGGGGAGTTGGCAATCCTGGGGCTGGGAGGGGGTCTGAAAGCCGACCCTCATTTAAAAAGTAAATAAGTCCCGGGAAGGTGGTTGTCCCCGTGGCAGCGGGGGAGGCCGTACGGGCCTCCCCTTCATTCATTTAAAAACAAGCCTCGAGGAGGTGGTGTTTCCTGGGGCATTAATAAGCCTCAGGAGGGAGGGCCCATGCACCCCCTGCTTTTTTATTAAAATGCCCCCGGGACCTGGCGAACCCAGTGGGGATTAGTAACAAAGCCTGGGTGCCAGCTTTTTTTTTTGAAAAATATTTTGGTAGGATCCATTAATCCAGCGTGACCTCGCCGAAAATGTAAAAAAGAAGAATGCTTTTTTGGCCCTGCGGGGTCCCAAGAGGCCTAGCAGGTCAGGCCGAGTCCCAAAATGGCTGCCAACACTTGCTGGATTGAAGTGTTGACAGCCAATCAGATCTCAGCACGAAATCGGGAGGGGTCGCGTATCCTCCGCATCCCTATATATACAACTGGAAATTTCTTTAAATAACTCTGCAATTACTGACTGGATTTACACCAATTTACAAAAAGGCACTTCCCTGGGCCATTATCTACCTTTCTGACAAATTTGGTGTAATTCTGTTCAGCAGTTCGGGTTGTTGCTGTGTCTAAAGTTCCCTATGAAATGAAATGAAGGTTTTGTAAAGTGCGTGTTTGGAGAGGCGTCTTAGCGCTAGCTATCATTGAGGGAAATAATATAGTGACTATGGTTTTGGAGCAAATAGCCATGTTTTTAGTGCTTTCCTAAACATGTTTATATTTGTTTTATTTCTAAGACTATTGGTCAAGGTGTTCCATAGTTTGGGTGCCAGATGGAAAAAACTTCTGCCACCCCATTTTACAGTCCTTACCCTGGGAACCACGAGCAAAGAGGCCGATGATGACCTGAGGTTTCACTGTGGGATGTGCCTTCTGATATGCTGACTGAGCTAGGCAGGCCCAGCCCGATTCAGTGTCTTATGTACAATGCACATGGACTTGAATTGGATCCTTGCCTGGACTGGGAGCCAGTGCAGGTCTTGAACGCCTTGGCTTATAGGACTGAATTTAGGAATCTTAAGCAGCAATTGCACAGCTGCATTTTGTAGTGTTTGCAAATAGAAATGGATATGGGGAAAATGCATTTTGGGAACCCCCTTTTTTCCAAGTCCTCGCTTGACAAATCACACTGAAACTTTCAAGACAGCAGCTGGATTGAGCGTAAAACAAATTTTGTCAAACGACGCTAGAGTTATTGGCAAATGAAAAAACGCTCTTCCTATGGAAACTACATGCTAACTATAACTATCTACTGGCAACAGTAGATAGGTAATTATGAAATATCTACATACATATATATTTTTAAAGGTAGATGTGGGTGTCTTGGCATTGACAATTACATTTTGTAAAGAGGTTATATTTTTGATCCAGTGCAACAATGATGTACATTTTAAGACACTACATATGTCCTTGTCAAATAACATCTGCATATGGTTTCTGATAACTATCTCTAACCACAGAATTCTCACCATGTGATTACCATCAGGGACTAGACTGGATCTCAGCATTTCCCTTTTGTGTCGGTAGGTAACATAGTATGGCTCCATGTCTAGTCTGTCCATCCCCACATATAATGTTGGGACCTCTACATATATGCCACCTCTGTGCACTGATATAAATTCCTTTCTTTCTATGCCTTTCTATGCCTTCTGAAGTCGATCTGGAGTTTTTTGCAGTATGCTAGGACCGTGTCCCCACCTGAAGCAACTGGGGTCAAACCATGCAAGGTCTGCCACATACAGATGTTGGTGTGGACCCTAATGAAATCTGTCTTTGGTGTCTGAGCTCCAAGCACGAATCGGCATCATGCGACTAATATGCCAAGATGAACCTGAAGGTCATCCAAGACTGTGAGGCCAAGTTGTACATTGTGGAACATCATCAGAAGCCAAAATGGCTCGGTGACGGTCAAAGTCGAGGGCACAGACACACTCTTGCTCTCGAGGCTGATCTAATGAATCTTGTTATCGAATTTGAGCTCTTCGAGTAAGTCCAAAAAATCAAAGAAACCTAAGCACAGCTCCCCTACTTCCTGCCACTCCCACCATTCAGAGTCACGCAATGCCCCAGTACCTCCAGGCCGCAAACTCAGTCTCTCCCGCCAACATCTCCACAGGAACCAGTTCCTTCATATTTGGCCATACTTCAAAGCCCTGTGGTGAATCCACAACAAATAAACGAGTTTAAGGAGGCTATAGACTGAATTTGTGGGCCCCAAGGATCCAAGGTGGCCTCCAGATGGTCTTTCACTGGTGGATTCGTCCCCTATGCTGATTGTGCCACTTGAGCTCACTTGGAGGTCAGATTCAGGTTTGGAGCCAACCCAGATAACCCTTACGGCACCAGAGCCAACACTGCAGCCCTGTGCGATAACTTTGGCATTAATGCCAACAACTCACAAGAGGGAAACTTTTGAATTCAGAAGTGAACCCAGAGCGACCCGTATTGACATCGCAGCTATCTTGCATATACTCACACTCTGATCACAAGTTGCTTCTGCAACAATTTCATGCCATTACCCCATATGATGATGAAAGCCTGTTGTTAGCCATCCAGAAAGCCAGTGGCCTAGACGCTAGCCTTCACTCACCCTTACCTAATGTAACTAGAGGTGAGTCTGCCCCCTTTTTCACTCTCAATTGGAGAGCAGGAGAGGTTTTAGACCTCACCCTACCCACCACTGAGATAAATACAAATGTCTTAATGGAGGTCCTTCACCCGGGACAAGCAATGCAGGAGCCTCTCCTCCCTTTAAAAGAGGGCTTCACAAACCCACAGGTATGTGGGTAAAGACAGGACCTTACCCAGTGAACAGGCACATTGCAAGGCAGCATAGGCCTGTCCGGGGGGATCCTGCCTTCCTCCTCCAGCATCCTTCTCTAGAAAGCCTGGTAGTACAGGCCTCTACAAGCCAACTTAACCCCAATGAGTTCCCCAGTGCACCCCCAAATAGAGAGGCAACACTAATGGCTACTCACATGCATTGTGGGACATGTTGGTGGACATCTTGCCAACTGTATCAGATGATGTTTGACCTAATCTTCAGTGCTTCATACAAGACAGGCAAAACTCTGCAAAGTACTTAATTTGATCAGGCCTGGACACTGTTGATGTTCTGGGTAGAGCAATTGGAACCAGTGTGGTGGTGCATTGGCACAACGTTCGGATCTCCTCTACCAGATTTTCGTGTGACATAAAAAAGTTGCTCATGGACATGTCATTTGATGGCACACATCTCTTTAGAGACAGAGCAGATTCAGCTCCAAACCACTTTTTTTTGCAGTTTTAAATAATGTGAACTCGACCCTCAGGAATGGGAGTGCTTTACATGAGCACCAGTAAAATTACACAAAGGACAGAAAAGCAATAGAACACTCTCTTGGGCTGGCACCACCAGTGTGGCACTTTCTCCATCAGGCTTTCAAGGCTTGGGAAGGTGGCAGTTACAGTGTCAAACCATGCCTCAACAGCAACAGGCCTCCCAAGCCTTTCGAGGGGATCTGGCCACCACCCTCCATGCCCTCGGGTCAATGGTCTACCCAATCCCCTCCCCCTGCAACTGTTGCAAAACATGCTTTAAGGCACCCGCATCAACACGCGATCGCCTGATGTGAGGCCGCACCTCTTTTAAACTCCATGGGAGTAAAACATCACATCCGACCAATGGGTGCTCCAAATTGTACAGATTTGTTACTCACTCCCTTAATCTCACAACTCACCAACATGTTTCCCACACCACAAAACCTCCCGAAAAACCACATGACTATACCCTGACAAGAAGTTCAAGCTCTTGTGGCCAATGGAGCCATCTCTCTGATGACTGGTTGTTATTCCAGTTCTTTTCTGGTGCCAAACAAGGATGGAGGTCTTTGCCCTATCCTAGATCTTCGTCTTCTGACCTTCTTCCTCCAAAAGGACGAGTTCAAAATGCTCAGCCTGGCCAAATTTCTGGCTGGGCTGGACATAACCGACTGGATGGTAGTATTGTATTTTCAGGGCACATATTTTCATATCCCCATTCTGCAGTGCCACAGACGCTATCTGCGGTTTCAGATAGGCCACAATCACTTCCCATTCTCGTGCTCCCTTTTGGTCTTTTTTTTTAATAAACACATTTTATTGTTTTAATGCTTTCATTAACAAATGTAAAACATGACCATAGCCCACCGGATCATGTCACAGTGACCCACAAGGCATATTCGTAACGTAGTTTTTTGTTTTTTTTGTATATTTATATAGCGCGAACTCGACCCGAAGGTATTGGAGCGCTTTACATAGCACCGTATTTACAGTACACATTCAGGCACGGGGAGATTAAGTGATTTGCCCAGAATCACAGGATGTGGACGCGACCTCGAGGCTCGAACCCTGGTTTCCTGCACCAGAGGCGGCAGCGCAGTCGACGGACCACAACCTCTCCCCTTAGTCATTCCCCATATTCAGCCTGTGATATTCCCACCATTTGCCCCATAATTTCTCATGTTTTCGTTGGAAAGCTGGAGCTGCGTAAATGGACCATTCTTGCTGAGCACACCAGTCTACCCCATTTCTCCACTACGCCATAGAAGGAGGAGTTGTGGACCTCTATTTACATGCAATATCGCATTTGGCTGCCAATGTGACCCCAAAAAATATACCCTTCATTCTCTTCCCTGCCACATCCTCCAGTAACCCTAGCAGGGTGACCTTGGGAGTATGTTCCTGCGGCTGATCCAAGACTGATGAGCATTCTCTCCCTATTTTCTGCCAGTAGGGGACTAACATAGGGAAGGACCAGACCCTGTGGAAAAGATCTGCTTCCGGTGAGGAGCATCAAAGCTGTTACCCTGGGTAATCTTACCAGTTTGGTGAAGCCGCAGGAGGTCATATAGGTAAGGTGCAAGTAGTTGAGTTGGATCAGTCTAACTAGTGTGGAAATAGCTAACTCTCATGAGGCCATTCTGGGTCACTCCACTCAGCATCCTCAAGCTCCATAAATGATGCATTAATGACTAGGGATCTGTAAATCTGTGATATGACACTCTTGTGAAGTATCTTCAACAACAAATTGGCCTTGAGAGGGCTGAAGTCCATGATGTCCGTGTCTGGAGGAATATTAGCCAAAAGCGCGTGTCACAATTGCAGGTATTTATGAAACTGGGAATGGGACAATTGATTCTGCTCCTATCTCTCGAGATGAGTAATTCCTATCCCGTTCCACTTCGCAAAACCCTCTAAACCTGTCATGTGGTGCAGCCATGTCCCCTGCGTTCCCTTTTGGTCTTATTAGTGCACCTCGATTGTTCACAAACATGATGTTCATGGTCTCTGCCCATCTGAGGAGGTTGGGAATACTAGCCTTTCCATACCTGAACAAATGGCAATGGCAAATGGCAGCTGAAGGTGAGCTCTCCTCCGTCGTAAACCACCTCCAGTTGAAGGCCAACCTGTTGAAATAGTTGCATTTTTCCATGAATGTGGCTAAGTCACACCTGATTCCTTCATCCAGTTGTTGAAGGAGACTGTAAAGGACCAGCAGAGGAGGCTACTAGACTGCCACTGAATCGGTGGCTGATCCCTCTCCCTGCCACACCCAGACCTAACGGTTGTGACAGATGCATCTTTGCTGGGTTGGAGAGGTCATTTGCGAAAGTTGGACAATGGTGTCTGGTGGAAGCTGGCCTCCACGTCAACTTGCTGGGTGGGGCTGGAGGTTTGCTTGGCACTGAAAGTGTTCCTCCTGACCATCAAGAGGAAATAGGTACAGGTTCTTACAGACAACACTACCACATATGGTACTGCAGCGGGTTGTGGTTAGGGGTTCTATGCCAGGAGGCCCGATACCTCTGGAAGTGGCTAAATGACCAGGGCATCTCCCTGGTTGCACAACAGCTGGCAGGATCATTAAATGCCAGGGTATTGAACTCAGCCAACTTTGCCTAGTAGATCATGATTAGTGGCTGCACTCGAAGGTGGCACAAGATGTCTTGCAACAATGGGGAGAACCCTGGGTCGATCTTTTTGCCACCGCAGAGATTGCACCAAACCTTTGTGCGTTGGAGTTTCAAAGAAAGTCCTCGCTCACAGACATCTTTCGCTTCAGATGGAGCTAAGGACTCCTGTATATTTTCCCAACTCTATCTGTCCTGCCCAGAGTTCCACAAGAAGATCAGTAAAGTCATCCCATTAACTCCTCACTTAGTAAGATGAGTGTGTCCTCCACCTCAGCTGCCCCTTTGGGAGGCCCTCGTGTTACAGCAGCAGAGCAGGGTCCTGCACCAGAACAGACACTGGTCCAAACTGAGGTGACATAGTGTGCAAAAAAACGATGCGTTGAAATGCCACCCACTGCGCTTGTCAGTGTTTAGACAAATTGCGAGCATCTGGCCCATCACCTGTTGTGTGTTTGATGTACTGCAGTTAGTGGCAAGGGTATGCCAAAACGTAGGTCCCTTGCTCAGGATGACACTGGAAATAAGCTGCGCCCGACTGAAGTGCCCGAATCACGGCAAAACTGGTCTTCGGTTGCTTGTGCTCTGGTTCAAGAAGAACCTGGCTTGGCAGTTCGGACTGGGCTGCTCCTATTGGAGCAGGGTCGAGACTGATTTGTATGTGGCTGTGTCCAAACTGAGTGGCATGGTGGGCAGAAGAATGATGGGTTGGAATGCTACTCTGAACAATCGCCAATGGTTAGACAAAGTGCAAGCATTCCTTCCTTCATTTTTTGAATGTTTGCTGCATTTATCTAACTGCTAGCCACTCACATTATTTTATATGGGGCTTACGGGGCATTAGGTCTGTGGTGGTTCTTGGGGAGCCAGAGGTGAAGGGCTTGGGTAACAGTCAATGAGAGAAGACACAGGCAGGTACTGGTGCACCTAAATCTGAGCAGGTACAGACAGGGCTGGTTAGGTTTGAAAGTTTGCATTTGTGCAACAGGGTGATGCTTTTGTGAGCTTTGCTGCTTTTTCAATGTCCATTGTCTTTCATATGATCGCAAAGCAGCTTTACTCACTGCTGTACATGGCGGAGCTTCTGAAACAGAGCGAGGCTGGCCCTTGAAGCACATCAGGCTTTTGGAATTCTGGAGGTTGTTTATTGCATGCTCATATCTCACAGCAATGCAGAAAGCAGGGCTGTAAATAATAGCTAGACCTGCCCAGGTTGACAAGGAGAAAGGACTGTCAGTTTTCAGCAACTGCAGCAGAGAAGTTTTAGCTGGGCGCAAACTGACCAAGTGCTCCAAAGCAAGGCCATTTCCCTATCAATGTCTCCTGATTTTCTCTTGGTGTATCCATGAACAACAGTTTTACTGCTGTCTAGGAGCCTGAAATAGGAGTATTATTGCTGTTTCTCTCACACATAACATTGAATACAACTAGTAGGGACATCTTGCCCAGGGCTTTAGCTATCATTGACCAATGAAGTGCAGTGGTAATAGGGAAATGGCCTATATAACGAGAGCTTAAGCACATGTGTCGTTTCCCCACAGGCTGAGCAACGCTTGCCTTAACCCCTCATGTGCCTTAACCACGCAGATGCTTGGTTAAGGCAGTTGGTGTTGTAGCTGTTTGAGCGGATGGGCGGGGAGAGGAACCAAAAGGATCATGGCAGGAAGAAGGACTGGGACCTGGCTTGGTAAGTTGGGCTGGGGCAGGGGGAGGAGGTGTGGGTAGGTGTTAGGGGTGGGGGCTGGTTTTAGGGCTCAGGGTGGGGGGATGAGTTTGGGGTAGTTTTTTTGGGCTGGGGCAGGGTTTTAGGGTTCAGGGTAGGGGGTCTGGTAGTTAATAGGGCTTGAGGTGGGTAGATTACAACGCAGGAGGGACTCATTTTAGGGCTCAGGTCAGGGTTGGTGGAATCTTTACCACACATAAACCTTTACCAATCATGCCTTTACAATGAAATTCGCTGTAAAGGCATGCGTGGTAAAGGCATACATGATAAAGATGCGGTCATTGTAAAGACCGCTTGGTTAAGGCATGCGTGGTTTAGGAATGTGTGGTTGTGTCATACAACCATGGTACTAGGCTTACAGATTTGAGGTACTTGGGTGCCATTTACTGTCTCGTCGCGAGATAGGAGAGCTGTTTTTTTGTTAGGGCCCATTGCAACCTTACTACACCATTGGATTCTCAATAACCTTCTGGTTTTCCAGAGAATCCCAATAAATACTGTTTATGTTATTGGGTCCATTTGTTCAAGAACATGTAGATAATGTTATTGAATGGGCGAAACTGACTTGAATTCAGCATCCTTGTCTTACCTTATTACAAACATGTTAATTCATTTGCCTATTAGTGTCTTCGGTAAACCTGTACTCTTATTTTGTTTTAGTTGTGTGAGCTTGATGACACAGAACATTTGGATTTGCCATACTTCATTTGTTTTCATTACATTGCTGTCATTTGTTCGAAGCATCCAGTAAATATATGCAGTGTTAGAAATTAGGGTCTCTAGTTGGCGGAGGTAGGTACCTTTGTCCAAATAGGGACCCTTGTTTCTAGTCAGGGTAAGGGGGATACACTCCTAAAATAACCCCTTCTCATCCCCTTGGTAGCTTGGCACAAGCAGACAGGTTTATGTCAGAGGCAGTGTGTAAAGCATTTGTGAACACCTACAGTAATACAGTGAAAACACTACAAATGGACGCCACACTAGTTTAGAAAAATAAGTAAACTTTATCTAAACCAAAACAAGACCAAATGACAAAAATCCACAATACAAAAGATGGCTTTTAAATGGTAGAAATAGTTCAGTTCAATGCAAGTTGTAAATAGGTCACTTTGCTCAAAAGTACCTTAGATGTGTTACGCAAAACAAACAAAATGGCCGCAGGGTAAGGTGATGCATTGGTTCCTTACACTCAGGGAAGGTGATGCGTCAATTCCGTGCTCCGGGGGTGGTGATGCGACGGTTCCTTACCAGAGAGAGGTGATGCATCGCTTTCTTACTGCGTGGGTAGTTGATGCGTCTGTTTCTTACTGTGGCCCCCAACGATGCGGCAGTCCTGGTGCCGCGATGCGTCGATCCAGTATGATGTGTGTTTTTTTGCAGCCACACAGCAGGCTTGCATCGGGATCGGTGTGGTTATCTCGGACTTCGGAGACCGTTGCACCCGATGCGTCATGTAGCGATTTCTCAACCGCGACAGGCGCTGCGACGGTTTCTTCAGCGATGCGTCAGAAAACAGGTGCTGATGCGACACGCTTCTTCGATGTTGTGTCGATTTTCAATCCCTTGGAGATCTTCCTCAAGTAGGGGACACGGCAAAGAGCAAAGTCCTTTTCTCCTCTCCTTGGCAGCAAGTAGCCACTGCAGGCCAACCCCAGACAGCAAACAGCACAGGGACAGTATTCCTCCTCAGCTTCTCCAGCTCTTCTTCTTGGCAAAGGTTCCTCTTGATTTCCTAAAAGTGATCTAAAAGTCTGGGGTCTGGGCCCCTCTTTTTAAACACCAAAATCCTTTGTTCTCTGAAGGCGGAGAGTACCTCTACCCAGCCAAAACCAGTTCTGTGGGGCACTTTGCAAGTGCACAACAACCTCCATTGTCAGTGTGAGCCCTAGGGGGGCGGAGCCGTCATTGTGGAAGGCAGGCACAGCCCTATTCAGGAACAGGTGCTCCTCCTCCCACCACTCCAATTGCAGACCAGGCCTATTCAGCCCAGCCCTGACTCATCAGGCTTCTGGAGCTGCTGCCCCTCACCAGCCCCTGTCATCCAAAAGCCAGACATGCAATACACCAACCTAGCAGAGGCACACTGGATGGTTAGGCAAGAAAATACATACTTTCTAAAAGTGGTATTTTCAAACACAGAATGTAACAAGCATTTGCAATGCAATAGGTCTCGCATTTGCGAGAGTTTGAGTTATTGGCATTGTAAAAGACAATGCCTTTTATTTATGCATTTGAAAAGCTGTGCGTAAACAAGCACTTTGTACTTATAGTCCTTACTTATGAGAAGCAAGGCTGGCAGTCTCTTTTACTGCCAGCCTTGCTTCTCGTAAGCTAGGACTATACGTACAAAGTGCATGTTTATGCACCGCTTGCAGGTTTTCAAAACAAATGAATAAAAGGCATTGTCATTTACAATGCCAAAGCTCCAACTCTCGCAAATGCGAGACCTATTGCATTGCAAATGCTTGTTCGTTTGGTGCCTGGGTCAAATTTTGATCCCTATCCGATCCTGAAAAAAATGATGCTAATCTGGTGTTCCGTAGTAGTGTGCTTCTTGCGCAAAGCACTTCAACGGCTCATCAGGGGTAAGACGTGTTATATCAATCCAAATGAATTACAAATTGTTTACAGAACGATATGTGAGAAGCCTCAACGTTTACTTTACCTCTAAAATGAAAAGTTTTCTTCTGTCAATAGGTCACCTCCAAGCATTGACCACAGGATGGCACTCTAACCTAACCCGTCAATTACTAAATTGAGTATTCTTCGGAACTCATTCCTAACCGATATCTTTACGAAGAAGGTACTGTATCAAAATAAGCAAGTAAAGTTCTACTTTTCACTAACGCCCTTCGACTTAAGGGCCCTTAGAATTTAGATCCAAAACATTTTACACGTAGCTAACACAGTCAATTTACTTAAGCATTGTGAAACTACTCCACCCTGTGAGTTGCAACTGTGCTACCCCAAGACTCGCTGCCTCAAAATGTCTAACTAGTAGTTTCAGTTTCTAACATAATTTTTAGGTCTGGCCTACTGTCTTACCAGACAAAACTAATCAAGATAATTAATTAATTAAAATAATTACAGACATAGAAGGGCTTTAGGTCAGCCTCCCGTATCTATTGATCTCTGTACCCATCATTCACATTTTGCTTCCACCCAACACAGCATAAAGCATAGGACAATGGGTAATCGGTCACGTACTCCTCAGCCATTGGCTGTCTTGCATTGTGAGTGGCAGCATTTTGGCTGATCACGTGCACATCCACTGAAAACAAAGTGCACGTTAGTGCCAAAGCTGATGGATAATGTTCACTTTGCTACTTTAAATTTTTTTTGGATTATTTTGTCTACTTTCGGTCACCGTTGTGTGTTTAAACTGTGTTCAGGTTACAGTAAGTCAAAGCCAATAGTACCAATTATTAGTGTTAATAAGAACCACATTTTCCTGCGACAGGATTAATACTAACAAGCATTTGCAATGCAATAGGTCTCGCATTTACGTGAGTTTGAGCTATTGACATTGCAAATAACAATGCCTTTTATTTTTGTTTTCGTTTTAAAAACATAAATAAAAGGCATTGTCATTTACAATGCCAATAGCTTTAACTCGTGTAACTGCGAGACCTATTGCATTGCAAATGCTTGTTACATTTAGCTTTCACGCTTGAAATTATCTCTCCCTCATTTCTACATTCCGTATTATCCTTAGCGTTCAAAAGAACATGCGCTTGCAAAACTGTGGGTTATTTCTCAGTTAAACCCGCATATTCTTCTCCATGAATCAGGAGCCTCCGCGACCGCGAACTAGGCGACTGCCATGTTTCCGTTTGATTTTTTGTTAAAACAGGGTTTTACCTCTCACTTTGGACATCTTAAATTTTAGGTATAACATGCATATGTGAATATACAATGAATAATTCTACAACACAAATTGATACTAGAAGTCGTACCAATGTATGTTACCCCTTCATGTCACCCCTTTTACCAATGGTATGCTTGAGGAACGTAATACTATCTGGTATTGGATATGTTTTACTTGACAATGTATATGTTAATGGTTATACCTGACAGCACTCCTATTAAGTGAGTTCAAAATGTATCATCATTACCTGTCCTTTTCTTCTTCTTTTACTTCCCTTTTTGTGTTGTTATATCCTATTATGCCAATAACAATTATTTGAAATTAAAAGATGTCCTTTCCAAATAGCGATTCCTTAATGTTTACTTTACACATTTACATATTTGGCATACCTTGTTGGATTGTTACTTGGTTTTTAGTAAATTACAAAAAGTGTTTTAGCAAATGCAAACCCTCAACTTTACAGAATCTGAGGGTTTGCAATTGTTAAACTACTGTAAATCAGGCCCCAGAAAACATTGTAATGTTCCATACATTAGTAACATTTGATTACTGTGGATGAGGACGTGGGGACAGAGTTAGTCAGGTGAAAGTGACTGAAGACTAATGGTGGTGATTGGGGGGGCAGGCAATAACTTTTTTACATATACAAAACTTTGTTTTCAAAATAGTAAATGATAGTTGTTACTCATTCATCATAATTTAACAATCTCTTAGGAAACAAGCTCCGCTGGAGGTGTTCTAACCCACACACGAGCGGCGCTAGGGAACATTGCGTCCGCGAGGTAAACGGTCGCGGACCGCCGGGGAAGAAGATCAGAGCTATGAGGGTTTGAGCACCCTCCGCCCGCCTCTCCATTTGTGGCATGATGCTTTGAGCGGCAGAAAGACGACACAAAAATAAAAAAATCTTCTTTTTCATTTCTACTCACCTAAATTTGAATGTTATCAACTTGGCTGACTTGTGAGGGCGGCCCCAGCCTCAGAGAAGCGGGGAAAACGTCGACGTGGCTAAGGGCAGCGGGACTGCTGCAGCGTCTTCGAGCAGCGCGCGCACACAGGGGAAGAGTCAGCACAAGCCTCCTTGCGGTGCATACGGCGTCTCTGAGTCACCAGAGAAGGAATTCAATCCGGATCCACCACCTAGGGGGGCCCCCCAACAAGATGGCAAGAACGGGAAACGTTTGAAAGAAGACTCCGTTAAACGACCTTCACCCCTTATGGTGAAGGAGAGTTTGATGCCTGCAGAGAAGAGAGGTGAGACCTCTGGTGTAAATCCGGATAGGTTTTCGAGGTATACTCTCCGTACCCGGGCCCTTGGCGTTATGGAGAATTCATCAGGGGTAAGTCACAATCTTAGTTTACTTCCAGCTAAAGCGGACCCTGGGGATACCTCTGCTGGTAGAGCTCCTTCAAAGGTTACAAAAGTAGGAAAAGTCGCAAGACACCAGGGGAAGAGTTTGCGTGGTAGGGGAAAAAAATCTCCCCCTTGCAAGCTAAAATTACTCCATCATTAAAAGCATACTATAAAGTGCTAACACAAGTAATGGCATCAGGATGCACTGGAGGTAGCATGACAGGGGGGCTTCAGAATAAACTGACAGAGCCGGAGGTCAGCTCCATTATGCCCACTAAGTCAGTAATTAACTTAGGAGAGGAGATACAAGGGGGCCAAGAATTATAAGAAGATAATGGAGATACCGTGACTCATTTTCAAGTAACAACGCAGAATAGGTTTAGTATCCTCCAAGATGAAGAGACTTTGGAGACGCAGCAGGCCAGTGGGGAAAGAGACCCCAGGGTACAAACAAAACAAGAGAATGAAAAGAAGCATTTGGATAACATGATAACAATATACAAAACATATTCCTGAGGTGAAATGTGCATGGTCGTGTCTAATAGGGTGACGAGTGCCCGTCACCAATAAGGGAGCTCATATAAGAGCAGGGATGGAGGTCATCATACCCGCAAGGAGATTGTACATCTCACTTTCAAGCCCCGAAAGACGCCTAATCACAGAGCTGTGTAATACAACAAAAGCAAATTACAACCAAGCAATTAAAACAAGAGCTGAAAATCAGTGGGGAACAAAGTAATTGCAAGAGGACAAAAATATAATATAAGTGTTCCTTTTAATGAAAATTTGATGGAACTTAAGCTAGAGGGGTCCAGTTTGAAGGCCTAACCCCAGCCAATCAATTTTACATAGGGGCAACGATAGTACAGCAAGATAAGCAAAGTGTATGGTCACTGTGTGTGTGTCAATGCATAGAGCAAGCACTTAAAAAAACTCATAATTGAAGGTATTTATAAAACCGCTACACTGACAACCATAGCGTATAGAGGCTATACCGAGCAAGGTCACACTACGAAATAATCATCTGGCCACTGTACATGTTGATGCAAAGACATGGATAAATACGTTTAGGAGGCACCCAACAATGGGCTGGACAATGCAGGTCAAGTGCCTGATGAAAAGACGAAACCAACCACCGCAAAGTATCACAAGGCCACAAGTAATCAAAGCCTCGTCTGTCCAGACTAAGGGGCGAGTCAATCGCGTTGCGGTCTCAGTCATGTAGTACCTTGTGAGCCAAAATATGGTTCTCATACCACTTAAAGAAGAGTGTAATGGTCCACAAACCTCTTTCTCGTCTACTGGTACTCTTAATGGCGTGCCCAGTGAGAGTGAAGCAAAGACGACAGACATGTCATTATAAATGGGCCAAAGTTATTGGGGATACAGGAAGAGGCACGGCCATGGTGCCAAGGATCATAGGAATTGTAGTCTTTGTAATACTGTTGGACGCCGCTATAGCGGCATGAGTGGAATGGGAAGGTTGCTGCATCAGGCTCACAATCATTCAGGTCACCACCAAAATCACAGGGAGGGGATTGCCAGGGTTATACTAATGGCACCTAGTACAAAGGGTGGTGTCCCATTATCAAAAATACAAGCATATAGTGCAGGTGTCATTGACTGTAAATGTTAAGACTCCACTAGCAATATTGGGAGAGAATGAGTATCTATTGTGTTGGCTAGGGTGGCCGACCTCGAATCTGGGGAACCGGGTTCGAGTCTCGGCAATGACGCTGATCATCCTGTATTCTGGGCAAATCACTTAATCTCCCAGTGCCTAACAAAAATGAATGTGCCCTCATGTAACGCAACTGGTGCTATGTAAAGCGCTCTGATACCAGATACCGGGTCAAGTTCGCGCTATATAAAACTCTGTAAAAAAAAAATATTAAAAATAAATAAATAAATAAATAAAAAAAGAAGATGTAAAATGATGTTCCAACAGTACCTCACGATGAGGGGGTGAGTCATCAATGGGGGTGCTTCATATGCCTAACTGCTGCAGTGTTAGGTGGGAGATTGTACTCCAAGAGGGAGCTCATGAGTTGGGCATGTCCTGTATCGGCAATGAAGAACAGGCTTTGTGACAAAGTGGTCCACAGGATGTTGTCATTCAGACCCCGTAGATTGCTTTTAAGTCTGAAAATCCAACATGGTTCACTTTTGAACAACAACGTGTCCAAATTCCCCATCTGTGCAGTGTAATAAGGTTTATCCAACACCGCCCATCTGATGTCATCACATGTGTGTGCAGACCTTAAAAAATGCCTGGTCAATTTTGTGTTGGATTTTTTGCATGTTATTGAACTGCGGTGTTCAACAATTCTTGTCTTGGCCTTGCGTGTCGTTATACCCACGTATTTAAGTTTGCAAGGACAGGTTAGGAGAAAGATGACCCCAATGGTATAGGAATTGGTATGGTTGTGTAGCTTCAAGGGTGTCCTCCAACCTAGGTCTATCTGGTGCTGAAGTGTGTTAAATGACAAACCGAGCAGGAGCCACAAGGGAAGCGGCCTTTGACTGGGGACATAGACCAGAACGTCTCTTGGTTAAATCTTTGTGATGTGGGTAGGGGTCTGGTGGGAACAACTATGTCACAGATGTTCTTAGTACGTTTCAGTGCGAACAAAGGTTTGGCTAGTGCACTATCACCAGTGTTGAGGATGCGCCCGTTTTTGTTGACCACCCTTTTTACAGTATTAGTCAGGTGGATGTGTGTACTAACACAGGCCAGACTTTCCAAAGTGCGTTTCAAATGTTTTTGGCTCTTTTCGCTTCTCTGCAGAAAATATCCTGTGGATATGTCCTCTGGGCAAGATGGTCACTTAGTTCTGATGTGCATTAAGTGGCTTACCATGACTTAAGTGGGTCTTAGTGACAGCATCAATCACAGAAAATTAGCTTAGAGGTAGTGGCTGTAAGTATGCCGTTTGACACCAGCAGGTGCCAAAGAATCAATAGTGTAGCAAAATACCGCATTTTCCAGTTTCTACTCAAAATCAAATATTCCCTTCGGGGGCGTTTTATCGGTTAGAAATCAGGTTTAATAGAAAACGCTACACATACTGGACATCCAACTGGCAGGACTCCAACCATCTCATGCTCATCAACTAATAACTATAAATCTCTTTACTTAGGGACACTTGTGTGGCAAATTGATGATGACAGCTCCGAGATCAACTGCTGGCTGGTTCAGCAGGTACACCACACCTGCACTTGCCATGCATCAGTTACATAAGCAGTTCACCATATGCTTAAATACATTCACAAAGAGCACAATACATTCATTTTACATACTCTACTGGTATGCACTAACTAAATGACCTTCACAATTCCACAGTATTTTTTTCACTGAAAGACTGCAAAAGCATGGGAATAATATATTCATGCAATATTTCAGTTCAATTCAGCTGATGTTAACTAAGACTACAGCTCCCAGAAAGCAGCTTTAAACTGGATGTGAATCGAGGAACGGAAGAATATGTCGTTACTGGGAAAGGAATGCACAGGTAAGTTAAAAGAAAACATTAAGTCGGGCTATATTAGATGCCCACATGCCGTAATGCTGCACCTACACTCTTACCTGCCCTGTGATGCCGGTGATGAGTGCTACTTTCCTGGGCTTTGCGTTGTCCCCTGGGGAACCGCTGACTGCAGAGCCGGTGTGCTGGTTTTGGGCCATGATGGGTGGGCTGACGGAGCTAATAGAGGAGGGCACAGGTCAGAGCTCTGCGAAAAAGCTGGTAGGTACAGGTGTGTTGCGTGCAGGAGAGAAACCCGGCGTGTAGGTTGGTGTTTAATGTACTATTTCCGCATTGCGGGGGAGGGACTGGTGGAGGCCAGGTCTCCTAGTGAAGCACCAGTAGCAGGATGGGCCTGGCCGGTGCCACTCCAGGCTCCAGGTGCGCCAGGGGTGAGGCAGACAGGAGAGCTATGGAGTCGTGCACCTAGCACAGGCTCCGCTGCTCACATATTGAAAAGTGCCGCTCTGCGGCAACCAACCAGCGACAGCACAGGATGCCGGCGTGGAGGGGACGACACTTCCGGGTTTGCGGCAGCAGCGCAGGGACGCCGCATGGCCCGGGCTCGGGCACTGTAAACAAGGGGAGGCGCCGAGGTGGGCAGCTCTACTGACAGGCCCTGCTAACTACTAGGTAAATCCAATACTGTTGCTGTGAGTGGAGGGAGGGAGGGGCTTATTCTGATGTATTGGAAGAGAGCAGTGAAGACTGAAAGAGATGCACAGAGGCAGAGTTGCAGCCCACAGCGCCAGCATAGGCTTGGAGGCCTGCAGGCAAGAGAGTGATTGGTTGGTCGGTGTTGCTCTGCAGAGCTTCTGTCCTCGCACCTTGCCGGCTGTCACATAGGAGTATGCCGGCTGTCATAGAAGGAGGTAAAAACATGGGAGCTGTTTTGTAAGGCTCTTTAAGCCAGTGGTCGAAGTGCATAAAACGAGGTGTGTGCGCGCGCGCATTAGGCAGCCGCGGATGGGGTGAGGGGGGTCGGCAGCGGCAGGGTGTGTGAGCGCGCGCGTGTCTGTGTGCGTGCGTGTACGTCTGCGCAAGCGCATCTCAGAAGCGCGTCCACAGACCCCGATCGCTGCGCGTGCCCCGGTCTGTGTCCCCTGAGAGGCATCACGGCAACAATAGTTCTCATTGGCGGCAGCGCTTCGCGCTGCAACGCCAGGGAGACCTAAAAATCACCCTCACTTAAAGAAGCACTTTAACATTCTGAGTTCAGGCATACTGAACTTTACTTTTCTGTCTGGTTCCCAGGGTCAGTTATGTTTATAAGATGTCATAAACAAACTCCCCATTCTGTCCTATGGGAACAGATAGCCTTGCAATAGTGAAAAACAAAATTGTCCGTATTTCACTGTCAGGACATGCCACACACATCAGGGAATGTCCTACCTTTCACATACAATGCACCCTGCCCACAGGGGTACCTTGGGCCTACCTTAGGGATGGCTGATATGTAGAAAAGGGAAAGTTAATGGAGTGGCAAGTGTGTGCACTTACTAAGTCGACATGGCAGTCCCAGACTGCACACAGGCTCTGCAATGGCAGGCCTGAGTCACATTTTACAAGCTGCTTCTGTGGGTAACACAATCAGTGCTGCAAGCTCACCAGCAGCATTTGATATACAGGCCCTGGGCACACATAGTGCACTGTACTAGGGTCTGACTAGTAAATCAAATAGCCAATCATGGAAGCACCAATCCATAGCAATAATTTACAGGGAGAGCATAAGCACTTTAGCACTGATCAGCAGTGGTAAAGTGCGCAGAGTCATAAAACCACCAATAACAGGTCAGAAAAAATACATGAGGAATGCATAGGTTTTATAATGGAAGGGTAATCTTGTTATAGGTGTTGTGGCGGTGAACCCTCAAAGTCACTAAATTAACCTGAGCTCATCCCCTTGGTAGCTATGTGTAAAGTATTTATGCAAAACTAAACCAAGTTACAAAGTGAAATGCACCATAATTCAAAACAAATTAGACAAATAGACTAAATTTTAATAAACAAAATGATCAAAATCTAATAAGGGTAACCAGAGATATGAATTTTGAAAGTTTTAACTAGAAATAGCACCAAGAAGCACAAAGTGCCAATGGTAGTCAATTGTTGCGGTTCAACAGGTTCTAGACGCAATTTGATGCTGAACACAATGGCGTATGGGTTGGATACACTAACCAGTTTTGTCCTGGTCAAAGATTTTACCTTCTGATTTTAGTCCTTCAAGCCCCAATCCTCTACAGGAGTTCACTTATAAGGCACCCCAGGACCACGGCAGAGGCACTGAGAGACTTAAAGGGTGGCAGACAGGTTGCCAAAAGGAGGGTTCAATCCAAGTCCAGTTGCCACTGGTCAGCTGGGCATTTGTAAGAAAAGGTCTCTTGTATTTTGTTGCGTCTGTGTAGCTTTAACAGGAAGTCAGTCTAATGACCTTTGGAGTCCACCTTTTTGTCCTGAGGGAGAACAGGTCCAGTCTCCTAGGCTGTTCCCTGGTCCCAGACAGCAAATTCAGTCCAATTCTAATCCTCCAATGGTCCAAGTGTTCTGAAGGGGGTGCCTGGGGATGGCACATTTATGTCTGACACAAGCTAGTGCATGGGAATGACCCTTGGGATGCCCTAACCAATATAGTAAAGATTACCGAGGCTCACCCTACCCAATTTGGGTGTTTTCAAGATGGTCGAAGTCTTCCATTACACTAAATTTGGGCTCTGGGGGTGTGTGTGGGTGAGTGTGTGTGTATGTGTGTGTTTGTGTGTATGAGGAGTATACTGTGGTAATCCTGGTGTCTTCATAGACTTAACGGTAAACTCCAGTTTTAGGCAGTCCACACCTTACAATATTAGAGACAGGAGTCTAGTAGAACAAAGCTGAGCGCAAGGCAGAAATAGAGGACAAAATTTGGCAAGAACTGTTAGACCCCAATACCCTTTGTAACAGCGAAAGATTCTGGGGTATTATCAACAAACCCGTGTTTGATATGGTAGGGGACAATTCAGTTGGCACCAATATCACTGAAGATGAGTGGGTATCCCACTTTAGTTTCATCTTCAATAGCAATACTCCTCAGATAGAGGTAGACAGAGGTGATCAAAGTGTAACTCTACCACTTTTTACAATTAGCGAGGTTGAGAAAGGTATCATGGGGTTAACAAGTAACAAAGCACCTGGCCCAGACGGTATGCCCCCTGATTTATTTAAATCCAAAGTATCTCTTTGTACGTCAGTTCTTACTGCTGTGTTTAACGCAGCTGCAGAACATGGCTGCCCCAGGTCTTGGGGGACATCTACGATAGTGCCAGTATTTAAGAAAGGTGACCGTAATAGAACTACCTGTTACAGGCCGATCTCGCTTATCGATTCTGTGGTCAAGGTAGTGGGTGGAGTAATCCTGAACAGGTTAACAGCCTGGGCCAATGAGCACGGGACCATCTCCAGAATCCAATATGGGTTTCGGCCTCGCCACTCAACAATAGCGCAATGCCTTAACCTGTACATGGTCCTAGGGAAATATACCATGGCTCGGCAAGGCACCATCCACATGGCGTTCATGGACCTTTCCTCCGCGTTTGACTGTGTCAACCGGGGGAAGCTCTGGGAGGCCATGGGCGCCATGGGGGTGGAGCCTAACTTGGTTAATCTTCTGAGGGACCTGCATCAGGACACCAAGGCCAATGTGAGTTATTCACAGGATCTAAGGGTGTCAAGGGATTTTAGTGTTCATAGGGGTGTTAGGCAGGGCTGCATTTTGACCCCCTTTCTTTTTAATTTATATATCAATAACTTGGAGGAGTTTTTATTAAATACCGGTACCGATTACCCCTATGTCGGCCGCAAGGGTCTGCCTGTATTATTATATGCGGACGATGCCGTACTCTTGGCTAGGACCGCAAGAGGTCTCCAAACCCTATTAAACGCTTTTCATAGTTTCATGGAAGCTCGTGACTTATTGATTAACAACACTAAATCTTTTATAATGCAGGTGGGGCAGCGCCCTAAGAAACCATATTTATTTAGGGTTAATGAGGAGAAGGTCCCCACAACGAGAACATTCTCTTATTTGGGACTGTTGTTCGATGATCAGTTGAAATGGGGACAACTACTCCAAAGGAAAGGGGGGAGATAACTTGGGTTAACGCTGCAATATTTAATTTTGCCAGGAAAATGGGTAATCGACCTATTGCTGCACTATTAAAGATCTACCAGGCAAAGAGTGTGGCAATAGGGAGTTACGGCAGTGAACTTTGGGGGTATGCGGCAGTTAATGATATCGTGGTGGCAGAGAACATCTTCCTGAAACAATTGTTGGGGGTTCCAAAGGGGACTCCCAACCAAATAGTGCATGAAGAAACTGGTACTCCTTTTATTAGTGACATTCTAGCACAACGGCCACTAACTTTTTGGTTAAAATGTTGGCTAAATAAAGATCTGATTTTAAATCATCTACTCCTAAGGGAAGCAATATCTATGGATAATATGCTCAAAATCCCTTGGCTAAAATATCTGAAAGACTGCTTTTCTGCTGTGGGGCGCTCAGAACTTTTTTTTAATCCTGAGTTGATTACACTTGCTGACGTAGAGTTTGTGAGGAAAACCTTTTCCTTATCACGACAAATGAATCGTGAAGAGGTGGAATTAAACAAACCGAGTGTTCAAAAACATGCCATGTTGAAAACTACACTTTTAATGGAGCCTTATTTATCTTGGCCCTTGTCGGGCTTCGAGCGACACTTGTTAATTAGGTTCCGGCTGGACTATTTTCATCTTCTTTTAACTGTTCCAAGGGGTTGTCATCGTGGTCAAGTGTTACCAAACTGCGGCTGCGACAATGAGTCTCCGCAGGATTTGGTGCACTTTTTATTTATTTGTCCGTTTTACGATTTACCCCGGAGGTTCTATCTAAAGCCCCTTTTAAAAAAACAGAACTTTACCCAGGTTAGACCAGCCCTTTGTTATTTACAAATGTTAAATCCCGAAAGTACATCATTTTTGACTGGTTTTCTAAAATCTGCCTTAAAACTCAGAAACAGCAGGGCGAGTTAACTGTATAGAATTGCTGCTATTATGATACATGCTTAATTGTGTCTGTTGTTTTTAATACATATTCTAATACTTGGGTATTTTATCTCTGTACATCAAGTTTTTCTTTTGTGCATTAGTTTTTATCTGTCATTGTGCTTTTATGGTTCTTTATGTCTGAAAAACCGAATAAAGATTTTCTATCTATCTATCTATCTACAAAGTGAAATGCACAATAATTCAAAACAAATTAGACAAATAGACTAAATTTTAATAAACAAAATGATAAAAATCTAATAAGGGTAACCAGAGATATGAATTTTGAAAGTTTTAACTACAAATAGCACCAAGAAGCACAAAGTGCCAATGGTAGTCAATTGTTGCGGTTCAACAGGTTCTAGACGCAATTTGATGCTGAACACAATGGCATATGGGTTGGATACACTAACCAGTTTTGTCCTGGTCAAAGATTTTACCTTCTGATTTTAGTCCTTCAAGTCCCAATCCTCTACAGGAGTTCACTTATAAGGCACCCCAGGACCGCGGCAGAGGCACTGAGAGACTTAAAGGGTGGCAGACAGGTTGCCAAAAGGAGGGTTCAATCCAAGTCCAGTTGCCACTGGTCAGCTGTGCATTTGTAAGAAAAGGTCTCTTGTATTTTGTTGCGTCCGTGTAGCTTTAACAGGAAGTCAGTCTAATGACCCTTGGAGTCCACCTCTTTGTCCTGAGGGAGAACAGGTCCAGTCTCCTAGGCTGTTCCCTGGTCCCAGACAGCAATTTCAGCCCAATTCTAATCCTCCAATGGTCCAAGAGTGTTCTGAAGGGGGTGCCTGGGGATGGCACATTTATGCCTGACACGAGCTAGTGCATGGGAATGACCCTTGGCATGCCCTAACCAATATAGTAAAGATTTCCGGGGCTCACCCTACCCAATTTGGGTGTTTTCAAGATGGTCGAAGTCTTCCATTACACTAAATTTGGGCTCTGAGGGTGTGTGTGGGTGAATGTGTGTGTATGTGTGTGTTTGTGTGTATGGGGAGTATACTGTGATAATCCTGGTGTCTTCATAGACTTAACGGTAAACTCCAGTTTTAGGCAGTCCACACCTTACAATATTAGAGACAGGAGTCTAGTAGAACAAAGCTGAGGTTTTAGCAACCAGACAATGGAAATACACAAATTATTTTGGCATTCTGTTTCCCTCTTTTAAAGTGTGCCCAAATTGTACATGTAAACCCAGCAGACCTGACAAACAGGCTGTGCTACTGTAATATCAAAAAGATGCCCACTGTGATAGGGGTGTGACGGCTGGTGGAACAAAAGAAGTGCCCTCCCCAAGTGTCAGCTAACAGTTGCCTGTAACAGGGAAGGCCTCTTTGAAGTGCACTCCAAGTTGTCTGAGGCAAACCCCAGCAGACCTGTCAAGCATGGCTTGACACTCCAGCAGGATCTCACACTGTAATGCCAACAAGAGGCCCACTGTGATGGAAACCGGTCTGTTTGTGGGACAAACGTAGGGCGCAGGCTTGAGACAGGGTACGCCTCCTTTGGGTTAATTAGGTCCTTGTGCTCAGCCCCCTGGCCATCCTGTCAAGGACACAACAACACGTCCCCACACTCCAAGCCTTTTGTTCCTGTCCTATGAGAAAGTTCACACCTTATTCACGTCTGTTGAATTGCTAATTACTGGCTAGCAGAAGCAAAATGTAGATTTAGCTTTCAGGGATTTTAGGCAGGGCATAGGTAACTTTTAAAAAGTAATCTTTCTAAAATATGTATTAGAAATCCGATTTTACCAGTGAATTGGGATTGTAATAGCTATTTCAAAAGTCCAAACATTACAACTGTAGCTGTTTCCAAGGTGGAGATATCATTTAATAAACTTACATTTGTATCCTAATGCTTTGCTATGGAAATGGCCTTGAGATCTTAGTCACTATGGGAAAATATTTAACATTAAACCTTTACTGATCATACTTTTAAATATCATGCATTCTTAATGGGCAATAAGTCCTACTTAGGGGTGACGTTTTGCTATTTAAAAGGAAGGTTTTAATCCTGTCAAAGGGTTTATATTGACACGTCAAATTTGTAGTTAAAACCTGTACAATCAGGCTACTGGTGGAAGGCCTGTAGTCATGTTTACATTGTCACTGTATTAGATGTCACAATGGGTGCTGCAATCCACTTTTGACAGTAATCCTAAAGACCCTGGGTACACCTTGGTGCACTATACTAGGGACTGGCAGGTAGGTTAACTATGCCATTCTGATGGATACTTCTGCCTGCAGATTCCTCACCTTTTGAATATCTCAGGCCCAGTCTGGATCCTTGAACTTTTCAATGGCTCTTCCACACCGGTAGGGGGCACTGGCTCCACCTCGGTTCCACTGGCCACGCCTCATAACTGCACTGGAGCCATAAAGCACTCCCATTGGCGTGATGACATCAGATCCCTTATTTCCACACCATATACGCGTTCCGGAGCACTCCATATCTCCTCAGGAGTGTCAACATTGTCGACAATTTTACTTCAAAAATCTTATTTAGGTGTAGTGTTCTGCATCAGGTCAGGATTAAAGACTTGTCAGGACTGTGATGGACAGGTTTCCATTATGGACCCTCGCATCTGTGGTGCCTAGGATCTGCCCATGATGTCTATGCCTGTGCATTGTGTCAAAAGATGCACCCCAAAGTGCTCCAGAAACAGGAGGCCAGATGTTCATGGGCAGTGTGCAAATAGACCAACTCGGGCACCACAAGTCTGGACTTAGGTTGAGGACACCAGGGGCAGCAGAGGAGGCACAAATCTTGCCACCACACCTTGAGAAGTAAGTCGCCATGAGTTTCAATGTCACTTCACCCGGCATCAGATAAAGAACCATCATAGAAACAAACAGAGAATCCCACAGCTCCATCTAAAGTGGCCCTGGTCCTGGACACGCAATAGGCTTCAATGCGGTCTCCAACGCCCCAGCCATATTAACCACACCCGGACTTTCCAACTCCTATGTTGGATCCATCCTCATTTCTGAACATAGTGTTGAGCATTTTCAACACAGCCATGATCTCATTTACGTTGCTGGCTGGTACCATGGGTCTGATGGCCTACTCCTTAGGAGGTTTGCCGACATCCTACCGCTTGGTACCCTTCCTGCCATTGCCACATTTGTCATTGATGAAACTAACCCTGACACCAACTATGCCAAGGGTATCGACACAGACAGTGACACCACCTCTTTTGGTCATCTTGCATTCTTGTTTCTCTGAGCCCAACACCAACATATGCTGTTGCAGATGATGCCATCGGCACCGAAGATGAAACCACTGGCTCTTCAGCCAACAGTACCACAATAACTATCTACAGCTCCACTGGCATCACATCTGCTATAGAGTCAGCCACCGATGCCTCACCATTCCAGAAGAGAGACTCAGCAGCGGATGGCTCATTGGTCCCAGACTTTGCAGTATTGACAGAGGCCAGTGATTTGCCGCGAGGATCGTTTGGAGGACTACAGTTCCCAGGGGGCCTGCTGCCATCGCCCTCACCTGGTTGCAATTTGCCATCCTGCCAGGCGCCTTTAAAGCGCCTCGCCGCTGACGCGCAGCGGACGCGCACGGACGCCGCCCGGACAAAGGGCGGACAGTCTGTGACAGTCCGGGACTGTCCGAGGCTGGGCTGGGCCCTACCCTGTATGTCGACCTAAGCAGCCACAGAACACTGAAGACTTCCAAGCTGGTAATTTCGTCAAAGGGTTGACTGTACAGTCGAACTATTAACTGGTGTTAATTGCCCTGGTTATTGTCTTTTGTCTTTTTGTTTGCCTTGACCATGCCTAAAAGCTTAAGGGATCCAGGGCTAACGGGGACCGGCCCTCTTGATAACTATTTAGTTAAAAAGGTCAATAAAATTAACAGTGACCGACGGGCTTCCCTGGGGAAGGATTGCCTCCAGGTGAGCCCCCAAAATCCTTTAACTAATGAGAGTTCGCTTTCGGACAAAGTTGTTTGTGTTTCCCCTCCCCTTATTCAAGCAAGCGCTATGATTACGGCCACTGCTCAGGTTCACAAGGGCCCTGTAGATCAGGATTTGGATGTGAACTCTGCAAGTGATGAGACAGTTGAGGATACATATGTTCCCAGACCAGTTAGGACCTGCAGAAGGAAACAAAGGAATAAGGGGGGGGCTTCTACCAAAGGGAAAAAAAGGGAGAACATTGGAGAAAAATCTCATATCGTGCCAGACGAGCCTCTAAACAGCAGTCCTGGTGCAACAACTACTTTACTCCCTGACCATTTTTCAAAATTGTTCAGCTCCTTTGAGGTTTTACTCGATACAAAGCTAGATCTACTTTTTCAACCCCTGGTAAGGAAACTCGATATGGTCGCTGACGAGGTAAAAAGGTTGGGAGGATTATTAACAAAACATCTTGATTGGGTTGACTGTAACAAAAAGAAGGGGCAGTGTGTAGCTGGGCACGTCAATCTGGGTAGAGTAGAAAACCCACAAACTTCTTCTCAGCCCGTTAGCTTTAATGCTAGTGTCACGCCATCATCACCTATGATTACTATAGCCTCAAACACAGCTTGCCCAATAGAAAAGGAGCGGGTTTCAGTGTCTAAAGGTGAGGCGGTAACGAAAGTTAGATCTATTAACCTCCCCCCGGCATGCTCTCCATACGTTGTGATCTTAGCCAATGTCCCTCCCCAGGATAGGTTGGCAGTTCCCTTGCAAGAGGAATCGCACGACTCACTTAAGCAAAAGACAGTGTCGTGGTTACATAGGAAGTGTGGGTTCCCTTTTAACATGGCGAACGATATCTTAAGTACTCGCAGGGTAAACTGGATTGGGCCTTCCAAAAAAACATCAAATGGAGATTGTGTTATAGTCAATTTTAAACACACACAACATGTGGCTACTGTTTTACTGAGAGCAGCTTCACTGCCATTAGATATTAATAGTATTCAAGTACGCCCCCTTGGATTCTTCTACTCTCAATTTCCACGGAGAGATAGTTTCCATCTGATTAGACAGAGAAACTTCATCCCAGCATCAAATTCGCTGCCTCTTTCTCACCAGGGGGCAGGTGCTCCCCACCAGGTTATGGGTGGGCTAAATATACCCACATCTAATCGCTTTGAGGTACTCTCCCTGTTAGATACGTGCGACTGACAGGAGGTTGGTATACGGGGGGGGGACGAGTCATCCTCGGTTAAGGCTCTTCACATAGAGGATCAGCCCCCCGCATTACCTACAGAGAGTCATCTGCCTGCCGATGACCGCAAGGGGGGTTCACCCAAAAACTTGATCAAACTATTAACATGGAACATTGCCGGTTTACGTGCTAAGAGTGATAATTTATTTTGGTTAAGCTTCTTGAAGGACTTTGATATCTTGGCATTTCAAGAGACTTGGGAAACAGAAAGTAATTTTTGGCTAGATGGTTTTACTTCTCACTTTGTTCCAGCTTCTAAATCAGTTTCCGGAAGGGCCTCAGGAGGCTTAGTGGTTTTGCTCTCGGTGAAATTAAAAGGAACCGTTAGCAGGATAACTTGTACATGTAACAACTTTCTTATTCTGGAATTTAAACTCCCCAATGATAGGAAGTTGTTACTGATAAATTGTTATAATTCTCAACAAGAGGTCGTGCCGAATGAACACTTGCTATGGTTGGCGAATTTTTTAAAAATGTATTCTTTGAAGCAAACCACTTTTTGTTATTATATTTTGCTTGGTGATTTTAACGTACATTTATGTAGTCATAACTGTTGTTTAACTGATATTGATGGACCTGATCTGACATCACCCCAACATTTTGAGCACTCAAGTAAGGGCGAAGCTCTGGAAAATCTTCTTATTGAAAACCAGCTGTATCAACCAGGCTTCCACGAACAAACCGTACGGGTGCCCACCTTTATTGGAAGGGACAGTAACACCATTATTGACTACATATTTCTTTCATCTGGACTTTTACAATTTGTATGTTTTTATAACGCGATTCCATCTATTTTTAGTGACCACAATCCGGTGGTAATCGAAATGTTAGATGGCCTCTCTCTCTTAAATTCCCTTGCCTCACCCATGTTGGACAATAATCTTAGGGCAAAGGATCAGGGTAGAAGGTTAAATTGGTCTAAGGTAGTTCCAGAGGATTTTTTTAACTCAATAAAGCTAGAGGCGGCCCTAGACTTGGAAATCTGTGGGGACCAACTTTCTACAGGGAAGGAAGTAATCTCCTCGTTTGAAGCCGTATGTTTCCTAGTGTCAAAGGACCTAACTAGTAAAAGTAGACCAGTACAAACTAAAGTAGTCTCCGGCTGGTTTGACCATAACTGCACTAAAGCTCATAACAATCTTAAAATTGCACTTCAGGCCAGCCCGAGGAATAAAATTTTAGTGTCGCAGTTAAGGAGCGACTATAAAGAAGCACTGTTGGTCCGGAAAAAAGAAATTAAACTTAACGCCTGGGCCGATCTTATGGACAAGGCAACTCTAAAAGACAGTGCGAAATTTTGGTCTATTATCAACACTCCTTTATTCTCTGATGTTAAAAATGGAGTGTTGGATACTAATATAACAGAGAAGGACTGGTTAAGCCACTTTAAAATTATATATGGTAGCGACTTAGATTTAGAACCCATAAACGGGCAAGATTCGGCTTCTACTTTAATTCCAGTTAATTTTTATTTAACTGAAGTTTTAAAAGCAATTGAAGACTCTGCGGGTAAGAAGGCTCCCGGACCGGATGGGGTCCCCACCGACCTGTATAAGGCAAATCCGGTTTTTTGGGCCAATATATTAACCAATGTATTTAACTCCTCGGTTATCGCAGGTTTTCCTAAATCCTGGTCCCATTCTACCATAATACCGGTGTTCAAGAAAGGCCAAAGGGCAGACCCTAAGTGCTATAGGCCCATATCCTTGATAGACTCCTCTATAAAAATCCTGGGGAAAGTCATACTTGCTAGGATAACCAATTGGGCCTCGGACAATAACATCTTGTCCGATGCTCAATATGGCTTCAGAGCTGGCCGGAGCACGGAGGATCAATGTCTGAACCTCCTATTAGTAATAGATAAATATACTAGGGTGGCCGGGGGCTCTTTTTACTTGGGCTTTATGGATTTGTCCACGGCCTTTGATCTTGTTAATAGGTCAAAGCTGTGGACAATGCTTTTGGATTTGGGACTCGACCCCCCACTTGTGTATTTCCTTTCAGAGCTCCACCAAGATTTGAATGCATCGATAAGGATGACGACGGATGGGAAGTGTACGGCCAGCTTTAAGTCTAGTAGAGGGGTACGACAGGGATGCATTCTTGCGCCCATGCTGTTCACCCTATACATAAACTCCCTGGAACAAAATCTGCTGGCCGCAACGCAGGACATCCCGCGCATGGGAGGTACCCCGATACCGGTCCTCCTATACGCGGACGATGCTGTCCTGCTGGCTAGGACTCCCCTGGCGCTGCAAAGATTGCTGGACTCGTTCGGGGACTTTATGCATAGCCTGGACTTGGTGGTTAATAACGGCAAATCTCACGCTATGTCGTTAGGCCTTGCGAAAAATAAGGTAAAGCCTTTTTATTGTAGGGGAGCCGTAATATCAAGAGTAAAGACTTTCACCTATTTGGGAGTAGTCTTTGACGACAAGGGCTCATGGTCCCCCCAGCTCTCTATAAAGATAAACTCAATAAAAATCTCAACTGCGGCTGTACTTGGCTTTGCAAAAAGGCTGGGGGGTAAACCGACAGAGGCAATACTAACAATTTACAAAGCCAAAACAGTTTCCATTGTAAGGTACGGGGCGCCAATCTGGGGTTACATTAAACACGATGCGATCCAAACGGAAGAAAATAAATTTCTTCGCACCCTCCTCGGCCTCCCACAATCTACTGCTTCTTTCTCAGTCCATTTGGAACTCGGGTTAGGATACATAGCAGACATGATTAAATTAGCCCCATTATTGCTATGGATTAAAATTTGGCTAAACCCGAAACTTACTCTAAACCATAAAATACTAAAGGACTGTACTCGACTTGACAACATGAATAAAATTCCATGGCTGTCAAATATCGAGAGGTTATCTGCCTACATTGGGAGACCGGAAATTTTTTCTAGCCCTGAAACTCTCTGTAAGGCAGATCTTGACTGGGTAAAATCCAATTTCACGAAGTTAAGGGAGGCCGAGCGGGAAGAAGTTGAACTACGTAAACCTTCCGTCAGGGGACACGTCCTGGTATCTCAATCCTCAGGGTTGTCTTTATATCTTACAGTGGTAACCCATCCCTTTCACAAATGGTTGTTGTCCAAATTCCGGTTCAACCAATTACACCTTGTACTTTGGGATGTGGCTGGCTGGCATAAGCCTGAAAATGTTGCACCTTGCAAGTGCGATGATATTTCTCCACAAGACACTACGCACTTTATGTTATTCTGCCCCTTTTTCAAACATGCCAGGAAGAGGTTTATTATTCCCTTGCTAAAGAGTAGGAATTTTACTCAGTATAAACCAGCTTTATTGTTCCTAAGCATGCTTGATTGTCCATTAATTATGTTCTGTGTCGCTAGTTTTCTGGTGGCAGCTGTTAGAGAAAGGAGGGTGAGACTAAAACCTATACAGGATGTGGAGCCTATCTGATATATGGAATTTGATTCTGTATTATTGATTGCACGTTGTTTATGGTCTTTTATGAATTTTTATTAGGACTTGTTTTTAACTGTAGATTTGTGAATCGCATGATTTTATGTATTTATTTGTGTAGTATACTTTTATGATTTTAAGTAATCGAATAAAGTGGTTTTGACTTGACTTGACTTGACAGAGGCCAGTGGACTTGATACCTCACCGGAGTATGGGGAACTGCCACTGATGGGCCTTCCTCTACCTGAAGTGACCTCCTATCACACAGTAATCATAAAGGCTGCAGACATTTTAGACCTGCAGCTCCCATCCACGGAGGTCAAATCCAGCATGCTCATTGAGGTTGTGCACTCTACCTCTCACAAAGCGTAACCCTTACTTCCGTTTAATTACTCACTGATGGAGCTCATACTAGCCATATGGGAGAAACCAACAACGTCTACTGTCATTTCAAGACTGATCGCCCGGCAATATAGGCCAAATCTGGGAGATCCCATGTTATTTTCAGCTCACTTATCTATGGAGAACCTAGCTGTGTAGGCCTCTTGTTCCTCCAAACTGACACCATGCTCCTTTCCCTCTAAAATGGTTGATAGGGAATCAAACAATCTAGATCAATTTGACATGAAAATGTTTTTGCAGGGAATGTTTCTCTAAAATATATTATTGCCCCCTGCCCTCTTGGTAGATATGTGCATGCTCTGTTTGATTCTGTACAGGCTGTCATCCCCACTCCTTTGATCTGCTGATGAAAGATCGTCAGGCTGCCGCAAAGCAGGTGATACAGTCTGGCATAGATACTGCAAATTCAGTGGCAATATCCATTGGCACATACGTCTCACCACGTTGTCATGTCTGGTTAAGAAATTTTGGATTTATACCACATAAATCGCTATTGGACCTTCAGTTCGACGGAACTTGGCTCTTCGGTGCCAAAGCTGACTATGCATCAGAGAGATTTAAGAACAGTAAACCCACGGCCAGGGCTCAAATGCAACCTAGAGACTACCATCAGCTTTGGACATTTTGTGGCATCAGCAGGGGCTTTTCATTTTGAGGCCATCAACAGTTTATAGCTCAATACCAGCAAGAGATCTCCCTCTATGAGCAATATAGAGGACGAGGCAAGAGCTGAACATGAGCTATTCTGTTCCCTGCCTGTTTTTCCAATGTTTGGAGGTTTAAAACTTCAGACCTTTGGATCTTGCAAATTGTGGAGAGGGTGGAGCATTTCCATTCCAATGAACTCCCCCTCCTTTCTTCCCCATCCGGATATGCTACTGACAGACCATCTGTAGGTCCTGCAACAAGAGGTTTAGTCCTTGCTTCTCAAGGGTGTAATGGAATTGTTCTGGCTCAGGGGTGCTACACATGGTACTTCCTGTTGGATGGCAGCTTTTGTCAGATCATAGACCTCAGGATTCTGAACTGGTTCCTCAATAAGGAAAAGTTCAAAATGCTGTCACTAGCTCAGGTTCTTTTTGCACTCAAAACAGAAGACTGAATGATGCCTGATGACACACAGGATGCCTATTTCCACGTCCCTGTCCTGCACTGACATAGGATATTTCTTCACTTCATGGTCGCATCCTTACACTACCAGTTAGCGTTCCTTTTGTTTGGTCCATATTCCACGCCTCAAGTCTTCATGGAGGTGATGGCGGTGGTTGCGGCCCATCTCAGATGGCCGGGAATCCCGGTGTTCCCTTACCCTGGACAACTGGCTCATCAAAGCCAGTTCTCTAGAAATGATGTCTCACCGCTTACAGGCACAAACAAGTTGTTGTTCAACCTGGGCTTTTCAATCAACAAGATCAAGTCTAACTTGGAGCACATCCTGTTCATAAGGACATTATTGGACACCACATGAAGGCAAGCCTTCCCCCTACCCCAGAGGGTTCAAGATATTCAGGCTATGATTCTTATATTTCAGAGTGGAGCAATCACTCCAGGCCTGTTGGTCTTTTGCCTGTTTGGTCTGCTAGGCTCCTGCATTCTGTTGGGCACCTGTGTATGGTGGCACGTGAGGGACCTCCAGTGGTGCCTCCACAGGCATTGGTTCCAACACAATGGAGACCTCCAAAACTGTATTAAATTCTTAGTGTAGTGTGAACAGCAAACTTACACAAGAAAAGCTGTTTCACCCTCTCACTCCAACGACGGCAGTGATCACGCATGCCTTCACCCTATGGTGGGGAGCCCATATGGAGGACAAAGAGATCAGAGGCCTTTGGTCTCAAGAAAAACAGACATTTCCCATCGGCCTGTTGGAATTTTGGGTGATATTTCTGGCGCTTAAGGGGTTCCTTCCATTCAAAGTCAGTGGATCCAGATCTTGATGGACAACAAAAACGTGATGTGCTACCTCAGCAAACAAGGGGGAGTGGGGTTACTTCTTGTTTGATCAAAAGCTCTGCAGCTCTGGTACTGGGCTCAGGACCATCAGATCTGCATAGTAGCAAATCACTTAGCCGGTGTAGTTAACGTACAAGCGGACAATCTCAGCTAGCGTCATCTTGCCAATTACGAGTGGCAACTTCATCCAAAGGTAGTCAATGCCATTTCCTAGTTAAACTCCTCACATAGATCTCTTTGCCACTCATTAGAATGCTCACTTCCCGTAATGCTGATCTCTCAGTACCAGAAGCAGGGAGCATTAAGGGACGTGTTTTGCTTGAGGTGGAATTTTTCACTTAACTACGCTTTTCCTCCCGTACCCTTGCTTTCTCATGTTTTGAGGAAGATTCATCGCCACCAGGCCCAAGTAATCCTAATTGCCTTAGGCTGGCCATGAAGTTTTTAAGCTGCCAATTCGACTTGGGGATATAACCCCCTTGCCAAGCCCTAAACACCTCTTTTATTCCATATAAGTCACCTCTAAGGTTGGCCCTAGGTAGTCCATAGGGCACCGTGCATTTTAGTTAAAAGGCTGGACATGTACTTTACGTTTTACATGTCCTGGTAGTGAAAAACTTTGTTTTTATTTACTGTGAGGCCTATCTGTCCTATAGGACAACATTGGGTTGCCGTATTACATTTAATAAGTGCTACGTTTTGATTGAAGACAGATGAGCATTTTTTGTTTGGTATCTAAGAAATTGAAATTAAATATCCTCTTTTATGGTAAAGACGGATTTTAAATTACAATTTAGAAATTGCACTTTTAGAAAGTTTGCATTTTTCTGCCCTTAGCCATTTGATGCCTGCAGCCTCCCCTGGGCCACATGACTGGGTGTAGTTGGCAGTTAGACTTTGTGAATTCCTTCCAGACAGTCACACAGTAGAGGGATTAGGTGTGCCTGAATGGGCCATCCGCTGGCAGGATGGGTTGGCGGAGCTGGGCACAGCCCACCTGCATCTGAGTAGCTGGGCTCTGCCTTCACACTTAGGGCTTGTCACCTCCACATTGTCTCTGCAGCCAGATGGGAGCCAGGGCCAAGAAGTCAGGAAATTCCAAGTACTTCAAAGAGATACTTACCCCAACTTCAAAGAAGGCACCATGTATAGAAATAGGTCCCTCAGACCCACAATTCAGTTTACCTTCTGGACTTCTCAGACGACTGCCTGCTGCTGTAGCCTGCTGTGTACTCCACAAGACTTCTTTGCTGTACATGGAAGACTGCTTTGCTGCTTGGAACCTGCTTTCAACCCACAGAGGCCAGCCCTGCTATTTGAGACCTGATTTTTACATGAACCTGGAAAACCAAAGTTACTCTGAGGGGTAATTTGAAGGCCTCCTTTTCAGAGCCACAGGGACATAAAAGGCTCCCACCATCTTCACCCTACACCTGGATCCAGCCTGAGTGAGTCCTGAACCAACACGTGGTGTCCCACCAGACCTGGACCCTTGGTTGTGGTGCTAAATGTGCCCAGATAGCCAAAATCCAAAACATGCGACTTTGAGCATTGTCTCTGCAGCAAGCTTGGAGCCAGGGCCAAGAAGTCAGGAAATTCCAAGCACTTCAAGGAGAAACCTCTAGAAACTTACCCCAACTCCAAAGAAGGCACCAGGTATAGAAATAGGTCCCTCAGATCCACACTTCAGTTTACATTCTGGACCTGCGAAAGGCCTCTCAGACAACTGCCTGCTGCTGTGTATTCCACAAGACTTCTTTGCTGCACAGGGAAGACTGCTTAGCTGCTTGGAACCTGCTTCGAACCCACAGAGGGTAGCCCTGCTATTTGAGCTCTGCTTTTTCACATGAACCCAGGACAACCAGAGTGACTCTGAGGGCTAGTTTGATAGTCTCCTGTTCAGAGCCACAGGGACATAAAAGGCTCCCACCATCTTGAACCCACACCTGGACCCAGCCTGAGTGAGCCCCAAACCAACAAGGGGTTTCCCACCAGAACTGATCCTTGGTTGTGGTGCTAAATGTGCACAGATAGCCAAAATCCAAAACATCATACGTTTTTTGGCTAAAAACTGCTCTGAGAACCGAGGGACCACCGCGACCAACCTGCTCTTTGATTTGCCCAAGGTGCATCTCCAGTCAACCTGACTTCTTATCTGCTCTAGCCACTTTCTTCAATGTAGCAAAAAGAGGTATCCAACCTCCTCAAACTGTCTTCTGCTGCAGCCTCCTACCTCGTCCCGCTGGATATTTTCTACTTTCAAAAAACTGACCAAGTCCAAATGTAGAAATCTTCACTGCGCCTTCGTCCAGTGGCTTCTCACCAATTATTCTGCTTCCTCTGACACCGCCTGCAGCCTTGCCCCGCTGACTTTGACCTTCTCAGAACATTTTCTTCCAAATATATTCTAAGTCCGAAGGTAAGCACTGACCGGGCCCATCCCACTTCCTACTCTGTTTCTAAATTGATGTGGGGTTTTTCTTGTGTTGTATTTTCTCTTTATTACTGTTGTCTGCTGTATAAATACTATACACATTCCCTTAAGGGTTAAGCATGGGTTAATTAAGGGACTTTTGTGTTTCACTCTGTCAGGGATTGTGGCTGTTGCTTGATCATGGCTCACACCCCAATCAAACAACAACCTAATTTCTCACAAGCCTTATCTGTGAAATCTCCATTTACTTCTTTCTTCCCAGATGAGCTGGTGTTAAGAGCCAGGGCTGCTGTCCTACTAAAGTGGTTAGCCCCTTGCACCTAGCCCTGTCCATTATGCTTCCAGCATTCTATCCTCATCCACATCCAATGAAGGATGGAAGAAAGGCTTCACCGTTTTGACCCCCAGAGAGTGGTCAGCTTCTATCTGGACAGGACCTTTGAATTCAGCTGAACACGTTGGAATGAGGAAGGGCAGGGCAGTGCTATATCATGGCATACAAGTAACCATCAGAAGGTAGTCATGCTTATTCCACCAGAACCAAGTATTCTGCTTTAGCGCTGGCAAGAGGCGTGCCAGTTGCAGACATTTGTGAAGCTGCAACCGGACATCCCTCTACATTTTTTAAAAGCAATATAGTTTGGACTCTGGAGTGAGGAGGGAAGGTCACTTCGCTTTGCAGTGCTTCAAGGTTCCTTGGAATAACCTTGTGGGGGCGGGACTGCTTGGGGAATCTATTCAATAGGTGAGGAATCTGCAGATGGAAATATTAATCAATACATTTTTTTTACTTTCCTTGAGTAATGCACTTTCTGATAGATATTGTATATACCTGCACATTGCTCACCAACTAACCTACCCCCTGTTACATGGCTTGATATACCACATGTTTACTTGATGTGGTTTCAACATACTCCAGAAAACAGCACATACATAAGTTTGAGTAAGAGGAATCCCAAATTAATAAAGCAATCTGTTGGATTAGGGAAGGTGGACGCTACTACTCTGCAGTCTGCAGTGATGTCTGCACAGCAAAGAGGCATAACATGAAATAGGGTAAATTTGGCTATTTATCACTCCAGTTAGTGAATACAGATCTCACAGAGGGCTTGATTACCATTAAATACAGAACGCTCCCTCTTTCTCAATCAACAATAAGCATTAAGTGTAATGCCCCAGCATATATCTAAGTGAACCCAATGTGGAATACAAGACAACCTCTTGTCAACGTGAGCAACCTAGCACTTTTTCCCTAGATGCTATTCACACAGCCCATCCCTAGTACGCCTGCTCTCAGTTCTAGTCGGGAATTGAATGTTAATCACCAAACCAGCTTATCTACCCAGCCTCTCTCCAGCAACTCTGCTCCTAGCAAAGAAGGTGTTCCTAGCTCTGGTCGCGAAACGCCCGCTTAGCCAAAAGCTCTCAGCCTACAAAAATATAGCGCAAGAGGCTTAGAAAAACTCACAATAAACAGAGCGTCAAAGGACCTACACCCATGCAGCTTGAGCAAGTCTACACCATCTTTAGACCAGCCTTTAAGAATAAGAGAAAATTATGAGTTGCCTAGGGCAATTAACTCCAATAAGGAAGCCAAGGACAGTCCAGAGCCTCCCAAACCTTCATTCCCAGTCCAATCAGGTGCTTCACCTGCATATCATACCCTCCCATCGAAGCAGTCATTACCGAACAACCCAGCTCGAGACCAGAACACAGTTGCAGGAACCTGCCCTGGAACTATCAAAGCCAACTTGGTAGGTGTCCAGCACGTTCAACCAGAGTATCAATCACTCTTGGTGGTAGTAACTGGACCTAACATTCTCTATCAAACAACCAACAGTGAAGGCCTGGTGTCCAACCAGCAGTCTAACCATAAGTCATTGCCCCTCCCCTTTACTTCAGGCAACAGGTTACTATAAAGTTTCAACCTTCTTCTGCGTACAGCATGCCGCCTAATAAGCGACCTTCTCTGAATGCTGACAGTCCCTCTAAAAGTCTGTGCAACCGTATCTTTATACCAAAATACAAATCGAGGAAATTTGATAAAATCAACAGTCAACGTCCATTGTTACAATAGTTCAGAGTCGCTTGATGTCAAATACAAACTTCCAAGACACCTATTCAGATTGCCACGACGAGGCCAAACATCCACTAGCTCAAACTTACCATGCAACAACTGATTGGGCTTGGCTCCTGGGCTCCCGGGCTCCCTGCCACCAGAGTGAATAGGCGCAGGAGGGTTTGGCAATGCAACTGCCTAGTCGACTGGAGAGTTTCTCAACATGTGCATGGAGCATCAAGGGCTTATCCAGTAAAAATTGAGGATGGGCACTTTTTAGACTATATTAAGTCCTTTCATCTGGTGATACTCCATGAAACCTGGGCCCTAGAGGCTCTTGAACTTCTAGCATTTTTGGGATTCAGAAAACCAGCAATCAAAACTCACATGATAGGCCGCTGGGCTGAGGGTCTCACCATCTACATAGCGACTGATATAAAAGCTAAAATAGAAGTGATCAACATTGATCATCCGAACCTGCAGGCCGTCAAGCTCTCGAAATGCTTAGCAACTAGTGCTTTCCCTTTGTTGATTATAAAGGTCTGCACCCATCCCTCACTTGCCAAGAAGAAAGAAACTATTGACACTTTACTGGCTTTCATTACTGCTCGAACAACTTCATGCCTGGTTCACTCATTCTTATGCTGACATGAATTTACTACAGGCTGTAATACGAGACCAACTCATAGAAATACATGATCAGATCTGGCATACCCCTACATTTCATCCACTTATGCAGAGGAATGACGCTAAAGTTTGCTTATTCACCTACGACTTTGGGTTTGAGAACCCTGAATGGTTGCATCAATCCAGACATTCCAGCACAACCTATATATCATTCGGCAACCTCCAACTCAATCCTCAATTACATCTTTGTGTCCCTAGCACTATTTCATATGATCACCCATTACGTACTGGGAAGTCGTCTGGAAAGCGACCACCAACTTCAGAAGATCCTTTTACGCTTACACTGCTCAATGCACGACCAGGCCCAACTTGACGTTGGTACTGTCTCCACCACTAACTACAAAACACTTTACTAGTCAACAGAATCCATTGAGCGAGTGGAACATAAAGCCAGGTATAACTAGGAGCTGGTATGCAAATCAATTTCTGACCCATTGGATCAGTGGGCCAAGCTCCCGGCCCTCTTCCTGGATCCACAGGATCAATCCCGTGAGTTAGCAAACCCTCAAGTTTCAGCACAGGGCCAACCCGTAGGGCTTCAACTATATTCATCACAGCCAACCATGCACTGCGGCTACTGTGAAATAGCTCAAATATGTCCTTATGGAGGGTGACCCTCCCCAAGCTGAGAACACTGTATATAAAAATTAAAAATAAAAAAGCTTCATGGGAGTCAGCTAAGTCAGAAGCAGATCGGTATTGGTGTAAAATTCTCCCGGCATTGAGAAGAAACTATGCTAGAGAGTTCTGGAGATTTGTAAATGACGCCTCAGGGTCTTGGCGGCCCCCCTCCTCCTCAAACATCCCAGAAGCTGCCTGTATCGCTTATCTTCATGAAATGTATGGGGGCCCCAAGTCACTACCGTCCTTACATGAAACAGGAGCTTCAATCCAAGGGACAGCCCACAGTAATCCTTCAATTCAACCAAGGGATATGGAGAAAATATTTGTTTGCCGGACATCGCAATGGCGCTCCAGGACCCAACGGTCTGCTGCAGGCGATCTTCAAACAGAACACCCATTACTGGGCCAACCACCTCTCCACCCTGTGCAACCACATCATTACCAATCAGATTATTCCGGATAGCTGGAGAGGATTGATCATAGCTCGAGCTATAAAACAGGGAAAACAACACCACCCTCAAATTACCGGTTAATTGCCTTATTGGATGGGGAAGCAAAATATTTTGCCAACTTCTATCCGCCGATCTAACTGACTGGGCAGAAGAAGGCTCATTGGTCCCGGTGAATCAAACTGGGTTCATCAAGAAAACAGGCACAACCACCAACATCTTAATGCTTACTCTGCTAATCCATCAAGCAAGACGCTGCTCTTCAGACCTATAACCGTGCTTAGTGGACTTAAGCTTTGCTTTTGATGTAGTTGAGAGCAACATCCTGTGCTCCAAGCTGCAAAACTGGGGAATCTCGCCTTCCCTACTAAAAGTCATCTAACAGCACGTGAACAAGGGTAAGGCTGGGCACAGGAGCCTTGATCTTGAAGATACGCACGAGCAATGGCCTAAAACAAGGATGCGTCTTGGCTCTGTTTCTGTTTAATTTGTCCTTAGCAGAGCAGTCAACTGCTCTCAACAGCATTAACTCTCACTCTCCCATGTCGTCTAGATTTAATCAATCAATCAATCAATCATAGCATTTGTATAGCGCACTACTTACCCGTGAGGGTCTCAAGGCGCTGGGGGGGGGGGGTGGGGGGGGGGGCAGTGCTGCTACTGCTCAAAAAGCCAGGTCTTGAGGAGTCTTCTGAAGGTAAGCATGTCTTGGGTCTGCCGTAGGTGGATGGGGAGGGTGTTCCAGGTCTTGGCAGCGAGGTGGGAGAACGATCTACTGCCGGAGGTCGCTCTTCGGATGCGGGGGACTGTGGCGAGGGCGAGGTCAGCAGAGCGAAGCTGGCGGGTGGGGGGTGTAGAAGATGAGTCGTGTGTTGAGGTACACTGATCCGGTGTTGTGAAGTGCCTTGTGTGCGTGGGTGAGGAGCTTGAAGGTTATCCTCTTGTTGACAGGGAGCCAGTGCAGGTCTCTCATGTGGGGTGTGATGTGGCTGCGGCGAGGGGTGTCGAGGATCAGGCGTGCAGAGGCGTTCTGAATGCACTGAAGTCATTTCAGGAGTTTGGCCGGGGCTCCTGCTTAGAGGGCGTTTCCGTAGTCCAACCTGCTAGTGACGAGGGCCTGGGTGACCGTTCTTCTCGTTTCAGTGGGGATCCACTTGTAGATCTTGCAGAGCATGCAGAGGGTGTTGAAGCAGGAGGAGGAGACGGCGTTGCCCTGCTTTGTCATGGAGAGGGTGGAGTCGAGGATGACCCCTAGGTTGCGTGCGTGGTCGGTGGGTGTTGGAGCTGTTCCTAGTGCGGTCGGCCACCAGGAGTCGTCCCAGGCCGAGGGTGTGGATCCGAGGATGAGGACTTCCGTCTTGTCCGAGTTTAGCTTCAGTCAGCTGTTCTTCATCCAATCGGCGACGGCTTTCATTCCTTTGTGGAGGTTGGTTTTGGCGGTGTGGGGGTCCTTGGTGATGGAGAGGATCAGCTGGGTGTCATCGGTGTAGGAGATGAAGTTGAGGTTGTGCAGTCAGGCAACGTGGGCAAGCAGTGCCATGTAGATGTTAAACAGCGTTGGGCTGAGGGATGAGCCCTGGGGTACGCCGCAGAGGATCTTGGTGGCTTCGGAGCGGAAGGGGGGGAGGCGGACACTCTGTGTTCTGCTGGAGAGGAAGGAGGTGGTCCAGTCCAGGGCCTTCTCTTGGATCCCGGCTTCGTGGAGGCATGTGCGTAGTGTGCGGTGGCAGACCATGTCGAAGGCGGCTGAAAGGTCCAGGAGGATAAGGGCCGCGGTTTCTCCGTTGTCTAGCAGGGCCCTGATGTCATCGGTGGTGGCGTTGAGGGCAGTTTCGGTGCTGTGGTTGCTGCGGAACCTGGACTGGGATGGGTCCAGAATGCTGTTCTCCTCGAGGTAGCGGGTCAGTTGTTTGTTGACAGTCTTCTCGATGACCTTCGACGGGAATGGGAGCAGGGAGATGGGCCGGAAGTTCTTGAGGTCCTTGGGGTCCGCCTGGGGTTACTTGAGTAAGGCGTTGATCTCGGCGTGCTTCCAGCTCTCTGGGAAGGTTGCTGTCTCAAAGGAAATGTTGATTGTTTTCCGAAGATGGGGTGCGATGGTAGTGCTGGCTTTGTTGAAGATGTGGTGTGGGCATGGGTCTGATGGGGATCCGGAGTGGATGGTGTTCATGATTTTGATGGTGTCGTCGTCGTTTATGTTAGTCCTGGAGAGCAGGCGGTCGGTGCGGATGGTGGTCGTGGGGCTGTCGCGTTGAAGCTGTCGTGGATGTCAGCGATCTTGCGATGGAAGAAGGTGGCAAGTGAGTCGCACAGGTCTTGCGAAGGTGGGATGTCGTTGGTGTTGGAGCTGGGGTTGGAGAGTTCCTTCACGATGTTGAAGAGCTCTTTGCTGTTGTGTGCGTTGTTGTGTAGGCGGTCTTTGAAGGAGGCCCTTTTGGCGGATCTGATGAGGTGATGGTGTCTGCGGGTGGCGTTCTTGTGGGATGCGTAGCTGTCCGGTGTTCGTTCACGGTGCCAGTTCTTCTCTAGCTTTCGGCAGGTTTGCTTGGAGGCCTGGAGGTTTTCAGTGAACCAGCTGGCTTTCTTGCTGGTGTGGTTATTGGAGGGTTTCTTGAATGGGGCGAGGGTGTTGGCGCAGTCGTTGATCCACTGTCTGAGGTTGCGGGTGGCGGTGTTGGGGTCGGTGGGTTCGGCAGGTGGGCTCCGGGCGAGGGTGGTGGTGAGCTGGTCTTCGGTGACTTTGCTCCAGCAGCGGCGAGTTGGGTGCGTGGTGGGTTTCCGGAAGGTGAAGTGGATACAGCGATAGTCGGTCCAGTGGAGTTCAGTGGTGTGGTTGAAGGAGACGTGGGGGCTTGCGGAGAAGATGGGGTCAAGCGTGTGGCCGGTGGAGTGGGTGGGTTTAGTGACGAGTTGTCTGAGTCCGAGTTTGGCGAGATTGTCAATCAGGGTGGTGGAGTTGGTGTCGTTGTTGTTCTCTTTTTTTTTTTTTTTTTTTTATTATTTGCAGTTTGAACACATCATTACAAAAAGAATCAGCACAAATACAGATCCAACCGGCACAAAATACAGTACATAAGATTTAGGAGGAAACATATAAGAGCAAATTTAAAAACTTGTAACCCTAACTCGGCTGGCTACTGACCATCCCTCTCCATGTTGATATCGGGGCCCACAATCTATTTCCAAAATCCCACATTTTTTTACTCTTCTGCTCATACAGACATCTCATGTATGCTCAGCAGTCTAGAGAGCCACATTTGAAAAGAAGGGGCCGATGTATCTTTCCAACCCGCAGAAATTAAGATCCGGAGCACTGCCACAGACATAAAAACCAGCGCTTCTTCAGCCTGTACCAATTTCTGCTTATGATCACAGCCCAATAACATCAGGGTAGGGGATAGATCGATCTTATGACCTAGCAGCCCCTCCCGGAACTTTCCCACTTCCCTCTGTAATGAGGACAGTGAGCTGCAATAAAAGAACATATGCAAGAGATCGGCTTGCCCAGCATTACATCTTGGGCATCTATCATCTACCCTGACCCCCAAGCGAATAATTTGGCGGGAGAATGATATAAATTAAAAACAGTTTTATAATGCTGGGCCCTCAAATTTGTAGATCTAAATACTTTTTTATTCAGGGTGAGGGCCAGATCCAGGTCTACATCAGGGTCCCCCAATTTCAAAGCCAAGGACGCCTCTGTCTTTTCTATATCATCTTGTAATTCTGCAATTAACTGCTTATAAACCCATTTTATCTTCTTACACCCCCCATTTAACAAGACTATTACGGGGGCATCCTCCATATGCGAAAATGTTGGTCTCAGTGCCTTTAATGACCGTGCTACTTGACCATACAAAAACCAATGATTGACCGGGATATCAAACTTTTGTTGAAGGGCATCAAAACCAAGCGGTTCGATGCCTCCCCATATATCCCCAAAGGTCCGAATGCCAAGATCCCTCCAAACCTGTAAATTCCTATCGGCCCCCACATGAGGGAACAGACTAGAGTTGCACAAGTGGAGATAACGATTTACCTTTGGAATTTTGCATAGCTTAAAAATCGACCTCCTAACCCCCCAGACCACTTCCAAGATCTTCAGACGGGGCCTCTTATAGTATCTTCGATCAACTTCCCGCCACAGCAGCCCAATGGCCTTTTCCCCAATTAACAGCTCAAAAATGGAGGGTATGTCCAGGGCTGCCGAATTAATAACACCAGAATTAGTCTCCTGTTGGAACAGGATGGACATTTGTGTCAAAAGACAAGACCAATGATATAATCTCAAATTTGGAAGGGCGAGCCCTCCCCTTTCCCTAGGAAGTGACATATGATTTGTAGGACGCCTGACCCTGCCGTACTGCCAAATAAATCTTATAAAAAAAGAATCCAAGCTATTAATTAATTTTTCCTCCAAAAATAGGGGTATGGCCCTAAACAAATAAAGGACTCTAGGGAATATTGACATTTTTAAAACATTTACCCTCCCAATCTGAGAAAGATGTAACACGTCTATCCTCTTTAGCTCTTTTCAATAGATTTCAAAAGTGGGGGATAATTCTCAGCTATTATTTCCTCCACTGAGGCATTGATCTTGATCCCTAGATATGTTGCTGAGTCCACATATCTCGTGTCGCTTTTGACTATATTCCCAGTGCAAATTATTTGGGTTTTGAGTTCATTTAAAAGGTAACCCGACCCCTTGCCAAACTCCGCAGCTATTTCAACCAGGGCCATGAGCGCCTGTTGAGGGTTGGTTGTAATAATTGCCAAATCATCGGCATAGTCCAAGATTTTACTAATGTGGCCATTGCAAACCACCGGACTAATCCTGGGGGACCCTAATATTTTCTGGATGAGTGGGTCAATGTACAAAGTGAGGAGGATCGGGGAGCAGGGGCAGCCTTGACGGGTGCCTCTCTTTATGACTATCTTCTCAGAGCTCTCTCCCATAACCACCACCCTCGCGACCGGATCTATATACATAGCTTTGAGAGCTCTGATAACTTTCTCCCTGAATCCTCTCCCTACCAACACACCCCAAAGGAAATCCCAGTCGACCCTATCGAAGGCCTTTTCTGCGTCAAGCAGGATCTTGGCCATCTCCCCTCCCCCTGCCACCTGGGCATCGAACAGCGCTATCGCTCTTCTAATGTGGTCCGTAGTGCTGCGTCCCGGGATAAACCCATGTTGCCAGGGGGAGACGAGACCACCAATGATCCTGCCCAACCTCTTCACCCAAATCTTTGAGTATAACTTTGTGTCCGCATTAATTAGCGAGATTGGGCGGTAGGAGCATAGTTTCTCCCGGGGTTTCCCTTTCTTATGAAAGACTACAATGTTGGTTTCTCGCCAGGAGGCTGGAACCACTCCTGTACACAATATTCCATTAAATAAATCCACTTATAACGGTATAATCACTGGTTCTAAACATTTATAGACCTCCAGAGGGATCCCATCCGGGCCGGTGGCCTTACCAGGGGCTAGCTCGTGCAAAGCCTCGATTATCTCACCCCCACTGATATCCCTATCCAGTTCATCCTTCTCCAGAATATTGAGGCGGGGACCATTATCCACCACCTCAGCCCCCTGATTACCGTCCCGCGTTTCCTCGTCATACAGGCATTGGTAGAAGTTTTTAAAAGCCTTTATTATCTCATTTCCCTGAGTGAATTCCTCCCCATTTTCTTCAATCCGGGAAATATTATTCCTAGCTTTCGCCTGTCTTATTTGCAGAGCTAAAACTCTGCCGGCCTGCTCTCCCGTTTCGTAACGCTTAGCCTTAGATGTTTGATACTCTCCCAAAGCCTTCTGTAGTTCCGCTCTAATTTTCAACAGTTCCCTCTGGCTCTTACTACTGTCCCCTCCAATAATTATATATCTCATGTGCTGTTCTTTTGCATCAGACAGAATACACATTAACCTCTCCACTTCCCTCTTATCCTCCTTTCTTATCCTGGCCCCAAAACTTATAGATTCCCCCCTTAAAGCGGCTTTGAATGACTCCCAAACGCCATTCCTAGAAGCGCTAAACCTATTGGCTGCAAAAAACTCATCTACCCATTTCAACAAATGCCCAGTAAATCTTATATCCACCAATAAACGCCTCTCAAATGTCCACCTGGTCCTGACCCTATCAGGTCCAGATATTTCATAAGACAATATCAAAGGATTGTGGTCAGACAATTATTTCGGGAGTTTCGTTATTCCTACTCTGTTTATTTCAGTAGAGGAAATAAAAAAATAGTCCAGCTTAGTGTACTTCTGAAAAGGATTTGAAAAATATGTAAAACCAGGCTTTAACGGTTCTTTTGCACCCCATACATCCTTCAACCCATGGGAGTTGATAAGGGCTTTTATTGCCCTGAAAACTCTTGGTTTTCGACCCTGATACACAACAGAGTCGTTCCAGTCAGAGGAAATATTTAGATCTCCACACATTATTATGGGGGTTGACCAGGTAGCTAGCTCCAGTTCTAGGATGTCGAAAAGCTCCGGATCATCTTCATTTGACCCATACACTACGCAAAGTGTCAGGCCCCTTTCTAATTCCACTAAAACCCATCTACCATTGCTATCCGCCTTAGTCCGCCTGATCCCTCCCCAAAAATTTTTCAATCAAATCGCAACTCCCCTGTTTGTTGAAGATTGAGTAGAACAAGCCACCAACTCAAAACCGCTGAATGACATCAGGCCCCTTTTAGACCAAGGAAGGTGAGTCTCCTGAAAACAGAGAATATCGATTCTATTATTCTTAACAAAGTGAGCCAGCCTTAGACGTTTCCTCCAGTCGTTTAACCCACCTATATTGACAGAGCAAACCCTAATACATGCCATCTTGACGCACTATTTGAACGCAGCAATAAACCTGCTCTTTAGACTCCTTCGAAATCCCTACAACCATAATCTGTCTAAAAAAATAAACAAGATGAAACAAACTGCAATTTTTTCCCTTATTTTTTCACCCCTTGACCCCCAAACCCCTACCACCCTTCCTCCCACCCCAATCACCCTCCCTTCCAATGTGAGCCCCTCCCCTTTCGCCGTTCCTCAACCCAACCCTCCTTGGTGAAGCGCTCAGACCTAGTCTGTGCATATGATGGAGCTGCAGTGAGCAAGTGAGGACAAGCACTGAAACAACAAAGTAAATGGTACCCTTTAAAGCCCCTTAACTTATTTTAGATGTTTACTCCTATCAAAATGACTAAGATCGCAACCACACCCAATTACTGTGAAATTATTTTACACCCCATATCCAATCCAGAGACTAGTCCACCTTCTTGCCCAGAGAGACCAGATACTCCTTCGCTTTAATTTCTGACGAGAAAAGAGGGTCCTCCCTTCATTGATCATTTTTAACTGAGCCGGATTTATAAGATAGGCTTGAATCCTCTTCTCCTGAAACGGTTTAATCATTTCCCTCATTCGCCATCTTCTCTCCACAGTCGCGTGGCAGTAATCAGGGCGGACAAAGAAGGAAAAACCATCGCCGCTCCTCCTAGCGTCCAGTCTGGCCTTTTCAGCAATGGACTGTCTCAATATGAAGTTGCCAAAAAATATCAGTACTGCTCTGGGCTTATCCCCTTCTTTAGCATTGGACCGAATCTTGAAGGGGGTGCGGTGGACTCGTTGTATTTCAATAGACCAGTTCCAGCTTGAAAGCTCTGGAAATGCTTGCTGAAAGAGCTTGATGATAAAAGCCCTAATGTCCGAACCTTCCACCCCCTCCGGGATCCCCAAGACCCTCAAGTTATTCCTGCGGAGCCTGTTCTCCATCTCCTCCATTTTCCACTGTAGGTCCACAACCTGGGAGCATTGGGCATTGACTTTGCTAGTAGCCACAGCTACCTCTGCCTCCGTGGATACCACCCTCTCTTCCAGATTGGAAACTCTGTCCACCGTATTGGTGCAGACTTTCGATAGCTTCCTTACCACTCCCTGCATCTTCCTCATTGCGGCCTGAGCCTTACGATTATCCTGGCGAGTTTCGTCTCTGTGGGCAAGTATCTCCTGATGTATGGTCTCCAAAAGTGAACGATGAGTGCTATCCACCGCAGGTCCTCCCTGCAGGGCTAAGTCGGGAGAGTGATCCCAGCTCAGTTCTCGGGAAGAGTGACAGATTTTCAGGGGCTGACTCTTGACCACCAGAGGCTGCTCTATAGTTGCCGGAAGACCGTCCTCAGAGTCAGATTCTGAGCCGAAATAAGAGCTACGTTCTTCTTCCTCGGACCATTCCGCCCCATCAGAGACAGAAAAATAATATTCACTCGGCACTTTTTCCTTGTCGGTAATTGTTCCGGTAGGCAACAGATCAGCTTTCTGAGGCTTGGTGTTTACTACTGTTCCTAACCCTGGCTGACCTCCCGTGCAATCCACCCCAGAGGCCTGACCCAAGATACCGCCACATCCTTTCCCCGTATCTAAGGGTACTGTGATGACCTCCACAGGGGCCGGCTCATCTGGGACAACTTCCTTTTCTGCAGGGACAGATGACAAGCTTGGGATATTAGCTGAGGGTAAACCAGTGGGGGTGGTAAAGTCAGAGCGTTCCTCAAGAGACAAGGGAGAGTTACCAGGAAGAGTATCCAACAGTAAGTTTGGACCAACCTCCGCGGCCTTAGGCCCCTTCTCCTTCTCCTTACCAACTTTGGGCAAGATGTCCACGATTGAGGCTGCCGCAAGCCGGGTCCTGCCTGCGACCTGTTGCCTTTTCTTCGTTTGTCCTCCTAGTATTTGGGGACCACGCAATTCCTATCACCCTCCACCTCGATCTCCTCCCTCTGGGATTTTTTCCTGTGGAGCACCGCTTTAGCACCAGCACCAGCAGCCACTTTGGGGGCCATGATGTCCCTCTGCGTTCTCAGACCCAGTGATTGCCTGCCGAGACTGCTGAGACTACCACTGTCCGACTTCCCTGGCCGTAAACTGCACGCTGCCACTCCCCGCTGCCTTGGAGCCTGACTCCGCCCCTTCTTGCTTCCGCGAAGCTCGCGTAGTCTGTGGGCGGAAGAGAGAGCCGCGAACGCGGCCAGCGCCAAACGAAGAGCCTGCCTAGAGAGCCTGCACCCGGTAAGTGCCGTAGTCATCGCCAGTTTCCGTAGCCGTAATTTCGACCGATATGTGTCGAGATCGTGTGTGGCCGCGTCTGTGAGCCGGATCTCCTTGGGGCTTAATTCACTGCCCTCACTGCATTGCTGCGTCGGCCCCCGTTACGGGGCCGCCATCTTGCTTCAGTGTTGTACCGGTGTCGTTGTTGTTCTCGAGGTGGAAGTTCAGGTCCCCGAGAAGGATGTAGTCCGTGGAGGTGAGGGCGTGTGTGCTGACGAAATCGGCGATGGAGTAGCTGAACTGTGGTCAGTATCCGGGGGGTCTGTACATGAGGGTTCCTCTGAGGGTGGTGTTGGGGTCGGTGTGGATCTGGAAGTGCAGGTGTTCGGCGGTGCTGAGGGTGTTGTCAGTGTTGGTCGAGACTCTGAGATTTAACACCTCACATATGCTGTAGGCCGATGACATCATCCTGATCAGTTACACCAAGGTCGGCCTACAGCGACTAATTACGGCATCTGCCCTCTATGCTGCAAATCATGGGCTTCGAGATGATCTAGAAAAAACTAAAACAATGTTAGTGAGCACTAGAAGATGCCCGCCTCGGAGCTTTCCCTGGATGGCTCAGCCTTGGAATCTGTGCAGGAGTACAAATGTCTGGGTGTATTCTTTAACTTGAGAGGTGCCTTTTATAAAGAGTACAGCACGATACAAAGGAGAAACAACACTCTAACCTCTGTCTTTTGCACCTAAGGAACTCTTTAAAAGGAATGTCTCTTCAACTACTCGTACAAGTCATGTTTGCTAAACACGCCCCCTCCCTCACATATGGTGTCGAGGCCCTGAGAGGAAGAGCCGACAAAATAATCAATAACACCATAACTGGCACATACCGGTGACTCTTTAATTTTCCACACCAAGCATCACCTGCCCAAATTCACCTTGAGTTTGGCCTCTGGAGACAGAGCATCAATAGCTTGGGTGCTTACCTGAATTTTTGTTACAAGCTAAAAAATGTATCTGGCGCCACCTTAAATAGAATTGAGTGGAAGACCATAAACGATCCTAGAAAATCCTCAGCCCATGCCTATCTAAATTCGGCCCTAACCACCTTCAAGGCAGAGGCACTTTGGACCTTAACTCTTTCCTAACTAGCTTTTAGCAGAGTGATCAACTCTATCGTTTAGGGAAGGTCTCCTCCCTAAACAATAAAGTTATGCTGTCCAAGAGATCATATGCATGGATGATAAAAGCTCATAGGGCTTCCTAAAGCCCCAACCATATCTCAGGAAGCTGTTTGGGTTAAAGGCAAAACTCAATCTGCTGAATGTTTGGCTTGGAAGGCTTCTGATGTGGTACAACTCCCCCGTTTGGAGGAGAACTTCCACTGAGACCACATGCTTTTCTATGCAGATATCCAAAGGAAGACATATGTCATATCGTTTACACTTGCCCTGCCTTAATGATGGATGAAAAGGCCTGCTGGAACAGCACTTTATGAAGAATGAAGATATGCAATTCCCACTCCATTAGTGTCTGTGAGTTATTTACTGCTGTGTCTCTCTTGGCCCAGCATACGCCTTGTGGTACAACAACATTATACCAAAACACTAAGCACTTTCTCTTATGTATTTGTGCTAACAAAGCAAATATAGTTTTATGGAAATTTGTTCCGGGTTTCTAGGTGCTATGGAATTCCCTCTTCATTAGTAACTCTGAGCTATCTCCTGATGCTGCTTTCTTGGCCAGCACAACTTGTGGGCCAACTGACATTGGGCCAAAACACTAAGCACTTTATTTTGCGTACTTACACTAACAAAGCAAAAATAGTTTTATGGAAATTTGTTCCGGGTATCTAGGTGCTTTGGAATTCCCTCTTCATTAGTAACTCTGAGCTATCTCCTGATGCTGCTTTCTTGGCCAGCACATCTTGTGGCCCAACTGACTTTGGGCCAAAACACTAAGCACTTTATTTTGCGTAGTTGCACTAACAAAGTAAAAAGAGTTTTATGGTCATTCACTGCAGAGCTTTAGGTGCCTCACATCTAACTAAAACTAATCAAGGAGGAACGTATAGAGACTTACACAAAGCTGGTCATCTTTTAATGATTGTTTACACTTACCTGTTTTAAATTTTTTTAACAGTAATTGTAAGTTTTAAGTAACCGATCAATAAAGATTATTACCTAATCACAACCTCTCTAAGTGTCCTGAGCAGATCTTTTGAAAAATGCCACAGGTACCTGAAAATAATAGTATTGCCAAGTGCATGTCTCCCAAGAGTCGTAGGGTGCTGGGGCTGCAGGAAATTTGGCCCGGAAATGCTTGGATGCTACCCTGTCCAGGGGCGTTGATTGACTAGGTAATGATAATTCCATAATTCCATTATTCTTGTACCATAGTTTGACAATGATCCCAGAGGAGTAGAGCTTAGTCATATTTACTTGTATACATTAAAACCTCCTCGTGATGATCCTTGTTATATTATTAAAGGATAATCTAAAAATCGACTCGGTCAGTGGCTGACCTTGTTTCCAAACTTAATGACCTGGAATGGAGTAGTTCCATAGCACAACATTATATCTGTCTCTATGAACCCTCTGTATGTGCAGGTTGTCACATGCTACAGTATCCCTGCTGCTGCTTCTTCTAAAGGCAGGGCCTCAGTTAGTTTCAAACAAACCACAAGATCAGACCAACATGTTTGTTGTGTAGGGATCTTCAACTACTGGAAATTATTTTGCCTTCCAGTGCAGTACTTAACGCTTTTAATGTTTGCAACCCTATGGCATCCAGCCTTGATGTCTATTAGACTTTGTATAAGCTCAGCAAATGTTACAACTGTTTCAGAGCGCACACCAAAATTCACTTTTGATTCTAATAGGTATCACAGTTATATACATTACATCTTCCTGAACAAAAATGTCATCATCTAATTGATAAGGATTGATAAGTAGAGTTGAGAGTGACCACACTCCTTTGGTCCTGGAATTAAAACTAAAGATTATTCATAGTTTATCAAACAACCCTAAGATGTGGAAATATACCGCACCCCCTCAAATCATAAATAACGGAAGGAACCTCAAGTGAGACATGTTTCATTTAAAAAATATTTGCTCCATCTCTACACTTCTGTTCTTCTACTGCTCAATTAGTTTTTTTTGGCAGGGGAGAACATTAGTAGTAGTAAAATTGCTTGAACAGATTATGAAAAAGATGAGTCCTTTTCTTTGTACAGCATTTAGTATAAGATCCCGTAGCACTAATAACTGGTTTAATTCTGATGGCAAATCGGCAAAGGAGTCATTATTAAGAGCCCTGAGAAGTAGCTTGAGTGAGAGAGTTGTTGTGCAGACCAAAAACTATAAAGTGTTATTAAAGAATAAGAAAAGTGATTGGACTAATTCCTGGAAGCATAAAAAAACAATGATTCTAGATTCTTCTGAAATATTGTTATACTATATATTCATACAAAGGAGACATTAACTCTCTCTTTTGTCATGTGTCCTTTCTGAAGGGCATCTGCGCTTCTTCCATTACCTCAAAACGTCACAGTCATGCTGCAATCTGTTAGGGAGGCTGAATTGTTCACAACTAATGAGGTGCATTGAGATGTAATTGCAAAAAAGGTTGGTAAAAATCCTGGCCCAGATCAGATTCCATCAGCTTTAATAAAATCATAGGTTACAATATGATCCTCTTACATGGTGAATGTAGCAAATAGCATGATACACACATGGTTAGTACCTGGTTAAGAGCTGAGATTGTCCCAGAAGACCTTTTGAATATAATAAATCAGAGTGCAAAGCGACAACTTTACTTGATTTTACTGGGGTTTAATTGGTGAAATGACCAAACTCTTACAGGTCAACTGGGGAGTCTGGTTGGATTGCGTCCTTGCTCCGTCTTTATTTACTTAATTCAATAAAGTTTTGTGAGCTGGTTAAAACATTGTACTAATTATGTGCCTGTTTTGGGTGAACAAAAGATTTTTACACTTCAGTGACACCCTAATCATTTCTCACACTCCGGCTGGAATAAAAAAATCTGTAAAATCGCTTACAGACTTACTGCAATGCTCAGGCATTAATCATCAATCAAGCAAAGGCCAAATTAATGGTCTCCAACCACCATCAATAAATGAGGGGAAAACTAATTTTGAATAACCTGCCACTGTAAAGTGTTTCTCTCTTTTATTATTTGGGTGTTAGTGCAGTGAGGTAGTCAGATATCCAGGAGTAACATCACTTCACAAAGTTTTGCAAGACAAATGGTGGGTAGAGCTGTTTCACCTTCCATAACAGTTTATAAAGTTTAAGTTCTCTCTTCAGTATGTTATGGGAGTGAAAGGTGCGGTTTGTACAATATCAAACAATTTTGTATAGCAGAAAAAAAGTTTTTGAAATCCCTAATAGGCCTTTTGAAAAGCACACCTAAAATTAGTGCATACCATGAATTGGGCTTATATCAACTCAAAGTTTTATTGTCTTCAAAATCTTTTCTATATTGGACGCACCTCTGGATTAATAAAGATGCAGAGGCCTTTAGACATCCATTATGTGATATTCTATCCATAGGATGTTCCAGCGTGTTGGGCTAGCCCAAGTTTGTTTGCAGACATTTGGCTAGTTTCAGCCTCGATTGGGTTTGGAGTAGACCAGAAGATATTAATTCCCAAACGGTCTGCTAGTCAAATCTTTTTTGGCTCGCTTGAATCAATCTATCTTGTCATCAGTCTGTTTAAGTAGGATGACTAAAAGTTATCTTGCTTTCAAGAATTAACCTATGTGTGAAACATATTTGGACCTTTCAGAGCCACAATATGCAAAAACACCAAATTCTTCAATTCCACATTGATAGCCTGCCCTACTCACTCGGTCTTGTATTAATAATAGAACCTCCAATGGCAGCTCTCCGTCTTGTGAATGGGTTGCAGAGAGCAAAGGCCGTTTCCTTTTTTTCCCCTTATAAATATCATATCGGAAAAGATACCTATTACCTTGGTTGAAGATCATTGTAGTCAGACAATGTGGGATTGCCCTTCAGGTTTGCTAAACTGTAATGTTGGCTATTGTAATTTTTGCACTAGTAAAGCATCATTTCTTGCTTGGAGTCAAACAATGAAGTGTATTATTCTAAAATGATTTGTCTTGGAAATTGAATATTAGGAGGTTGAATCTTTTCGGGACGAGAAACTGTATGTTGATGAAATTATTGCCCTTGGAGAATTGTAAATATGTTTTTCTTTTTTTTTAGCATCTCTAAAGTTTGAAGGATTAGTTTGCTTATTATAATATGCTGATTTTTATGGATTAATATTCAGAAATAAATTAAACTTAATGCAATTGGATACTATTGAACTTACCTAGATGCTGTGAAGGCGCCACTACAAGAAAATATTCGAGTGAATATTTTCTCAATATATTTTATTTTCTCGTCTCTTTGTTTCTTGCTTTCAAAATATATTTTGTCATGTTCAACGTACTACAGTAAAGCAGTGGTTCTTAACCTGTGGTCCAGGCACTCCTGGGAGTCCGCAACTCATAATCCGAGGGTCCGAGACAGTTTAGGATATTAAATAATACGAACCAATTAAGTGTATATAAATAAAGACTTAAAATGAAAAAAATAAAATGTTCTCTAAATGTGAAGGAATTGGAAGTTGTAGGCTAAAAATTAAGTTGTCATCTTCATATTGATTCGCGGGGGCAGTGCAAGTGCATCAACAATACAGTATAACTGATGGGTGACCTCGGTTGAAGTTAGAAAAGATCCAACCTTCCCATCTAAAATAAAATTTAGATTTTTTTTATAGTTGTGAATTAAATAAACTATTTTAGCATTGTGTATTTGTTTGAAGAATGCTAGTTTCTGTATTGTTGTGCAGTTCAAATCAAATTTCATAGGCCGGGGTCCTAGACTTCCAGTAAGGCCTGAGCAGAGGTGCCTGAATTTCAGTAATAATACAGTAGGGATCCCCCAGTTCCAGTAATGATTAAGTGGGGGTCCACAGAGGTCAGAAGGCTAAGATCCGTTGCTGAAGAGGCTTTCATGAAAAATAATTTGTGGACTATACCTCACTGGTAGGGCATGAAATAAATTGTTACTACAAGTGATTGGTTAGTATTTCTTTTTTGTTCATGATGCTTGTATAAAATTACCCTCCATTTTCCATTGTTATGGGAGCGAGAACATTCTTTAGAAAAAAAAGGATTACATAAATGTTGAAAGACAAGGCAGTTATGTCCACATTTCTACTTTGTTATTCTTATTTTCCTGTTAACCAGTGTATTTGGTAAGATTACATAAGTACGCCATAACAAGATTCCTCCTATGTTTCCCTGGTGATATGCAGTTTGGTACTATATTCTGGAAATAAACAGGTAGTCCCTGTGCAGTTTAAGAGATTATCCCAGAGTGGTATCTCTGTACGGGTTCATATTCTAGCTTTAATTTGTATCAGAGCGATAGTGACATATCAAAGTTATTTAACTCTTTTTTTGACTCATTCCTTCTTTATCTACATACAACCTATTTGCTTCCATTGACACCTTACCTGTATTTAATTTAGATTGCTTAATTACCATTTTATTTTATTTACAATATCAGCAGCATATAGCAGTGCTTTTAGTAGCAGACGCATTCTTGTGACAAGGCGAAAAATCTATTGTTTTGATAGAGTCTGAACTTTGATTTTGATTTTCATTTACAAGTAACCATACCAGTTGCTTAATGTATGCCTTTATCCCTGATTCATGGATATACTGCTTCCGCCACCCCACCCAAAGGAATGGTGATCCGGAAATGCCTACTAATTATAAGCTTGTATTTCTTCTGGAAGTAGTGGCAAAAGAGAATGCACCTTGGTATAATGGTCCCATATTTATTTATTGATATATCAAACATATTTGCTGAAAACATGAAATGATCCATAATAATTTGGACGTTTTCTCTGCACGTGTTTCACAGGTTTTCATAAGTAAATATTTACTCTGTCCCGGCTTTATATTATAAGGCTGCATTTGATAGCGTTAAACAGGCTTGTGAACGGCAAGCGCTCTGGTACTGAGTTGTCCCTGGGGTGTCTCTTTACTTAGTGTGATTCATAACCTTTGCAAGTACACATGTGTTACCACTGGGTACTTCAACCTTTTCAGTAATTAGGGCTACACTGCTACCATTGTTAAATGAAAATCATCCCAAACTACGAATAATATTAGTGTTGTACTAGAGAACACATCAGACAAGATTACGTTAGTGGCCACTTTGTGCAAGATTATTGTTAGAAATGCAGTCTCTAGTTGGCAGTGATATACATCCTGTCCAAGCAGGGCCCCTCACTCTAGCCAGGGTAAGTAAGTTACACACTAAGAATAACCCGTGCTCACCCCCTTGGTAGCCTGCCACGAGTAGTCCGGCTTATCCACAGAGGTAATGTGTAAAGTATTTGTACACGCACACACAGTAACACAGTGAAAACACCACAAAAGTACTCCACACCAGTTTAGAAAAATAGCCAATATCTGAGTAAAACAAGACCAAAACGACAAAAATCCAACATACACAAATATGGTTATGAAGTTTTCAATATTGAATAAAGTTCTATTCCTTAGAAAACAATAGCTCCTACTGGGACTATCTGGTTGTACTTGACCGGGACAAATCACAAGTTCAGTCCGACTGCGAGGGAACACGGGCTAATACAGGAGTCACGCAGACCCCAGTACAGTACCATGGCTATGTAAAAAATCAATGAAAATGGAAGGCACAGGGGAAATGAGACATAGCAAAAGCAGGTGATGCGTCAGTTCCTTCCTGCTGGGCAGGGTCGTTGGCACGTTAGCGCTCAGGGATGGTCAGGAGGTGAAGTGTCACTGTAACTAGTGATTCGTCAGTTCCTGGAGGCCGTGCAGAGTCATAGAGCTGTTAATGCCCAGAGACGATGCGAGGCGCAGGAGAGGTGATGCATCGGTTGCAGGTGCGATACCTCGGTTCCTTACTGCTGTGCGTGTCGATGATGTAGTCGGCAGTCAAGCCACAAAGGCCTCTGTTTCATGGTGGTGAGATCAAACCAATGGGCCACAGCTGCGGCATCGGAGTTGGAGTGGTGCATCTCGAACGTCAGTTTTGCGTTGTCGGGACTCCCGCAGTGGCTGTTCTTCGTGGCACTGTGGCTTCATCAAAGTCTGCATTGTAAGTTGTGGTTGTTGCATTGAGCTGAGACCACGGCATTGGTGCAGGCACTGACATGACGTCAGAGTGGCAGACAGGCACCGGTTCCAAAGTTGGTTGGCGCCGGTTTCTTCTTGTAGCACGGAAATTCACTTCCAAGGGCTAGGTACTGGGGTGGGCACCACTTTGCAGGTAGGGCTCTCAGCAGTTGAGTCCAGGTGCTACAGGTGAAGTCTTTGATGGCCCTGAAACTTCCAACAGGAGACATGCTCAACTCAAGCCCTTGGAGAGACTTTAGAAAGCAGGATTTAGAGAGCAAAGTCCAGTCCTCTCACTCACAGGACAGAAGCAACAGGCAGCAGGCCAACACAGCAAAGCAAACAGCAAAGTGGCAGTCCCTCCTGGCAACCTGACAGCTCTTCTTCCTGGCACAATGTCCTCAGTCCAGAAGTATTTTAAGTATACGGTATTTTAAGTATATGCCCATTCTAACCTTGGAAGTAGGGAGACTTCATGGAAGGGTCTTTGTAGCGCACAAGGCCCTGCCCTTCCTGGCCCTGGCTCCAGACACACTACAGGGAGAGGACACCTCTGTGTGGGGGCAGGCACAACCCTACTCAGGTGCAAGTGTCAGCTACTTCCACCACTGTAGGTCAGGAGGTGTCATCAGCCTGGTGATGGGACATAACAATTGGGAGGGCACACCTCAGCTTCCTTTATGTGCGACTGTCTAGAGTGAATTCACAAAGCCCAACTGTCATCCAACCTAGACATGTTTTGTAGGGACAGGAAGAGGCACAGAATGGTTACGTTTGAAAATGTCAAGTTTGCAAAAGTGGTGTTTTCAGTCCTGCTATCTAAAAACCAACTTCACTAAAAGATGTGTATTTAAAATGTGAGTCCAGAGACACCAAACTCCAATTTTCTATCTACTCCCAATTGGAAGATACACTGGTACAATGTTACCAGGCAGCTTCAATGCTAACCTATGAGACAGCTAGACCTTGCTGTAGTAAAAAATGAGGTTAGCAGTTTTTCACTACCAGGACATGTAAAACTCACAAGTACATGTCCTGCCTCTTAAGTACACTGTACATTGGCCTTCCTTAGGGGTGCCTTTCATGTATATAAAGGGAAGGTTTAGGCCTGGCAAGTGGGTGCACTTGCCAGGTCGAAATGGTAGTTTAAAACTGCACACACAGATGCTGTTGTGGCAGGCCCGAGACAGGTTTTGTGCGGCTACTCATGTGGGTGGCACAATTAGTGCTGCAGGCCCACTAGTAGCATCTGAGTTACAGGCCCTGGGCACCCATGGTGCACTGTACTAGGGACTTACTAGTAAATCAAATACGCCAATTGTGGAGAAACCAATTACTTTCAGGTTTTAGACACAGAGCACTTGCACTTTAGCACTGGCAGCAGTGGTAAAGTGCCCAGGGTCCTAAAGCCAGCAGAAAGGAAATTCAGCAAACAGTCAAAAAAACAGGATGTCAGAAGGATAAAGACCGTATAAAGCACGCCAAAAGATACCAGGCCTAACAGTTATGGTCACCTGGCCAGGGTTGCAAGCCTATTGTGAAAAGGCCTTGCTCATTTGGAATGCCTCTTCATGGGTAATAAATACCAGCCATAGCTGCAGTGCCTTTGACACCACAGTAATATTAGTAATAAGTCTCTCCCACTACTGCTTGATTTATCATTCAATTATCAACTTTAGATATATTTTTGGAAATGATGCGTTCTTAAAATGCACGTTTCTATCAAAAACACACTTTTCAAATTTTCTACACATATATTAATTGAACAACAGCTTCAAATTTAGTTGACTGGGTTACAAAGTGGAGAGCTACTTAGAAGGAGCTGGAGAGCTACCAGTAACTCACGAGCTACTCGTTGGAGAAGTCGGGAATAGAATAAAGGAATAAACTTAGGGAACAGTCTTCAATTTTAAAACATGATGTTTACTAACAAACACTTCAACCAGGTATATATTCTTGCCCCCTCCCCCGTGATTTGTCGTACATACTATAGACCTTGAAGGGGAAATGGGTGAGGTCAGGGCCTTTCTACAGAAACTTGTATGCCCCAGGGTCCATTGTTTCAGTATGTTGACAAAACCTCCATCCTTGACTGAACCTTTATTGGTCTTCTGAGGACATTAAATACCACTATTAACTAAGGAAACCAATGTCATTATATTCGGGCATAAGCATCAGAAATACGGTTTCTTGTTACCTAACAACTCTAGGGTGATGCAAATATAACTGTTTGGCCTCATGGTTCAAGAATTGCGGTAGATGTAAAACACGCCTCTTTGCACTGAAAAGAAAATCTGTTGCTTAGGTTTATGCCTTAAAACACCTTTAGAATTGACTAACTAATTAGTCAGCTTCTCCCCTTTGTGCAGCTATTCAAGCTAGACCTTAGGCGTCTGATATATGGGGCTGGGCCTGCATGAATAAATTGTCAATTTTTTCAACATTTGGTTAAGGGTACTGGATAAGGGTGCTTCCCACAGATCATTAATTAGTCTACCAGCCACCCCAGTCCTATTACAGGCTCACCTAGAGTTGAAGTTAAAATGTCAGTCTTAGACCACGAAAGCCAAACATCCTAAGTATGTGTTTCAGAGCATGGGTAACTCCATCTCACTTGTTAAAATGTGCTATTAACCTCCTCCCCCGAAAACCTGTCAACATTCTAGGTTGAATTTTTTTTTAAACTGCTCGGAAAAATCTTGAAGTAACTACAGAACTGGAGATGGCTGAAACTAATTAAAATTGTTGTGTGGCGCATAATTAAAAACTGTGTTTTAAACAGCAAGGGGATCCCAATATTCTTTGGTCAGGGACCTTTGGGCTTAGTAAATTTATATGAACAGTGGCCCCTAACTTCAGAAAGAGAGGAAAGGGATAATATATACATACAATGAGGTCTATATAAATTTTTTGTCCTTCCGGACAAAATAATCTTTTTAATGTCTTTATATAAAAAAACACACACAAGGATCACACAAGTGGAGACACATTTTGTTGTGAAAGAAAAAAAGCAAAAGAAGAAAGCTCAGGCATTTACAAGGACTTGGAATCAAATGTGCAGTTGTCCAAGCAAACACAAAGTGCAACACCATAGTGCAATACAATGAACAATTATGAAAGTATCAAGGTGTACAGCGTTGATGACGTTTTGAGTCCACTTAACTTGATACCGGGATCATCATCAGAACATAGGAGTGTATGCTTAAGACTAATGCCTGTAAAACGGTCCTGTCAGTATACCCTATCCTGACACGGCAGGCGCAGGTGGGCCCTAAGGGGTTCCCGTAGGTCCTATAACAATGTAGATCCTCAGTATTTGTCACAATAGAAGAACGGTAGTCCAGTTCTTAATGTCCAAAAAATGGAGGACCGAAGAATTGCTAGTCCAATCCGGCACTCCTAGGAGTGCTTGAGTTCCTGGGTGGTTTCAGATACCCTTCATGTTTTGCCCTGCAGTTCGTGTCGGGTTCTCTGTGCTTCTAACTGGAACTTCGGAGCGAGCATAATTTGAAACGTCATCACAAAGACTTTGAAACTAATTTGGAGGATTCTTCCTGAAAATAAGCTGGTTATTTTACTGCACCATATGCTTCATGGATATCACAGGAGTATCTTATTGATTCAGTTTTTATGCTTTTATGTCACTAATTTATCTGTGTGAGGTTTCTGCTTGCAGAAAACCGAGTGTCATGTAGGTGCGCTGTGATTGTCAGGTGAGACTGTCATCTTTTTGATTTCAGTCTGAATAATGGTCCCATATGTTTTATGTTTATGTCAGCTATTTGGCACTGAGCATAAAATCTGATTAAACCCACATTGAAAATACTTGGGTCTATGTAATGTAGAGAGGGGTATTTACTTTGTCGGAGTGGGAGGAATTTGCAGATGGATGGCTGGTTGAAACTTGGATATTAAATGTATTCAAATTGAAAGCTTGTGCCTATACATTTTCATTTTTCCGTGTTTTATATACTTGTATTACATAAATGTATTTTATATTTTTTATTTGATTTTTAACCACACAATTGATACCATTTATTTGCTTCATATGACTGACATTTGACATAAATTTTAACCAGATTTTTTTATGAGGTTTTAAGTGCTAATTGTAATCATTTTCAAAAATCAACGCAGATTTGAGGTTTATTGTGAGCAACGTTTAAGGAGGAGAAGTGGCCTAGTGGCCAGTACTGCTGCCTTTAGAATTTAGGACTACGGTTCAAACCCTGACCTCTAGTCAACATTTTGTGATTCTGGGCACATCACTTAATCTCCCCATGTCTAAAAAAAAAAAGTGTAATTTAATCTGGTGTTCACTTAAAGCATATATTCATCTTGTTCCCCAGCACACGTAAATTCCAAATCATTGAGGTTTTAGCATTTGTTAAGACAATCACAACAAGCACCAAGTATCAATGAGTCGTAAGTAACGTCTTCTTATTTCTTTTTATTCATGAGGCCTTCATAGTAGCCCCCAACAGCCAACACGTGTTTCGTCGCGTAAGGAGTGTAGTCCCACGACTTTTTCAAGGCTGTGCAAGTGAGAAACACATATACAAAGCCAATATATGAACTTAACATTCCAAAAACAGTAAATTTCCATCGTATATGTTTTAACACAAAAGTGGAAAACTGCATATTGAGGATAAAACAATGAGGTGAACCCCCCAACAATATTGAAAGCCAAATTATTTCACAAAACTCACGAAAATATGGCGCGGGTAGAAGAACAGCCAGGAGTCAGGACCAGGTCCTGGAACCCGAAGAAATAGATAACGTGAGTGTTGTGAATCTGACTGATATGCACCTCTCTGAAGATGTTCTTTCTGTACTGACCAAGGGAATGAGCTTTTGTCCAAATACTGTTGGTAATGTTTGTGATGTTAAAATTGATCTGTTTATATTTGTCAGACGTTTAAAACTAAAGAAACATTTTGAATCCACAAATGTTGGCAATAAAAGCATTCAGAAGAATCTTGGTGTGTCAATGTTGGGTGAAAATTCAATACAAGATGTTTTAGATACTAGGATGCTCTTATCAATAACAGACTGTGAGATGAAACGATGACTGCGGAGGTGATTATGAGAGATCTTAATATCACTACTGATTACAGTATTTCCAGCAATCTAAAAGATAAGTTCAAATGGGCCCCGACGTTGGCTTCTGGTAATAATATCGACACATTTCATAAAATGGTGTTAGCAGATTTAGATAAACATGATGACAGGAACACGGTATCCAAAATTAAGACAGATAATCTATCCGTTAAAGAACGTACTGCACTAAAGGAACTAATTAATAACAGCGACATCACTATACGTGAGGCAGACAAGGGTGGTAACATGGTGATTATGCGCAGTGCAGATTATAACAATGAGATCCTCATCCAACTAGATAATCAAGACTGTTATGAACTACTACACACTAACCCGATCTGGGCTCTCACTGATCACATCAACATACAACTGAGACGTTGGCATGGGCAGAGTCTTATTGATGACAATGAACTCACATTTTTAAAAGTAGACAGGCCTCGATTTCCGTGCATATACACATTGCCTAAGATTCACAAGACATTACCCTGTCCCCCAGGCAGACCCATTATATCGGGCATTGGGGGTCCAACTGAAAGGATATCCGAGTATGTTGACACATTTTTAAAACCAATGGTGACAAACCTACCATCATACATCAGAGACACTAAACACATTCTGAGCATACTAGCTGACTTTAATTGGGATGAAAATATGATCATGGTGACTTTAGATGTTACAGCATTATACACCAGCATCAAAAGAGAAGTAGGACTAGTGGCTATCAGAAAGATGCTGAATAGTAGATCGGCAAATGCTTGGAACCACACAGAGATGTTAATGGAGATGGTGGAATTAATACTAGACAACAATGTTTTTCTGTTCCAAGAAAAATGGTATAAGCAGAAACAGGGTGTCGCAATGGGCTCCAGATTTTCTCCCTCGTATGTGAATCTCTGTATGGGATGGTTCGAGGCGATGAGAATCTGGGGCCCTTTGGGTACCAAGTGGAATGACTCCATACTTTACTGGGGAAGATATATAGACGATTGTTTTATGATATGGACTGGGTCTCAAACCAAACTGATTGATTTTATCGAGCATCTTAACTCAAATGAGTATAACATTCATTTCACCACTGAACAGAGCGAACATAAAATCTCGTTCTTGGATGTAGAATTTTATGTGGAGGATAATTATATACAGAGCAGACTTTTTAGGAAGGAAACAGCCTGCAACTCTTTACTTCACGCTTCTAGCTCTCATCCGCCGCACCAGATACGCTCTATCCCTTACGGAGAATTAGTTAGGGTTAGACGCAACTGCAGTGTAGACACGGACTTTGAAACATACAAAAAGGGAGCCCTTATGAGATTTAAGAACAGAGGATATGACAAGACCACTTTGAGAAAGGCAGAACAAATATTGATCAGGTAAAAAGAAATGACACTTTGAAAGATAGAGCAGTGACAAAAGACGAGAATAAAATAAGATTAGTCACGGGATATAATAATTGGTCAGGAGTGCTCAAACGTAGCATGAACAAACACTGGCACTTACTGAAGGATGATAGATCCCTTAAGGACGTCATCATAGAAAAACCAGACATCACTTACAGACACGGCCTTTCACTTAGGAACATTTTAAGACCGAGTTATCCTACACCCAAGATTAGAGAGAATTGGTTAACCCGACACACCTGTGGCTTTTTTGGCTGTGGACATTGCGCGGCATGTAAATGGGCACATCCCAAGAAAACTGAATTCCAGGGACCTGGTGGCAGAACATACAAGATCAGAACGAACATCACTTGTCTCACTAAATTTGTTGTCGATGCCATTGAGTGTAGATGCAATAAGAGATACATTGGCAGTACAATCAGGACACTGCGGGAAAGAATTGGGGAACACATACGGGCAGTGAGACATGGGGACATGAGATACCCATTAGCAGCTCATATATCCACATGTTCAGAACAGACTACTAACAAACGTTTTGAATTTTATGGAATAGAACATATACCCAGACACCCTAGGGGTGGTAATAGGGAACTGACACTACGAAGAAAAGAAGCTCTTTGGATTTTGAAATTGAGGAGCACAGAGTGTGGTTTAAATATCGATCAGGAACTACACTACTTCTTAGGCAGATAAAATGTCTGTAGAAACATTTGAATGATTGACGCAAGAACTACGCCATTATGTAGTGACATTTTTATAAAAAAAATTAAAAAATGTTTTTTAATTTTTTGAATATAAGCATGTCTAGATGTCACACAGCTCACCACATTTAAAGTGTACAAACTATATTTGCCTACAGAATGTGACAGAAAGAATTAAGAGTATGATAAATAGAAATAAGATGCCGTTTATCTCAATGTATCATATGCATAACCTTCCTTTTATACTCTGGTAATAACCATATGTTCTTAGTATTGAATACAATTACTTAATAGATGCTTATAAAAGAACTAATGTGATGACCTCAATTGATGGAGAGACTTGAGGACTGTATTTGTAATAGTAGTGACGTATGCGGAATAATCAGCATTGAAATACACTCCCACTATCTAGGCGGCATACCAGCAAGACGCAAGGTATAACAACTCATATTAGATTGAAATAATAAGAAAGGTTTATTATTACCAAGAGAAATTTTGATAGATATGAAACATGTATTTTATGGCACCCTGAATAAGATTTTAATAGCGTCGACGATTTGTGTACGCATCAACAATAACGTCTCTAAATAGCCGAGACGATCTGCCAATAGGCAAGTAGCGAGAGTATGAATAAACACAATAGTCCTGTCTCTATGTCTATGATCACTGGGTGACGCGAGGCGTTCGACGTCGTCATGTTTGACTCTTCCGGCTTATAGATATCTGAGGTGTTTCAACAGGATACAATCTGCTGTACTCAGCTGAACTACACGCTTGTTTGGTGGCCGTGTCCTTATCTTAACGAAAACGCTCACAGGTAAATGATTGGGAACATCGTGTACTGTTAATGTTATCAGGATTTAGACTTTAATAATAATGTTGAGAAAATCGAGGTCATGGTTAATTAACTTATGGATTGTCGTTTTGGCCACTAACGATGTTTTGTTAGCAGTACTTTGTTTATTTTAGGTATAATGTTGGTATTTAATGCGTTCAGTGACAAGATGATTCTAGCCCCTTAACTCTTACGAGATTCTCGGTGATCACGCGCATTGTTAATTGGTTTTACACTTGCTAAGGATATTCACGGGGGCTTATATACAATTTTTACAGCACACTGTGAGAAAGACGTGGCTCGAGATAGCATGAAATAAGAATATTGCACAGACACCGCCGAAATAGAAACCCTTTTGTGGTCTGGAATTAGCACCACATTTCAAGTAGGTGTTTCTTTTAAACATTAAGTGAAGTTATTGTTATAACTTGACTCCTTGCTAGTCTCTCTGACACGCTGCTTTGCCTCTTACCTATTTCCGCACTTTCTTTTATTTCAGGATTGTGACAATAAGGAGGAATTAGGTAATTTGTTCAGTTTCTGAAAAGGGTTGCCTTTGGACAGCATTCTTGAAAAATTTGTTTCTGAGATTTCAGAAACACGAGGCACTAAGCACTAACAAATAGACGTCACAGTGTTGCAGGTTATAACCTGAGGGGCACTCAGATGTGGCACACCTTTTGGCACACTCACCGATATACTGTACATTGATGATTGAGCTTTTGGTCTACATGGCTTCATACCTCCCTTCTCTCTCCATCTGCATTTGGGTTATAGCCTCATATACACAGCTGTAACAATGGCTTCACCATTTCTGATATTTTCGTGAGTTTTGTGAAATAATTTGGCTTTCAATAATGTTGGGGGGTTCACCTCATTGTTTTATCCTCAATATGCAGTTTTCCACTTTTGTGTTAAAACATATACGATGAAAATTTACTGTATTTGGAATGTTAAGTTCATATATTGGCTTTGTATATGTGTTTCTCACTTGCACAGCCTTGAAAAAGTCGTGGGACTACACTCCTTATGCGACGAAACACGTGTTGGCTGTTGGGAGCTACTATGAAGGCCTCATGAATAAAAAGAAATAAGAAGACGTTACTTACGACTCATTGATACTTGGTGCTTTTTGTGATTGTCTTAACAAATGCTAAAACCTCAATGATTTGGAATTTACGTGTGCTGGGGAACAAGATGAATATATGCTAGCTGATGCTTTCCTTTGTGGAGTTTGTGGTTCTCCACACCTTTCAGCACCGTCATAATGAGTAGATGACAGGAAACTGGGTCTGTAAATCTTTTAGTGGTGCCTATATACCTATACCTAATACCACGTGCTCATTTTATAAATTCACTTAAAGCACTCAAACACCTTTGGGCTAAACTTGGCTATAACATAAACTGCAAACATTTTTTTAAAAATGTTATTCATATGTAAATTAAACATTGTGGTTGTAGGCAAAAACAAGTACTGGTAAAGCTAGTGAATTTGGGTTTATACGTGAGCATGCAGAATTGACGTTTCCATATAATAGCACATTAATGCCATCCCTATTGGCTTTGCAGCTCTTGGTGTTGGTGGTGGTTTGGTATGGCATTGTGGCGGTGGTTTTTGTGGCATTCGTACTGGTACTGGTATGATATTGGTGGTGGTAGTGTTGATGGTGAAATTGGTGGTGGTGGTATTGGTAGTGGTGTGATATTGATGGCACTGATATTGATCTTGGAGGTAGTTTTATGGTTTTTGGTGATGGTACGGTATTGGTGTTGGTATGGTAGTGGTGTTGATAGTTGTGGCAGTGTTGTATTAGTAGTGCGACTACAAAAGCACTGTTTGGGTCAGGCCTACACTCAGTCATGACAAAAGCATTCAAAACTGTCTTCTTCAATTTAATTAAAAAAAAGATTTCTTTCTATACACCATACATGTATGAGATACAGAATCGAATGTGATGATTGATTATAATTTTAGATATAAAGTAGTCCTTTATACATTACAAAACAATCACACAATAGGTGCGCAGAATGATACTCCAAAAAGCATTAGTATGAGATTGATAGAGAAATGCTCATATGAGGTGATCTAAATGCAATTGCCAATTCCTCAAGCCACTGGCTGAATGAGGCTAATCGAACTAAACAATGGTTTCACAGCCTCAAATCCCACTGTATGCAAATTGTACGCTAAAGGTCTTGCAGGTAGTGCTGTATACTCAGACCCAAAAACAGTTTTACTCTTTTATTCATTTGGAAAAGCATTTTGTTTTAATGTACCTTTGCATTATGATTCTGAGAAAGCTTAAACCTTTGAATTTCAGATGACTGGGAGAAAACTAGGAATGCTGCTAAGAGGGTGCTTTTTTATTCAATATGTGTCAACCGTACAAATGAATGAAATTCAGTTTCGAATTCCTTTTTTCAATTTGAACCCTAAATTCTACTTTGAATTTCCTTGTATGATCTTTTAAGGTTTGTTAGTTGCTTTCTCTCTAAAACTGGTCACTGTCCTGATATGGGGCATTAATTCATGTCCTTGTTGTGCTCTGGGATTTGATTCTCTACCTCATTTCCCTTATCCTGAGTTTCTTTTGTCCTGTATCTCCACTTATGTCTTGAAGTAGCATTGTCTCTGCTATTTGATAACTTGCTATTTCATATGTTAATCTTAGCTTCTTTTTGACATGTAATTGTTGTTTGTTGACTGAATGTTCAAACGTCATATTCATTATCTAATTGTGTGCAAGTGTGTCTATCTTGTTTGTTTCATGTGCATTAAATTGTGGCTTATGGGTTACAGAAACCACTTCTGACCTTTACAGTTTCTCTATTGGTTAAACACACGTTGAGTTTAATTCTCTTCAGCAATTTCATATCATGAGCACTTACCATCGCTTGACCCATTCTGCGTTCGGAACAAAAATATTATTCGTTTCTGAGACCCTGATTTATCTACATCCCCTGCTACCCTCCTCATTGCTTCTTTTCACCGAGTCTCTTGGAAGTCATTTAGATATTCAAGAATTCTTATTAGTTTGTAAAGATTTGTGAATCAATCAATGATCTAGGTAGAGATCTGTGAATATACACAATCCACCAATGGAATCCATCAATGGAAAGGCCTTAGGATGTGTCTTTTTAGCACAAAGGTGAGAAGCAGAGGGATTTCAGCAAAGGTAGATTTTGAGTGTTTCACTAAAGCAGAGGTTGTTTGTCTGTCTCTTTCATTCCTCAGGGCCTTGGAGTTTATAATTTTGAGTTTAAGATTTCTCTGAGTATGCTGTATGGACTCTGTCTGGCCATTACAAATAGAACACCCAGATTTGTAGTGATCTAGGTTGTTACAGTAATATATTAGGGCTGTGTACTGTGGATATCGCTTTGTGATTCGAAAGTACCATCGGAATAGCCGGGGAGACATCTGGGTAATTTTAGGTTTAGGAAGATAGTGCCCCTTGGTATCATGTTTGATTTCTAGTGTGATTTGACATTTGAGATCAAATAGTAAAGGATGGTTTGATACTTTGGCAGTCTGGCATCAGAGACCCTGGTGTTGTTGAGTTGGATTTTGATAATTGTCCCACTAACATCAAGTCATCTGAGGATAGGACAGGGGGTTGCATTGAAGCCAAAAGTAGTGGAGTATGCTGACACTGTAAAGATATAGACAATTGGTTCCTGTAAAGTCGATGCAATTTCTTGGCACTCTACCTTGGTGCTTGAGATGATTTCTTGTTTAAAGATGGATCGAAGATTGTGGCCAAAGAGGAGGCCAATGGTGCACCACGAGATACATGATGGACTCAACCACTCGTGTATTCAATGTTTCTTAAATAACTCCTTCAATAAATGGCACATTAATTTTGATGTTCCATGACATTTGTATTTTAGACCCATGCTTCAGCAGTTTAAAGAGCTGAACATCTCCAATTCAAAGCATGATCCACCAGTATTGCAGGTGCTTGAATGTGAATAATATGAGTAAATGGGTAATTATTAAATGATGGTGAGCAGAAATTAATTATCAGAAACATCAAAAGAGATACATTGTACAGCAGGCTACCACTAAATATATGCCTGCTAAACAATAAGCCTTATAAGCCTTGCATTTAACATTAACATTTTTCATTGCATTCATGTTTACTACAGATTGGTCAACATTCTGTAGAGTATTTGTCTAGTCCTTACTAATTAATCTAAAACTAAGCAATGTTTACCCAGATGACAGTGCACAGATCTCTTTCAGTGTCCAAAAATCTCCAGTTAAGAATGTGTTTTCACTCAGTCTTACAAGCATGTCATACCTGACATAGTTGCTCAAACAGGGCATATTGCTGTTCTCAGTCACCTGCTATTAATCAGGGCTACCATTTACCTACTTGCAAATGTGTCCACTTTCAAAATACAGAGGGCTGTGCTTTTGATGGAAAGCCAACAACTGTTTTATTATGCAACTTTTATTCATCCAGGCTGGACTCAGGACATTGCATGACATCGGACCAGAAATACGACGAGCTATATCATGTGACTTACAAAATGATGAGCATGATGAACATAACCAAGAGGAAGATGAAGATATATTCAGAGTAATATACAATATTTATTTTTTGTTTGACGGCATTAACTATTTTGACATTTATAAAATTTAATTCACCTGTAAGGTTAATTTTCAGATTTGATGGTACTGAATGTCTTCTCCACCACTGAGCAGAACCACTAGAATATTATATGAGGGGGTCACAAAAAGCTTTGGACTCTGCCCCTTTGAGTTCTTTGGACTTTTTTCATAGTGAGACTATTATTAGATCCTTTTTCTCAAAAAGTCTGTTTTGTGAATCTATAACTACAATTTTCAGGCTGTGCCTCCAGTGTGATAGTAAAAGGGGAGACCTGAAGGACATTCTAGAGTCATGTTCTGTCTACAAGTCAGATGGGAATTCATTGATTATAGGCTTTGTAAATTAATAAATATGTGCCTTCGTTTGGCATCTCGAGAGCGGAGCATTTCTCAGCCTGCTTGTCCCCCCTCTATCCAATTCTTTTTCTGGTTATAGTTTTTGCCCGATGTCAGGGGGCCTTGTAGGAAATCATTTGATAGGCTATGAGCGAGTTTAGTTGCAGTCTTGATTTGACTTGAGATTGAACTCACACGCTGCCTAAGAAGAAGGCTGTGAATGCATGTGAAATATTTGGGTTTGGTAATATGACAAACCAGATAGTTAAAGAAATAAACATCTTACATATTTAAATCAAGTGGGATTAAAAAACTAAAGCAATTGTCAAACAGATGTAGAAAATGGAAAATGAAGAAAATCGGTTTTGTTTAGGAAAATCTATCAATTTAGCAGTGTTGCTACAAATGGGTTACATATTAATAATGTGCGTCTCTTCCAGGAAGAATAAAACTAGGGGGCAGATTTATATCGGACTTGCGCCACTTTTACGCCGCCGTTGCGTCACTTTTGTGACGCAGCGTCGGTGTAAACCCTGCGCCATGTTGCGCCCTGTTTACAATGTGACGCATCTAGGGAGATGCGTCACGTTGTAAAGCTTGCGCCACATGTAGGCGTACCTGAACAGGGGGCGGCGTTCCGGCGCAGGAACGCCTCCTAAAAGTGGCTGAGTGAAATCTACAAGATTTCACTCAGTCACTTTTGAGCCCATGCTGCGTCAAAACCCTGCACCTGCTTGAAGCAGGCGTAAGGATTGACGCAGCATTGTAACCATAGGGCCCCCCAGAGCATTGCTGGAGCTGCGTCGCGCTTGCGACGCAACTTCAGCAATGCGCCACTTTTACGGCACAGATGCATCACGCATCTGTGCCGTTTTTGCCCCATGGTGCGCCGCATTGTAAATGCGGCGCATCCATGGTGGCGGAGCTGTGGCGCACAATAACTGGCGCATCCCTGCTGATATGCAGGGATGCGCCAGTCGTCATAAATCTGCCCCTAGGTTTTTAGGAATAGGGCTGCCCTAAACTAGAAGGTAAATAACCTTTCCCATTTGCTAATGGGCTGCCACCTTCTTTGAGGAGTCAGTAGCAAATCAATGATTTGTGACTGAAATATTTGTGGCAGTCCATTGATACAAAGCATCCCAAACCACAATTTGGAGAGGGCACCCTAAACTCACCACTTCCTAATTAGAATTTAGTGCGCATCTTTAATCCCATTTTCTTGATTATGTAAGCACTTACTGAATCTTGAGATAGGTTAAGTACATACTGAAAAGCCATTTAGCGGTATAAAACAATGTGATTTAGGGACTCACAGGCTTTGTAACTGCTAAATAGTTTCATACATCTGTCCCAATGCCCCAGACACACAAGGGCACATTCCCTGTGTGTCAGAGCCATTGATATTATTTTAGTGACACAAACTCCCACTACGGACATGGCTCCCACTCACCAATCTGCCTTTCCTTCAGTGCATCTGCCAAATTTCCAGGTGCACTAACAGCATATAGATCCCCGCCAGAGGAAGTGGCCCTCTATTCAAGAGCAGATGCCAAGGCATATGTTGACCTAGTGGGCTGGAGGGTCCACCAGCAAGTGTTACATGACCTCCCCACCACAAAAGTCTTTGGAGAGGCCATGTTTCGATAGGCAAGTGTGATATTTCTAATTTCTCAACCCCAAAATAACCTCTATGACTTTGTTTTCACAAATGGTCATTTCATAAGTAAACTGGTTCTCTTTTTCAGCCTAAATGTGTAATTGAATGTCAATTCAACTTTTCAGGATAAAGTATAAAATACAGTATCTCTTCTAACTTTGAAAGTAAAAGAGATGTTCCAAAACCATTTTCAGATTTGCGCATCTTGATGAAATTACACACGTATGCAAAATATAAACTTTATAACTATTGCAAGACGGGAAAAACTATTTTTTGACTAGATATACATGTTAGGAGATACACAGATCCAGGCACAATTTCCAGCTGTCATTGTGGCACATAGGGATGTTTTACACATTTCTGGCACGATAAATCAAACACGTAGGTGGTTGAATAAATGTGGCCCTGTACTCTTACAGCTAATGTATACTGTGTAGTTAGCTAATTTTCTCCTCCAGACACAGAGAAAATGAGAAGCTTCAACATTTTGTGGAAAAAGCTGTTCACTTCTGATACAACACCACTATCTATGAGAGTAGTAGATAATGCAGCTATTGTGAGGCAATTTGACAGACATCAATGGAACAAAATGTCCACTGTTCCCTGACCAGCATTGTAGGGAAGCAGATTCTCTGCTCTCTGAGAAGCCATTAATCATGTGATCCAGGTAGATGTGGATGTAGACGATTTTGCAGTGAGAAGGCTTTACATGGCACTTGTCTCAGGCATCATGCTTGGCTTCAGAGTTCGAGATTGAAAGCTCAATCAAAAAAGGCCAAACAAAAAAATGTATCTTCTCCTGTTTCAGGGACAACCCTATTGGGAAGCCGCCATATCCGTAGAGCTAAAAAAGGAATGAAAACTGGATTGCAAATTGTATGTGTCAAAGATGTGGATTTTTAGAAAGACAGTACTGTTCTGTCCTCCCCACGGGGAGGGAAAGGGGGGTAGGGAGGGGGTCTTTGAGCAGCCATCTTTATTAGCAGGTTCGGCTGCTGGACTGTTACTTATTACTACTGATTTGTATATTAGTTATTTTTTAAGGAAATGAGAGGCAAGGAAATACAGAATTATTTTTGAAGGAGAGGGTATCTTCCTTTTTAGTGGGTTTATTAACCATGTCCGATTTTTCTTTTTGGCACAAGCGGCGAGTGATTTTTGATAAAAACATTTTAATCCACAATTAGCAAATGCAAAATCTGGAACACATTTTTGTAGTTTTCACTGGTTTTGCATCTGACTGCCAAGAATTAAAAAAGGGCAATACAGCTGAAATACCATGCAGCACATATACACATCAATTTTCACTGGGAGTACTGCGAAAAGTGTGTGCATTCCTCCCTGAGATGGCCAGGAACTACATGTGTGGACAAGCATGTTAAGGTATGCACAGTGTTTTTTTTCTTTTTACCATTGGCCACCTAAGTTGCTGAATTCTTTCAGCCGGTAGGGTAGTATTTGTTAGTTAAAGTCTTGTAGGTGATGTTCCTCTTATTTGTCTTTCACAAGCCCGCAAGAGTAATATAGCAAAACCAGATGTGACCGATCTGGATTTTAGCAGAGACTTGGCTCAACATGCTTTAGTTCTTCTCAAGCTTTGGTTACTTGCATCCCAGCGGTAAAGAACCAACAACATTTATACATCAGTAGTACTCATTCTATAAATGGCATCAGCTCCCCAGAGACAGCCTCATTATTGTCCTGTGGCTTCAGGCAAACAATACCAAAGAAATGGAAACAGAAAATGAGGGACAGGAACAGATGTGTCTGAAAGAGTTGGTGGTTAGTATGAACCTGCAAGAAGGAACGTATGTGAGAAGAAAGTAGCCCTCACTGAACCAAAAAAAACACTCTTGAAAGCAAGAAAGGGAAAGGAAGAAAGCTAAACAGACAATAATTAGAAATTAATACATTGACAACCCAAAGAGTTTAGTGGAATGCTGTTTTTGCCTCTTTGTCTTTAATAAAATATTACATTTTCTCTGCACTGAAAAATCTTGTAATATCCCCATTTTAAGGCAAGGCAAGGAAGCAGCACAAATTACATGTTCAAAGTCCATCAAGGAATTTATAAGCCATGACACCTGTTGGCATCAGGTCCTGAAGGCCAACTGATCATGACCAATGCACAGTCCTAAGGATATCTTCCAACCTCAAGTCACTTCATAATGCTTTCGAGGCCATATTGCTTCATGTTGGGTAGGCCCGTAGGGATGAAATATAAACCACAGCAGAGAGAATAACCTTATGTACCCAGCAAGCAAATGTCAGGCAGGCAACTGAATTTTGCTGCTTAGTAAAGGAGATCAGGGGTTGATCAGGAAAAGGGACTTTAAAAGTATTCGCTCTAGAAAGGTATTGTTTCAGACAATCAGTGACACACAAGATGAATTGGAAAGGGAGTAAAAATACAGGACCATGCAGGAAGTCTTGGCCCGGCTGATGCGTACATTTCCCCAGCTAGCTTTTCAAAATGGCCAGACACCTGATGTCTGCAACACTTTTGCAAGAGACAAGTACGATGAGAGGCATGAGCTGAAGAGAGAGAACCCTCATATGAAGAGAAGAATGAGGATAACTAGACAAGAAGGAATGGATAGCCATTCCAGGAAAATTATGTTTATATCAAATTCTTGAGGGGAAGGTGTTCAACAACTACTGAGTGGTAAACTTTGATCGAGTTGTATGATGACACTTACAAAAGCCTTCAAACTGAACCTCACTTAAGAGGTAAGAGTGTGAACAATGCGATCTATGACCCACTTCATGGACCAGCATGTCTTGTACTTGGAGCCCAGGATCAAGTCAAAAGCAAACTCCAGAAGATTTGGCCATTGCGAACATCCTCAAAGATTCTGCAAGATGCTCTTCCTAATGGCTATAACATTGAACTACAGAATGACTGAGATTCAAACAACTGTTCATTGAGAAAACGTTCATTATTGTCCATATGTGCAAATTGTGCTGTGAATGCATCCTTTTATTTTCCCCCAGGTAGTGTCAGATCTTTATTTGACTGAAAACAGGATCCTATTTTTAATTAGCTCTTCCTTTCCGGCAGAACAACCATTTCAAATGCTGGTTGTCAAAAGGGCACGGAAGTCTTAGCAAAATATGGTAAAATAAATGCATTATTGATATATTATATGAACAATCTGCACTGTCTTCAAAGATCGTGGGTGACATCACCTTAAATGCTGTACAGCTTGATTTCCAATGATTCAGAACATATGTTTCAGATTTATTTTGAAAACCCTATGGAGCAAAATTTACCAATAAGCCAAAGCCACATTGATAACTCTAGAACCCAAATCTTAGAAGTCTCCCACATATGCCAGTTTTCAGGAAACAGAGGATCAACTCTTTTGTGAGCATTTCGCATCCTATCATGGAACAACTGGGACTACCTCTATCTCCCTCGAAAAGGTATAGAGCCCGAATGAATACAGTTTGGCCGTGGCTAAAGCTATGAGCTGAGCTCACATCACAAAAACTGCCCCACCGCAGTCTTTAGTACTATGAAATAGCTACCAGTCACAAGTGAGGAGTTTTCAAAAGAAAGAAACAAATAAATAAATAAAAACTAACTGTAGAGGACAGTTTGCTTCAGAGTGATCCAGAAGTAGGTGGCTCGCTGCCTGCCTAATGCCATGTTGCCACAATGTCTGAGCGCTTGTACTTCCCTGGGGTAGGCTTTGCTGGAGAAACCAAAGTTACTTGCTGTACCAATAGTTCTTCAGTGACAATATCTGAATAGAATCATAACGAATCCACCCTTCTCCACTACTGAGTATCTTGGTATTGCTATATCGGTTTCTAAAGATTACATAGAATGGCTTTTAGGTAATATGGCTGCTTTTCAGTCAAGCATATAGACGCCATCATATCAGAAGTGGTAAACAAAATGTAATGGCACAGAGTTGAAATCTTTGTATTTGGTCTCTTGTACTTTTTAACAGGTATTCCAAGGTCCTGCTTGGTGGTGGGAAAGATGTTCAAAGCTTTAAGCACTGCTCGAAACACTGCAGATATTATTCTTCACACAGTCACAGCCAGATCAATTAAAATATTAGCAATACTTGTTACATTGTTTTTTGTTTTACAGAGAAATGGTGGCCTGTTTGGAAACCATGTCAATCATGTTAGCAACGACAGCCGGGATTCCTACCAGCAGATGAATACCACGCAACGCCCTTTGCATGTACAAAGACTCTCACTTCCATTTGCAAATGATGCTGTAATGGCCATGCATACTGGGAATTCTGTGTATCATAATCACCATAACCACAATTCTATAGGAAAACAAGTACCAAACTCAACGAATGCCAACCTCAATAATGCCAACATGTCCAAAATGTTTCATGGAAAGCACCCAAGTCTTCAACATGCATCTGAAAATGGATACACTTTACATGCCAAGAATGACCAAGAGAATCAAAGAAAAACAAGTATTAGCAGGTATGGTGTAATGCATATCATTAGAGTCACATTGTTATTCCTGTTTTCTGCTACTACAACTAGGTTTTGGGTCATTCTGGAACCTTCATATAGGAGGTCAACTTGCATGTAGAGTTAGACACACACCAAACATTACTTCATCACCTTTTGGTTTAACCCCTTCGACGCTCATGACGGAACGGTTCCGTCATGAGCGTCGGTTGAGCTGTGCTCATGACGGAACCGTTCCGTCATGACCACGCCCGCGCAGGTAACGGTCAGCACCGCGGGGGAATCCGCCCCGCATGGAAGGGGTTAAACCAGCAGTGCAGAATAACAAACTGTCTACACCATCTATCGCATATGTCCTGTTCAGAGTGTCTGTGCCTGGTGAAATGCATGGAACACATTTCAGGCTCGGATTTCAGACAGCCAACTCATATTTCAGGACTCACATATGAGTTCACGCCTTGGATGATGCATTTTGAGAACTTTCTTTAATCTCCACCCTGTTCACCATAGATATTTTTTCATCTGTCTCTATCACACTGAACATGTGTATCTAATCAACCCAACAGCCTTAATGCAGATCATTTAAATATACGTTTGAAGTTATGCTGTTCCTAATTACATTTCATTCATGTTTTTTGGCTTTCCTGGATAGAACGCGCTACTATGAAACTTATTTAAGGTATGTTCATAAATATCTTCCTTAAAAATTACTTCTATGAAAGTGAATGCAATTGCCGATATGGAATTTAACTGTCCAAAACATATTTCGAAGTGTATTTTAATTTGTCATATCCATCCAGTTCTAGATCAACAGGTAATTACAGAGACAAATTTGCATGTACATAAATTAATGAAGACAATACCCCACGTCCAAAAATAAAATCTCATGAAAAATAAGGAATGTAATAGTTATTTGCATGGTGAATTGTTTATGCACCAGTGAAGACCTTAACACATCCAACTGGCCTTGCAAGTGTACTCAAAAGCTTTGTTTGTGTGAGTGTCAGTCAGCCTCCTGCTCCACTATAGAATGGGTTTGTCAGAATTTATTTTCAGTTAGGACCAGTCTTTGGGCCTTATTACGAGTATGGTGGTCCTGGGACTGCCATACTCGTGGTGGCGGTCCGCCTGCCACAACCCTGGTGACACCCCTGCCATATTATGAGTGTGGCAGTGGGACAGCAACGATACCACCACCTCTGTCAGGATCAAGGATCACACTGTGGTGGGGGTCCGCAAAAGGGGCAGAATATGCTGGCAGTGCCGAAGCTGGCACCATTGAGCATATTACGAGTCACATTTCCACCACCCTTTTCATGACAGGCTTCCCGCCATGAAAAGGGTGGTGGACATGCAGGTAATGGGGCCCTAAGAGGGCTCCTGGGTGAATCTGGGCATGGGGTGCATGTGGCTGGGGCATATGTTAAGCCCTCCTGGAACTGCACCATGTCGTGCATGCCACACCATGCAGGAACATGCTGCAGGCACTCTCATGGTGGCAGTATGCTGTTTAGGCTCTCCTATGAGTCTAATATACCTCCTGCTGTGATACCACTGCCGCACCTCCCGCCCGGCCTGGATTAAAGTCATAATCCGGCGGGCAGGTTCACCATGGGCTTGGCGGTCTTTCTGGGACCACCGTGGTGGCGGTCCCAGTGGAAGACCGCCAACCTCGTAATAAGGCCCTTTGTATTAAGTGGTTCTTAGACAGTCACCCTGGGTATGCACTGATTCAAGCAATTCCACTCATTTGCTGAGTTTCCCAAAGACCAATCGCAGATCTCCTCCTCTTCACTGAATATGTCGCCCCTTGCTGTACCCAGCTCAGGTACACCTCCTGCCTGCTGTCTAATGTACAGATAACACACATCTAACACTGTAGGCCAAGACAACAGAGTGCCTCATCATTCATACATGAATGTGATCCTATGGTCTGTGCCTAAACGACGCAAGGATAAGATGGCCAAAGAACAGCCTCATGACACAAAACACACATTTGAACTGCTCAAAATTCAAAGGTATGACAGAAGTTAGTTTACAAACAAAATTCTTGTGTTTTCTATTCAATCCTCAACCCTCCTTTGTTCCTCGTATTAAAAAAATGATTATCCATGTTGCCACACCCTAAACCTGTACAGAAGTCAGAAGCTCTTTCTGTTGTCAAATTCCTTTAAAACAGTCACTATGTCAAAATTTCCACAGCAAAAATATTGTGGTACAAAAAAATTGACATTGATTTCAAAATACTGACAAGAATATTGACGTTTACACGTTACTTGAAAGGTGTTACTATTATCATGTTTACCCTCTCTGAATGTATCTTTCATAAAAGAGTGCAGCGATAAGTTGGCCTAGCCAAGAGTCAAACTTGTGACCTGCATGTCAAACAAAGATCTCTACAGCTCATGCTTATGCTTAACGCACTGCCATCTTATAGATCAACACAATGAAAACATTGGATCATTTATCTTCAAATATTAAACTGTTTCAGAACAATGTTAATTATTTACTGTCTGCTATATTTAGCACTGACTTTTCAAACTTGCACATTATGTATGGAATTCACTTCAGCAGTGCTCCTTTACCTAATGCATTCTTGTAATACAAATGTTAGTTTCAAAATGCAAGTTAATGCACATGTGTTCACTATAAATGATTTCATCCCAGGTCAAGTGATGGGAATTTGCCTGCTATTTTCTGTGATGACCCTGACTTTCAGGACTACAGCACCGAGGATCCATACTTGGGGGAGCAGGAATATTACAGTGGGGAGGAGTATTACGAAGAGGACAGCATGTTGTCAGGTAACAGGTAAGATAAACATGTTCCAAACAGAATTGATGTAAAAAGTGAAACCTGCAGCAAAATAACGGTGTCAATCAGTACACCTTCCCACTCTCTCAAGAACAAATCTTATCAGAATGTAAACGTTATTCTAACTTTCCATAGACCCTAGGCTGTTTTTTGCACGCAGTCCACCTTTGTGGACCAAGCAACCATACATGCCATTCCCACTCAATGGGACTGAAAATAGAGGCTTAGAGAAAGAAGCAGATCACAATTGACAGTACTGCCTCCTGACTCCATGCATGGTAATCCAGAGGTGAATGACTGAGATGGCCCAATCATGACCCGGAACATAGGGAATCATAGTAGTTCCCACGTGAAAAGTAAGTATTTGATGTATGGGTAATCCCCGGATTCCATCTGGATACAATCATGCATCTGCCCAACTGCAGCTTCCAATGCATCAGGAAATCCCTGTCTTTGCAGAGGTCTATAAGTTTCCATAGTGGTGTTCTGCCACTCAGTTTCCAGATGTATGCCTCTTCTCTGCCATATTTAGGCCTCACCTTGAATGGGGTGGGATAAGCTTACCAAGGGAAATCCAATTAATCGCTAAAGTGCCCACTGAAAGTCCACAATATCACTTAGTCTTCGTCACTCGGACAACACATAAAAGTGGAAACCAGTCACTGGTTTAAGAAGCACCTGACAATGGGGAGAAACACAAAAGAGAAAATCTTAGGAACACTGGAACACTTTAAACGAAAATTATGTGAAACCCAATCAAACTACACCATCACCACGAAAAAAGAACATAGAAAAGGAAATGTGTGCTTACATTTTCATACATTTTCTTCCATCAAAATACTTTGGGGTCTATCAGTATGCCGGGCGGATCGCCACCGCCCGCATGGCGGTGGCGATCCGCCCGACATTATCCCCCGCCTGCCTCCCATTTTCCCCCGCCATATTATAATGGCGGGGGGTACCGCGGCAGACGGGAAGATCGTCTGCCGCTTTTCCGCCCGGTCAACAAGTCGTACGGGCGGAAAAGGGTTGCATATGGTGACGGTGTCTGCTAGACACCGCCATCCATATTACAATGGCAACGAGAAGCAGCCTTTCCATGGCGGCAACGAAGCATGCGGTCTTCTCAGTTGGGGGCCCGTTGCGGGCCCCCAGGGTGTTGGGGGCTGGGGGGTGCACATGGGGGGTACCTGTGGTACCCCCTTGCATTTGCAGGCACAACGTAGCAGGCAGCACGTGGTGCTTGCCACATTGTGCATGCAAATGCAGAAGGTGCATCCACAGCATTGTGGCGGGCGGTGCTGTAAGCACCGCGCGCCACAATGTTGTGGATTGGGGATGCCACCGTGGCGGTGGCATCCTAATTGTCGGTGCGGGACCGCCGCACCACTGGCGGCCGGTCCCAGCACCTAATAGGCCCCTTTGTTCTTATGTGTACCTCTACCAGCAGATTCCTCACCTCTTGAATCTCCTCCAGATCCCCAGACTTAATCTGAAACAGTCAAAAGAACTCTCCCGTACCAGTAGGTGTATTGACTCTGCATCAGTGTTGTGTACCTCACTGCACAACACATCACAGGAGCAGTACAAGCCCCACCCTGGCATGCAGACGTCAATACTTTTTTCCCCACGCTGTTGTACACAGCTCCGGATGTTCTCATTGAATATCTCTCACCAGGAAATCTGGATTTAGCAGTGCCAGTCCTCCAAAAGCAGATTTCTATCTCCGACCCCACAAGATATGTTTGTGGTGCCTGGGCCCAAGCACAGCCTCAGGTTGCAAGATACATGTGGCCTTGCACAAAAACTGTATATGAAGGAGCGAGAAGCAAAACTGTTTATTTTCCAGCCCTGTGATGACCACCAGGACTGGGGCCATTGTAGATCCATTTCTGCTCCGTGCCTACCCATTTACCATAAACAAGTAAGACATCCAAGAACTAAAGGGACAAAGCCAAGAAAAATCACAATAATGGCCTTATGTCGTTGTCGAGACAGCATTCCTGTTCCCACCCTTGCGAAAGGTCTCTGGGCTATCATCAAGTTTCCAAGAAGAACCTCATCTTTGGAACATAAGCTGGTTGATGTCACCTCAACACCGACTTTGGCTCTAACCCCAGGCATTGTGCCACCTTCAATTTTGTAAGTGTTTCCTGCTCTTGGATCTAAACCCACGCAGGTGATGCCTGTGTTGTTTCATCAGGCTCCCTCTCGTATGCCTCATCGGGCCGGCAGGTTTCCCTACTGGGCATCCCCAGATGGGAATGCCCTCAGCACCAGTCAACCTCACACAGCCTCTCCCTAGTGCTGTTCCAGTACTGACAACTCCATTCCTCTTCCAAAGGCCTAGCTGGTGCTGTTCCCGCCAGGCCCAGCACCATCTTGGAGCCTCTGGCACTATCTTCAAATCAATCAAATGTCATAGTGAAATTTCCAAATCACAAGGTCATCTTAATGCATACTATGTGCCAAACACAGAGGCTGGTAGAGAAGTCTCAGTATAGACACTTTATCGGGTGACGTAACAATTTTGAATGTTAATCCTTAACTGAAAAGAGTGGTGGTAGTGTCATCTTCCTGCTCGAAGCAGATCCCAGGATTGGAATGCTAAAAAGTTTGAGACCATGGAAAGAAAATGTTCTCCACCGACAGTCTTGCCCTTCATTCCACAAATGTGACCGGACTGGTTGCACCCTGTTAAATGCCCAGTGGAGATGGCACAGAAGGTCATATCAAATCTTCTCAACCATTTGCGAGACCACTTTAGAGAGCTTGTACCTGATGGGTAGAATGCCACTAAGCAAATCCTCCAGTCGGGATTAAACATGGTGGACTCCGTGGCACACTCAATGGGGACCTCTATGCTATTTTCAGTGGATGTCTGGGCCAACCGATTGAATCTGCCATTCGATGACTCTTGCTCATTTGGTAAGAAGGCTGATTCTGCCCCTGAGATATTCAAGCAGGGACAGGCTACAATTTTGTTCCTGGGGCACATCCTCTGCTGCCTGTCAGTCTCACATGGACAACTGCACATTGTCTGGTATCCTACAGGGGAACATCCTTTCTGCAGCATTAGCCATTCCACCTAGTACAGCAGACCATCCAAATCCTGCACCAGTACAGAGGGTGCAATAGCTCAAGAGTTAATCGTACTCAGCAGCAGCTTTCTTCCTCTTCTTCCTCCTCTCCCACCCCACCCACAAAACCACTTCATTCCCAAGGGTTCATTCCCAAGGGAGGACATGGGGCCTGCGGAAGGAAGGCTGAATTACCATCTGTCAAATTGGTAGGCCATTGTGACGGATTACTATGATGATGGTAGAGCAGGGCTACACACTTACTTTTCAGGAGTTTTCCCGAACAATTTCTTCTATCCTGTCTAGTACTTTGGTGGCTCATGCTCACATTCTGCAGCAGGCAATCTTGATTCTGTTGAGGAGAGGAGCCGTGGAACTGTTTCTGGAGCACAAGATTGGGAAGGTATCTTATTTCTGTTACTTTCTTGTCACCGAGATGTATAGGTGACTTCATCCCTTTCTTAACGTTTGGGTCTTGTACTCATTCTTTCGCGTGACGAAATTCAAGATGCTGTGCCTTGTGCAAGTTTTGTTGGCTCTGTAGATAGGAGACGATGGTTTTCATCGACTTGCAGGATGCCTTTTTCACATAAACAACCTGAAGTCTCACATGAGATACCTATATTTTATGGTATACTCCATTCGCTACTAGTTTCCAATTGGCTAGAATGCATATTTCCATACCTTAACGACTAGCTTCTGAAAGCAGACGCACCACAGCTGGTGTTGGACTATTTGGGTTCATCTGCATCATGGATGTCCATCTTGGGGTTTTCCATCAATTCCCAAGTCACACCTGGAAAACTCCCAATGCCTCCTCTTTATCAGGCGCTGTTCGACATGGCATCTCCCAGAGATCTGCAGCTTCCCCAGAGGATTCTGGAAATTCTGAATATGATTCTGATTTGTGAGGAGGGGGATCTCCTTCCAGAACTGGCAACTTGCTGCCTGTTTGGTCTTCCAGCTTCCTATTTCCTGTTGGTCACCTATACTCTTTGGCAGATGCATGTCCTCCTACGCTGATGGACACCGTTCAAATTTCTCCAGAGGCAGCAAAAGACCTTCAGTCATGGTCATTGATTGGGAATCACTTTGGGAGACCCTTCTGTCCTCCACTGGCATGAGTACATTGGTAACAGATGCCTCCAGCCAGGGTGGAGTGTACATCTGGGGGCTTTGGAGCTCTGAGTACTTTGGTCTCCAGTGGAGCAAAGGCGTTATATTACCTGCTTGAGCTTTGGCGGAACGTCTTGGTGCTGAAGATGTTCTTACTCTCTCTTCTAGGTTGGTCAGTTTCGGTGCTCACGGACAACACAACAGGAGACATGGTTTCACATTCTGAGCATCAAGAAGTACTAAAGCTGTGGTCTTGGTCTCAGGCTTACAAGATCTGGTTAGTCATCAACTGTCTTGCAGGTTCCCTGAACATAAGGGCCAACAACCACATCTGTGCTACCTTGCCAACCATAAGTGGTGCCTCCATCTCGAGGGAGTTCAGTACATATTTGCATTTGGTGCATCCCTCCAGCTGACCTCTTTTCCATTTGCAAACTCTCTGCTTTGTGCCTTCCAATTTCCGTTGCAGACATGTCTCATATGGAATGGGGCTGCCCCTCCATTATGTGTTTTCTCCTATTCCTCTCTTTTTTTGGGTTCTGAGAAAACCATGTCAGGACTGTACTCAGATGATGTTGATCACACCCTACTGTCTATAGAGGGTATGGGACACAGATCTGCCTCACTTGTCACTGTGTCCTCCTCTGTTGCTTCAGCACAAAGCAGACCTCCTTTCGTTGTTGAAGGAATAAGGTTTAAAATTTCAATTTCTAGGGTCACCACTCTCATGTCTGCAGATTGAGCAGGAAAACACTGAGTTCTTTGTTTAGTTTTAGAGATGGTGGACATAATCTTATCAACATGTCGCTCCTCTACCAAATTTGTTTACTCTGTGCATTGTTCCTGGTTTCTGTCTTCGTACACTATGGAGGAAGTTGATCCCCTTAAAGTGTGTCTTTTGGATGTTCTACTCTTTACGCTTTTATTGACCTGGGAAGGTCTGGCAATCGGCTCAGTTAGACGTTATCTTTTGGCCCTGTCGTCCTTTCTTTGCTTACCTGAACCAACTTTCGCTGTTCAAGTCCTCGTTTTTCATGCAGTTTCTTAAAGGGTTGTCCTACATGTTCTCTCTTTCTCTTTTCAGAATGCGTCAGTGGGACCTTAACTTGATGCTCACTACTATAATGGGATCTCCATTTGAGCCCATGCATAGCTTCCTGTTGTAGCCTTTAAATATTAAGACAGTGTTTTGATTGCTATCACCTCTGCTTGGCATATTGGCGAGCTGCATGCAGGCTTTTTATCTGTTTGTCCTCCCTTCTTTCTTCTTGGATGAGCAGGTTCTCAGGACAAAGGCTTTTCCTTTCGAAGGATGTTATCAAGTTTCACATAGGGTGCTTGTTAACCCTGCCAACTTTCTACGCACCTCCTCATTCCACTAAGAAAGAAGTGGATAGGCTCCATTACTTGGATCCTTGCAGGACTCTCGGCTTTTAAGTAGACAGGACGTGGGATACGTTTTTACTAGCCCCTCTGTAAATATGGCCCACTTACACATTCAGAGGCCCCTGGCAAGCACAGGGGTGAACAAACTTGCCAACACAAGCAGAAAAGTCAAATAGGCTGTGATTCATGCATCTCTTACAACTTACCTGGAGATAATGGGTATTGGATACCAATCATTTGTGTGAGATATTGCAGGTTTATATTTATTACTGAGATCTAGGACCCATTTCACCATAAGAGGGTCAAACGCAAGAAATCTGCATTGAGTATTTTTAAAGGCTTTATTAAATATTAAAGTCTGGTTATTTTGCAGATTATATGAATTAGCATTATTGCAGAATTGAAAATAACGATGAAAAGAAAAAGTGGGATGCATGTAAATTCAAGATAAAATGGTCACATATTAGATGGTGATGACTAAGTCGAACCATTGAAGGGGTAAATCTGTATCAGAATCCCTCCCTTCATAACCTCCCTCTAGCATTCATATTAGCACAACAGTGCATATAACCAACTTTTGTAGCTGGCCTTTTCACACATATACATTTCTCTCCCAGCTTTTCAGTGTTTCACAGGCTGCAGCAAGCAAGGTTAGTTTATATCTATGTTCTGTGCTTTGTTTGAGAAAGCAACTGATAGCAGCAGCACATGCCAGTGTGCAATCTTCAAGCAAACCATTTGCTTGGATGCTCTCTCAGAAACCTGAAGGTCCTCTCTGGATTGTTTTGGAATGGTGCACCACTAAGCTTTGTTTTCCAAAAGATATAATATACGGACAAACGTTCCTTTATATTTGTTTCTCCTTTATTCAAATGGTATCAATGCACTAACTTCAGCCAACGAGTTTCGTTCAATTTACATTCAACTTTATCAGGGCTGAAAATGACAATATAAAAACATGGATATACATATAATACACACAAACAAATACATGACAATAGTCCGACAACTTAAAAACATGTTGCATAGCAAACAACACAATATGATATGACAAATGACAAAACCAAAAAGCACGACAGGAAAAGGCTGGCACACATGGAACAAAACTGAATATCCCAACAGACTGAACATCATTAAAATTTTGCATGAACAAACTTTGCAATTGTAATGAATAAATAAATGATATGCCTATGGCTCAGAAGCAGGAAATTGCAAAGCAAATAACTCGATTGATGATATTCTCTTCATTGTCTATGCAGGTGCTAATAAAGGTAGAGTCATTCAGAAGAGGATGCTTTCTAGATGGGTTATGTTGTGCATTAAGATCTGTTATTCTTTTGCCAAAAGGAAGGCTCCTGATGGCACTGGGCCTATTCTACCAGAGTGAAGACTTCTTGCCTGTCCAAGGGTGTTCTGATTCTGGACGTCTGTCAGGCTGCGTTACGGATTTTGGTCTATACCTTTACTTGGTATATTTGCCTTGACTCTGAAGTCCGCATGGGTAGCTATTTCACCAGATCTTCTCTGTAGGACTTTTTGATTTGACCGTCTCCTTAGAAGCACCTTCAGGGAGATACTGCTTGGTTATTGATGTACAAAAAAAGGAATACACAGGTAGTATATCCGTCAGAAGTACAAATTACTTACATTCTGTAACAATCTTTCTGGTGGATACACTTTCTATGTGCAGATTCCGCACCGATCCCCCCACCTACTGGTCCTGAAGAATGGGCAGAGTTCCTTCAATTAGGTTCCAGCTTAGTCTTAGTACACTGGAATTGTCAGTCATGTTGGTGTCGTCTGTGCTTGTGATGTCAGGGGGCAGGTGTGGTGCTTATTTGACTATGATGGTATGTATACGGTGATACCTGGCATTGATGTGGAGTTTAGTGCCACCTACATGTTTCAACTTATCTAGATCCAGCCTGGCACCTGAAGGAGATTCAAGTAGTAATTAATCTACGAACACCCAGAAGTCAGGCTGTGACAACAGCCGCTGAACTGAGAAGCTGGCGTGAAGCGGGAATCCAAGACATAGAAGATCTATATCGGGAGGCACCCTAATCCCGTATGCGACCCTAAGGGGCTCATTAGGATGGCGGACTTCTTGGTGTAAACCGGGACCGTCCGCCATACATGCGGCGGTCCCACACACCCGATCATGATGCGACCGCCACCATGGCGGTTGGATCATGATTATTAAAATTGCCGCGGTTGCTGCTGAGAGCTGCACCTGCCACAATGTTAATATGCCATGTTGTGCAGTTCACAGCACTGGTGGCAGGCACCACACAGTGCCTGCCATGTAGTGTTGTGAAATGCTAGGGGTACCATGGGTACCCCCCAAGTGTACCCTCAGCTCCCCCCAACACAAGGGGGGCCCGCAATGGGCACCTTCACTAATCCCCACCAGCCTTTCTATGGCGGCATCGCCGGCATAGAAATGCCGGCTGTAGCCAGCATCATGATTTGGTGGACAGTGCCTGCTAGGCACCGCCACCATTTCTGGCTATGTGAACCGTCCACCAGGCATTCTGCAAGATTGCTTTTGGCGGACCCGTGGTAGACGGTCTTTCCGCCCGCCACAGTCCAAGTGCGATTCCCTCCACCATCGTAATGTGGCAGGGGGGAAATCCCGGTACGATTGCGGAAGGACCCCCACCGCAGGGCTGGCGGTAACGAGCCTTCTGCAATCGTAATCGGCCCCTAATAGAGGAGATCAAGTGGACACTAATAACCATTGTCATGGACTTTGAAATAAATATTTTCGTTCTATATGTGTTGCAATTTACGGTTTCGGTCACACTTGCAAGTATTTTTGGTATAGAATATTTACTGCCACAATCTCCACTGTTTGTCAACTACTCAGTGATTTCTTTACAATGTATGTGTGTACGGTTGCCGAAATGTGGAAACATTTAAACTTAATTAAAAAAAAAGATTGCAAAAAAAAGGAAGTAATGAATCTACAGGTAGAGTATCTACCAGAAAAATTACTACTGAAGATAAGTAACTAGTTCATTTAGTATGTTTTACTGTACCAAAAAGGCTGCAAATCTTTCAGTTAGTTTATGTGGCATACTTCCTTGTTTGAGGTGTGCTTATGTCTGACATGGTCACATCTTATGTGTGACATTTTGAGTAACACATCACTTTCCTTCACAAAATGTTCTTGGACACATCCTTAATTTGTCTCTGAGTAGAAGGCACAGCATACATCTCAGTGCCCCTAAAAGTCAATCCGAACAATCCTTTGCTGGCCCAATTGAGACTTCACAGTATCAAACCCCTTACTGGCCCTATCGAGACTTCACAGTAGCAAGCCCCAGAATCTTCCAGCATTCAAAACAGAGAAGCGTAAACAGAAGGTGCTGTGTGGAGTTCCTTGCATTTTTATATAGGTAGGCTTCCTATCCTCCCTCCCGCCCGCTGTACCCACCCAAGATCATCCAACTACCAAGTTCCATGTAACCACAGACAATATAAGCATCAGTGACATCAGGCTGCAAAGGTATTAATGGACCCAGAGAGTACATGCATAAATGACCTTATGCTGTAATGAGTATGCATGGACCCACACATTACATACATTTAATTACCCAGACTGTAATGAGCATTTACAATGGCACTATGACCCATCTAGCTTGCCCAGCCATGCCAGAGTAATTCTAGAGCCAATTCCAACCGTGGACAGCGTCTTAGGTAAGTAAATATCCTTTCAGGATAATGTACAGGTCTCAGGCAGTACATGTCTACTATTACTCTCCCCATTATTCCTACACCGTCACCCCACCCCTAACCCCGCTCATTGACATGATCATATCCTCTCAGTTTGCACCCAGTCCACCCCCAATTTTATAACCTGCATTCAGCCTCGTCACAACTCACTGTTCATGACTTGTTACGCTACAACTCTCCTTCTTTTTCTAACCCTATTTATTCACACACTTCCGGCAGCAGGCTTGTCAACTGTATTATGCCTTATTTATCTCACTCTCCTATCTTACTCTCCTCATACCTTGTCAGACTACCGTCTCATTGCGCCCTACCACCTCCTCACTCTACTCCTACCCTCTCGTTCTTCCACTACACCGTCACTTTGCTAATAGCCTGCCATTCTACTTCACACTGTAATGTTACTGCTTCCTTTCAGTCTGCTGCTATCTCCTTGCTGTTACTCTGCTGCTATCTCCTTGCTGTCACTTCCATTTTATTATGTCGACCCTTCATTCTTTTCTTACCAGTCTGTCTTAGCACTTACCTTGCACATATCGCTCAGTCTGCTCCTTATTTGTGAACCAGTGCTACTATCATCCTGCCCCTAGTCTGCTCTAACCCCCTCACAATCCTCACAATCTATAGTACCCTTACCATGTTGCCATGTTTCACTTAGCTGCTACTTCCTCTCTCTGCCCTTAGCCTCCCGCCATGCCGACTTCACTCATACTGACTCTGCAGTATCCTTCACTCTGTTTTTCCATTTGCCATGCCACCCTCCACTTTACCATCTCATTCTGTTCCTGCTCTCATACCCATATACTTTGTCAATTTACCTCTAGAATTAACTGCGCCCCTGGCCCCTAAACGTGATCCTACCTCATTAATCTTCCCCTTCTCGCTCACTCTGCTGACCTCACACATGCACTCTGCTCATATGCCCACACCCTCTCACCTTGCTGCACCCATCACACCTCGGACTCCTTCTAACTGCTGCTAACCTCTGACTGATGGTTTGAGTGGCCGGAGAAGCAGCAGGTGAACTTACTAGTGCTGCAGGAGTTTCCTGCATGGTTTTATTGGTCCCATGTTGAGGTACTAGGTTACAAGAGACTTCTGTGTACCTGGGGGTCTGTTTGAAAGCTCTGTGCTCTGTCCTTGAGCTTGGAACTGCGAACCTGGTGATCTCACAGCAACTACTCGTGCAGAGTGCACCAGTACAGGGCCAAATCAGTGTCCCTCCTCCCCTGGTGACTGACTGCTGTGCAGAGTAGATCAGGGCTCCCATCAGTTTTCACAAAGAAAGCTTCTCATCTTGAAGCTTGAAGTGCACAGCTCAGCACTGTAAGCCTTAATGCTGCTCCGGTGAGCAAAACATTGCCACCTCGCTCACTGTCCACCAGCATGACTGCTACATACAGTACTGTGAGGGTCTTGAGGCGCCATCTTTTCTGGGCAGGTGTAACAGACCCGGAAAAAACAACCACGAGCTGCAATCTGGGTAAATCAACTGTGCAGGCCAGGAAACAACGGATGGTGTCAGATCCATGTGAGGCTGGGCTTGGAACCTCTCTCGTTATGTTGTTTTTAGTGACACTGGATTCACGTTTCTCAGAGAGGCCGGGCCTGGCCACAGCTCAATTTGGTTTATTGAAAGCAAAGGAGAAGCTGCAGAGCCCATTAAGTAACAATGCATATTATTGCGGTGATGACACCAGCACTAAAATGCTTTAGTATGACCCCTTATGCGTGGTACTTGGCTGGGATGCCCAGAAAGCCAAAGTTCCATTAGCTTTCTATATGTGTGAGACAGAATTAAGAGCCCTAATTTGAATCTTAAAATGTATAAACTATTTTTGTTTACTCAGGCAAATATATGATTACCAAGACAGATACCACGGCAATGATGTGGATTATGAAAGACAAAAAGGCGATCATCACCCATATGGCTTATTTGAAGAAGATGACTCACAGATATTTTATGACACAAAAAAGTCCCCTAAGAGACGCTTGCTACCTCCAACTCCTACATGTAAGTATACTTTTCTACAATCCTATTATATCAATCACCACACAGTAACTTGAATGAGAAAATACTATGTTTATTACTGATTTGGAATACCTTCCAATCAATAAATAACTGTAGGCGCTTAATCAATGTGTGTCCTAGTGTTTTGTTTTCTTGCTGACAGTTGCTAGCAATCATGGGTTGGGCATAAAATGATATGTATCTGTTGAAACGGTTTGCTGTTATCTGCCTTTGCTGATTATGACTGTTGGTCTGAACTGGGTTGATGTCTTTGCAAGGCACCAAGGTCATGTGCTGTCTATTCCAGATCGGCTTGGAACGATCATGGTTCAGGGAGAAGTTGTTGTTCTGATCGCTCTCTTGCATTTTATTAATCATACCACACTCATCTCTCACTGTTATGAAACGGAAATAAGGCGATATGCTCTCCAGTTGATAGCTTCATCCATGACTGACCGCTAGTGAGCTGTCAGCCTCCCACCTTTGATACATGAACTATCTTGCACCCGGACAGTATTCTGCAGTCCTTTCAAGATTACTTTTTAGACAGGATGTCTGCTGTTTCTTCTTGGATGAGCAAGTACTCATCAAAACTGAACACAGAGTAAACACAAGTTCTTGATGGTGATGCCTCTCACTGTCTGGTCAAGTGACTGCTGGCCTCCCTACTTAGGTGGCCCTCCTGTTCCTGTGAACACTGTGAAACACAGGATTTCTATATAATCATTCATTATCTCTGGGGGCTTTGGCTAGGTGCCAATGGCATAGGTAGAAAGAATTGGAACTCCTGGCTGGCTAGCCCCATCAAGTGGTACACTGACTCTCCATTTTTGCCGAGGGCGTGCCCATACAATGAGGGGAGCTCCTCTCCTCACCAACGGCCCTGAGCTAAGGGTGTGCCCGTTCTTGCAAGCGCAGTGGCTGCCACCACTGAGAAGAACCAGCAGACAGCCACGTGGCTCAGGAAATCAACCGACGGTGGGGACTAGAGCGAAGTCCCTTAGAGGTGGGTGCTCTACTATTGGGCTGCAACAGAGGCCGCAAGATGTGCCGAGAGAGTGGATCTGAGACCTTGCAGAGACTCAAGGAGCGAGGCCTGACCGAGTGAGTGGAGTGGAAGTGAGGCACGATGGAGCAAGCAGCGGGCCTTAGCTTCTGCAGCTGATAGCGACCTGCCCACCCTCCTGATACCTTGCTGATAGTGCCCGTGGGTGGGCAGTTGAACTTGGGAACTGAGGTGCCATTGTTGTGGGCAGCAGAGGCCGGAGGATCCTGAGGACGCAGCAAGTGCATCAGATGAGACTGCCCCCTCACTGCCCTTCATCGGAGACTCGCTGTGCTGAGCCCCTCTGATTATGAGGCAGGGCTGGAACTTTAGAGGCCGCTGTAAGGGACCTGTTCTGAGGGGAGCGGGGACATTCTGAGTGGAGCAGTGGCGTTAGGTGCCCCTCCTGCCTGATGCCTGGCCTCAAGACTCCTGGTGCTTTTGGAGGGACGCAGCAGGACGCTGCAGACTGCTCTCTTGCTAGTGGACAGGTAAGGGGTGGGGCCCAGTGACATTACTGCTGCCATTGAGTGCTTGTGACTGTTGGGGAATCACGGGAGCTTGCACTATCGTGCTCTGGAGCTCACTCTGGGGGGACAGAGCACACTGGCTTAGAGCGAGCGGCTGGCTGAAGGCAACGATCGAAGGGAGGTGAGGACAAGGTGCAATTCCACAGTGAGCCATGTGGCGACACAGACTGCCTACTACTGGGAACCAGGGGGGGCCTGTTCAATCTTGATACTGTCTCCCCCCCCCACGACACAGCGGCACACTTGACCTTTTGCAGCAGATCAACGGGTACACAGTATAGGTATGGCACGTAACACTGGTTGCCTGGGACAATGGGGCAGACTACCAGGAGATACGAAACAGATTCTGGTCGACTGGCCTCAGGGAACACTGCTGATGGTCCGCACGATGAGGGAACCCCTGCTTTGCAGCTAGGAACCTCCTAAGGGCCCACTCTGAGTGATAGCTCGCAGGCCATAACAGCCTCTAGAGAAGTGCTGGAATCAAAGATGATACTGTGGTAGCGGATCTAGGGCTCCTGAAGGATGATCACAGGCACCTTGTGGAACTAGTCACATTAGTGGAGAGGGAATTAGCTGAGGTCACCCTGGAACAGGTGATAATGAAGGAGCGCCTAACATCTTTGGAGTGCAAAGTTAAAACATTCGAGGTCAGGGAAGGGTATGCTAAGAACAGGTCACGTCAAAACAATATCAGAGTGAATCGCATTGCATTACGGGGGCATAACAGTTTACCACGTTGTTGCTTTACGCATTGCATTACAGTGACAGTACCAACCAGATAACCGTATTATGAGATGCATTATTCTTATGTTGTGAAGTACCTGACTGTTGTATATCGAACTGCATATTACGACATTAGGATTACGTAGGATTGTTTAGTTTAGCTCAATAATAATAGGCCAGGGGGAACATCACCCCAATGCATATGTTGGTTTAGTATAGTGTGGTCGCATCGTATATCGTTTTATAAACATATACTTGTTTCCTACGAAACTCGTGTGGAGTCTATTTGTGGTGTCATCATTGGATTGCTGTGAGCGTAATTGCAAATACTTTACACATTAAGCCTTGAAGATAAGCCTGGCTGCTCGTGCCAAGCTACCAAGGGGGTGGAGTGGGAACTATCTCTGGAGGCGACCTGTCTTTTCCCTAACGTTGGGGCTCACGGGTCCCTGCTTGGCCTGCGGTACCTACCTAAGTCAAATAGGGATCTTTGGAATTCTAACAGTCATATTTTTTAATGATTGTTTATGTGCAGGAAGGGACCCCTTCCCCCATATAAACAATCATTCAAGGCGATTTCCTGTTTCTATGTGTGCTGCACAATGCAGCACACATATAAACAGCAAAAACGAGGAGAAATTAATAATTTCTCCTTGTTTCGCCATGTTAAAACCAGGTGTTTTTTGGTCTTAATTTTGGCCCTACCCCATATTTACGCCACCATTGTAAATAGAGGGCAGCATCAAAATCAATGGGTGTTGCGGCGGAACACCCACCGCAACACCATTGCCCGCCCCTTTCACGCTAAGTGTAGCGTGAAAGAGGGCCTTATTTACAAGGCAGCATTAAGCCACATTAAGGGGTTTAACACTGCCTTGTAAATAAGGTGTGGACTTAACGCCACAAGAACATCTTAAAAAGTGACGTTCTGGTGGCATTAACATTGGTAATTGGTAATTGTACATATGCCCTCAGGAGTCTTTAGTTGTCGCATGAGTGGGAGATCCTGCAGGAAATGTTTAATTTGCATAGAAGAATTTACATTCCATTTCAACACCAAGGGTGAGCTGTTACTGGATGGGCAGCTATCTCTGTTTCTGTGGGACAGCTGTATGGTGGAATGTACAAGAATATGTCTGTATGTTTATTCCCCACCCCTCTGATCCCAAGAGACTTACAGAAGACGAGAGGGAGGCCAGGGTTTTGCCAGATTTATACTCCGGGGAGACCACGTCTGCCTCCTCTGAAGAAAGACGTCTTGTCTGTTACAGACGATGCGAGAGACATATATCCCTCCCTACCATCACACAGCTTTAACACAACATGAGAGCACATGGCTGTTGTTCATGGCTGTTGTTCTGTCACTGGGCATTGGAGCAGAATATTAACCATTTTACATGCTCACTCAATAATGTCATGACCTTTATACACAGGCTGGCTGAGAAAGGGGTGTACGTGACTACTCCTTGTGGCTTTAGGGGTCTACCAGGACAGGCCAGGGAAGTCATTCTCCACCCTCAACAAGCCTGTCAGAAGACATCTCAAAGGTCTAAAGAATCTATTTTCTCCAGTATAGCATCTCCCCATGTTGCCCTCCCGCCCTACCCCCCATTTTGGCACCTTAATTTGATTTTTGCCTCGCTGAAGCACAAGCCATTTGAGCCAATTCCATCCAGTGACCTAAATGTCCTTTGAAGGAATTTGGTATTTTTATTGGGCATTCCATTGGCCGGGGACATAAGAAAGCTATAGGCTCTGTACACATCTTGGTCCTTTGTGATGTTTTGTAGGGATAGGGTGGTTCTTCTGGCTCATATTTTCTCTATCTGGAAAGTGCTGTCAGGGTTCCTCTTTAGCAAGAGTAGTCTGTAAACTTTTTCTGAAGTCCCCATTACTCCTCAACTTCAGATCCTGCACAACCTCGATGTGAAGCACGCATTGTATTTTTATATGACTTGAACTAGGGATGTTATGTTATGCTATGTTATGTTACTGCGACTTATAAAGCACTACAGCTGCCCCAGCAAAGTGGCATCCCGGCGCTGATACCAAGAACCAACCAAACCAACTTTCCATGGCATTTGGAGATAATGATATCAGTAAAGTGGTCGTTATGGCCACCATTTCTACATGCATGGTGCCAAACTTGGCATTGAGCCCCAGCTCAATATGTTATAATGATAGGACGATTCTCCAGGCAGTTCTAGGTTAAAGTTATGTGCCAGGCTGCTCTAAGGGCTACTCCGCACCCACTGCCAGTATTCTGTTGAGGCCCCCTGCCAAAGTGATAAGACTTCTGATACTGCTCTTTTATTCATTTTCCTTTTCTCGTTTGAAGTTGCTGTGGAATCTGTACAAGGGTACAAAATGGGAAAGAGTAGGATAAAGTCACCTTTATGGGGACCATCACTTCTGGTATGTAGACCATTTTTAATTGTGAACAACCTTTTCGTGTCCCCCTACCATCAGTCATAATTTGTGCGCTATTTGACCTCTTTTCCAAAAGTAAGAACCTGTCCAGCGTGTGCTTACGCTCATGGAAGAGAGCATGCCATATATGACTTCCCAATGTCTCCCAGCACTCAACGCTCTGCATTTAAAAAGCTATACAGCCGCGGCTCGTGCAGGTAAGAACGGTGGGTGGTGGGGCCGGGTGGGGGGGATTTCGACAGACGATGAGGTAAAATTAAATAAATAATTAATTTGCCCTTCTAAAGTCGTCAGTTGAAATACCCCCCACCGAGCCCCATCACTTTAGCGCTCTTGTCATCCTCTGTCGAAATCCCCCCCACCCAGCCCCACCGCTCTCACCTGCACAACCCGCAGCTGAAGCTATAGTAGGAGCAGTTCACTTCTCCACCATAAGGAGACAGGGATAGCCATGTGTTGGGTTGCCAATGGTGAAAAAACCTACAGACTGACATTAATGGAGCTAACCTAAAGGTAACTTTATCCTTTTCTTGGCTTAAACGTTTTTCATGCTGGCCTCTGTGGAGCATGGAAAATGATACTGGTATAACAGGCACCATTTTGCACCTTTTGTGGACTTCTCTGTCTCTTCGGGTAACTATTTGTTGCAGCCCATGTTAGGTACAACAGAACACCTGGTACATATCAACTGAAAATGCTAAGAAATCTCAGAATCCAGCTTGAAGTGTTCATGAGGAGGTTATGTGTAAAGAATATGTATCCATCAGAAAGAGCATTAAAATAAGTAAGGGAGCCATTTAGAGGTTGCGAGAAACAGCAGGGTTCCCACCGGTGGAGCGTCAGCGGATTCTGCCAGTGGAAAACCTTGACACGCCAGCCTGTACACAACAGTACCACCAAGTTCTACCGCTGTATTGGCATGGCATATTCGGGCAGGTAAATTAAACAATGACCACATGTCACAACAAGGGCCACTCACATGAATGGCCAGTACTTCTGCGGAAGCGAATATCTTCCTCCTCTTTCCCCTGAGGTTAATCCTTAGTATCAGAAAAAACCACTGACACCAGCGACTGACCCTGGGGGAAATAGGAATTTGGGTGAGAGAGAGAGAGAGAGAGCGAGATGGTTCCGGTGTGCCTGGAGATCCCGTGGAAAGAATGATGGGGAAATTATGATTCTTTTGAGAAGGACCTTTCAAGTTCTAGTGGTAAGGCACATTCCTTCTGCCAGGGGAGGTACGCTGTGACAAAAAAAGACACAATAACTTTAGGCAACAATACATGAATACTTTACAACCAGCTTGAGCATGCTTTTCTCCTCCCCCTTGAGTTATTTGAGGCTTACCTCCACAATACCTAATTCCACTTGTAGAGACCACCATTCAGTTTACCCTGGCCTCTCTGTAAGGTAAAATTAAACCTAGGTGAAAAACAGCTTTTAAAAAAAGGTTCATTTAGAGAGTTCTTCGGGTGTGAGTCACCTTCTAGGGCCAATACCTCGCTAATGGCTGGTCCCCAGGAGTAGAACTAGACCTATGAGAAACCTGCTTCTGATGGATACAGTATCTGCCTATGGATTCCTCACCTTATGAATATCCCCTGTGCCAGCATTACAGCGGAATTTTTCCTAGCTCTCGATGAGGACGTCACAATGCTACGGCTCCGCTCGCGACTCCGCAGGACGTCACTGGAGCCATAAGAGAGCCTCGTCGGCGTGATGACATCAGTTCCCTTTTTTCCGCACCGTCGACGTGTAACGGTTTTCTAGCACTCTCCATACTTGTTGGGTTACTTTGTTCTTTTTCTCAATCTTCAACTGTAGCTGTTGAGATGTCTTCGAGAAAGTCCGGCTTTAAACCCTGTAGGGAGTGTCGGGTCACATGTCCATCACTGATCCCCATGAAGATTGCTTATGGTGTTTGTCGTCGGATCACGACGTGGATGATTGTTCCTGTTGCAGGAAAATTAATCTGAAGGCACTTAAAGAACGGGAGGCCAAGTTGTTTCTTGTCAAGGTGAAGAAGGAAGGAAGAGGGCGTAAAAGAGATTAGTCGAAGTCGTCGACTTCGCATACATCGAAGTCGAGAAAACATAAGAAAAAAAGAAGAAATGGATCTCGACGCTGTTCGACGAAGGGTAAGGCTTCGAGGTCGCCTTCGCCTGCTCCTCGACGTCGCCGGAAGGACTTTGTATCTCCTTCGCCTTCACCTTCACCTTGTGTGACTCCAGAGAGGTCTCCTTCGCCTAAAGGTGCTCCGGCGCAGTCACCGGCGCCGAGGGATTCACTGGGTTCCGAAGCCAAGCCAGTGCAGGATGATCCATCTCCTTCTCCTGTGCCTGAAAATTAACCGGTGGATTCGTCAGTGGATCCGATCATTCCAACATCGGATACTCCCCGTTTGGATACTGGCTCAAATCCGTATCCACAGTTCCCATCTCCAGGTTCGGATCCGTCGCATTTTTTTAATGCAATGTACGGTGTGTTTGCAAGGGCGGCTTTCCCATCAGGAGCACCTTCTGGTCCCGTGGGCCCGCCGGCTTTCAACTTGGGCGTGCGCCAGCACTATGCCCAGGCACCCTTCGTGCCTTTCATGCCGACGGCGCCTTCATGGCAGTTTCCGGCTCCGAGGGTCTCGACGCCGTTGATGGAATCCCCGGCGCCATCTGGTGGGCCTTCCTCTCTGCCTCATACGGATCCCATGCCTTCTTCGGAACCTCCTTCGACGCCGGCTCCGGAGCAGTCGGCGCCCCATGCGTTCTCCACCGACGCCGCTTTCGCAGATTCGTTCAAGGAGAGAGGCACAGAGGCTGTTGGAAGAGGAGCAGTATCGCAGAGAGGAAGTTGAAGAGGGTGAATTGGAAGAGTCTATAGATGAATTTGAGGGAATTCAGGAGGCAAGTGGATTGGACACCTCCCCTCAGTGGGAGATCTCTTCAACAAGGGCTTCTCCTCCTCAAGAGGTAGCTCCTTACTATATGGTTATAAGAAAAGCTGCGGAGCTTTTGGACTTACAGTTGCCTACTGCTGAGTATAGGCCAAATTTGCTAACAGAGGTCTTGCATTCGCCTTCTTCTACAGTTGAGACCCTGTTACCCTTTAATGAAAACTTAACGGAGCCTATCCTCGAGGTTTGGCGTAAACCACTCTATTCGCCTGCTGTTTGTAAGGCTGTGGCTAGAAGATATAGGACTGCACCAGGGGATCCACTCTTTCTTTCTTCTCATCCAGCTCCAGAAAGTTTGGTGGTGCAGGCATTTTGCTCTAAACAATCTTCAGGCGCTTTTCCTCAGGCTGCAGCTGACACGGACTCTAAGAAAATGGAGCAGTTGGCTAAAAAGGTCTTCTCTTCGTCTAGCATGGCACTAAAATCGACCAGTGCTACCTGTCTGTTGGGCCGTTATATACATGCCTTGATGGACTCGGCAAAACAGTTGGCTCCCAAGTTACCTGATGAGGAGTGAGGAAACTTTATAGAGGTTCTGTCGGATGCTCAGACTACAGCTAGACAGGTTATTCAATCAGGCCTGGATACGGCTGATTCGGTGGCCAGAGTTATGGGCTCCTCCATAGCTACAAGAAGGCAAGCTTGGCTTCGATCCTCTGGATTTTCCCCTGATGTCCAGGCTACTCTTCTTGATTTGCCCTTTGACGGATCTAAACTCTTCGGAGAAAAGGCCGATTCGGCACTGCAAAGGTTTACGGATAGCAGAGGCACGGCGAAATCCTTGGGATTGCAAACCCAGACAAGGGGTTTTGGTTACAAAAAATATCCTGGCTATGGAAGATCTTCCTTTCGCAGCTTGCATCAACTTCAGCATGCTGCAAAATCCACTCTATAAGTCTTATAGAGGTAGAGTGAAAGGATGCCAACGTGGTTCTGCCCGCAATCTTTCCTCGTCCTCTTCTACCTCCCCTGCTCCCCCTGGTACCGCAGGAAAGCAGCCCTAGATCCCCCATCCTGGATCATGTGGGTCCTGTAGGGGGTCGGCTGTTTCACTTTCTACAGGGTTGGAAATCAGTCACGTTAAACCTTTAGGTTTTAAACCTTGTAGAGAATGGGTACGCCCTTCGGGAATTTCCTCCTCCTTACCCTCTTGCCAAGCTTTTTGTTCAGAGGACCATTTGCTTCTTCTACAGAAGGAGGTCCTTGCCTTACTACAAAAAGGTGCATATAGAGGTGGTTCCGGAGCAGGAAAGGGGTCAGGAATGCTACTCCCGATACATCCTGATGCCCAAAAAGGACGGCAGGTTACGTCCGATTCTGGACCTCAGGGTCTTGAATTTTTACCTGAAGCAAGAGAAATTCAAGATGCTTACCCTTGCTCAGGTTCTTCTGGCGCTGCAGCAAATGGATGGTGTCGATCGACTTACAGGATGCATATTTTCACATCCCCATTCTGAAGTCGCACAGGATGTATCTCCGTTTTACGGCAGGGTTGCAGCACTACCAGTTTGCGGTCGTCCCGTTTGGTTTTACTACTGCACCTCGAGTCTTCACAAAGGTGATGGCAGTGTTGGCAGCTCATCTCAGGAGGTCGGGGATTCCTGTTTTCCCCTATCTGGATGACTGGCTGCTCAAAGCGCAGTCACCAGAGATGGTGCTTTATTATCTGTGAGTAACATCTCAACTGTTGTTCAACTTGGGTTCTTCAATCAATGTGCCCAAATCTCACCTGGTGCCCTCTCAGCGCAACCTGTTCATAGGGGCGGAACTGGACACTTCTGTGTGTCGATCTTTTCCTCCTCCACAAAGAATTCTCGACATTCAGGAGATGATTCCTTTGTTTTATGATGGAGCGGTTGTTCCGGTCCTGAAGGTCCTTCGCCTGCTCGGTCTGTTCGCTTCCTGCATTCTGTTGGTCAGTCATGTGCGCTGGCACATGAGGGCGCTCCAGTGGTGCATCCGCAGACAGTGGTTTCAACACAACGGAGATCTCAGGGAGTCAGTCAGAATCTCCAGAGACGCCGCAGCGGAGCTGACTTGGTGGAGTGTGCAGGGCAACCTGTCTCAAGGCAAGCCCTTTCAACCTCCTCCACCGGTGGCCACAGTGATCACGGATGCCTCCACTCTAGGGTGGGGTGCTCATCTGGGGAATCTGGAGGTCAAAGGTCTTTGGTCTCTAGAGGAAAGGTTGCTTCACATCAACCTTCTGGAATTGCGGGCGATACGTTTGGCACTAAAGGCTTTCCTTCCTTCCCTTTGCAGTCAGTCGGTTCAGGTCCTGACGGACAACACTACCGCGATGTGGTACATCAACAAACAGGGAGGTGTAGGGTCGTATCATCTCTGTCGCGAGGCTCTGCGACTCTGGTCCTGGCCTCAGGACCATCAGATTTGTGTGTTTGCAAATCATCTAGCCGATGTGCTCAGTGTTCGTACGGACAGTTTCAGTCGGCATTATTCAGCCGATCACGAGTGGTGGCTTCATCCGAGGTGGTCCATCACATCTTCCAGATGTGGAGATCTCCTCGGTTGGACCTGTTTGCCACCCAAGAGAACGCGCACTGTCCGTTGTTCTGCTGTCTCCAGTATCCGATGCAGGGAGCGCTGGGGGGCGCGTTTCAGTTGGATTGGAGCTCACAACTCCTTTACGTGTTTCCTCCCATACCCTTGATTCCTCGGGTTCTGAGGAAGACTGGGCCCAAGTAATATTGATCGCCCTGGATTGGCCAAGAAGGGTGTGGTACAAAGATCTACTTCACCTCTCATCGCACCCTCCGCTCCATCTCCCTCTCAGGGCAGACCTCCTCTCGCAGTCGCAGGGGCAGATTCTACACCCGCACCTCCAGAGCCTGCACCTTCATGCCTGGAGATTGAACGGGGCAACCTGAGTTCCTTCTCTCTCCCACCGGACGTTGTGGATGTTATCTTATCATCCAGGCGACACTCCACTAAGTCGATTTATTCCTATAGATGGTCTAAGTTTGTTAAATGGTGTGGAGAGAGATCCATTTATCCTTCACAGGTTCACTTGTCAGATGTTCTTCAGTTTGCTCTTTCCTTGGCTCAGCAAGGTTGTGCTGTGGCCACGGTTAAGGGTTATTTGTCAGCCTTATCTGCGTTTCTGTATCTGCCTGATCAGCCATCTTTATTTAAGTCTCCTGTTGTTTTGAGATTTATAAAGGGCCTTACCAATATGTTTCTGCCAACTCCCTTTGTTATGCCCCAATGGGATCTAAATCTTGTTTTAACTTTCTTGATGGGTTCCCCGTTTGAACCTTGCATAGCTGTCCTTTGAGGCTTTTGTCTTTTAAAACAGTCTTTCTGGTGGCTATTACCTCAGCAAGGAGGGTGAGTGAGCTTCAAGCTCTCAGTTTAAAACCCCTGTTTTTGACCAAACATGCTGAAAGGATGGTCCTCAGGACCAGGGCTGCTTTTCTGCCTAAGGTAGTTACTCTCTTTCATCTGGGGCAGTCCATAACTCTCCCTGTGTTTTATCCTCCCCCTCACCCTTCCAAGGAGGAGGAGAGACTTCACCGCCTGGACCCTAAAAGAGCGGTGAGCTTTTATTTGGACAGGACAAAGGACTTGCGTATGGATGATCAGCTCTTTGTGGCCTATGTTGGATGCATGAAAGGCAAGGCTGTGCACAAGCACACTCTATCCAGATGGATCATCTTGTGCATCAAGATCTGCTACGCCCTTGCTGGTAAGGAACCGCCTGAGGGTATTAGAGCTCATTCTACTAGAGCCAAGTCTTCCACCTCTGCTTTAGCCAGTGGAGTTCCTGTACTGGACATTTGTAAGGCAGCGACTTGGGCCTCCCTCCACACTTTCGCAAAGCATTATTGCTTGGACTCTGAAGTGAGGAGGGAGTGCCACTTTGTGCGCTCTGTCTTGCAGGACTTTTTCGTATAGAAGGGTGGACACCCTCCTCTGGGAGCGGGACTGCTGTGGGAATCTATTCATAAGGTGAGGAATCCACAGGCAGATATATCCATCAGAAGAACAAGTACTCACCTTCGGTAACGCTTTTTCTGGTGGATACAGTATCTGCCTGTGGATTCCTCACTGACCCACCCTCCTCCCCATTGTGCACTCTTGTATACCTTAAAGGGTGCTTTGTTTGACATGTTGTTTTACATTGTATCTTCTTTCTATCTGGTACATTTATTGGAAATGCTTATGTTCTTTAGCTTTCCTTTTGATTATGCACTATGTGTATTTGTGTACTGTGTATACTTTAAATCTGTTGTCGGTGCACCTGTTTGCCTCGGAGTCACCGAAAAAAATGGATGGAACTGACGTCATAACGCCGAAAAATCTCTCTTATGGCTCCGGTGACATCATGCGGAGTCGAGAGCGGAGCCGTAGCATTGTGACGTCCTCGTCGGCGTGGAGAGCTAGGAAAGATTCAGCGGAATGCTGGTGCAGGGGATATTCATAAGGTGAGGAATCCACAGGCAGATACTGTATCCACAAGAAAAAGCATTACCGAAGGTAAGTAACTTGTTCTTTGCAAGAAGATGAGCAGACCCCTGACCTTTGGAAGAAGAGTAAAGCTAAGCTAATTAAAGACAATATGATGACATCTTGAGGTAATGAGCTAACTAGAAATCTCGAAGCCCTTGAAACCCATGCCTGCATGATACCCAGAAACAAATTTCAGGACTTCCCTTTTCCCAGTCCTAGAAAGACCCAGGGTTTTGACTTATTGGCCCCTCGACATTGTAGGTATTGCCTGTGCCCACAGCTTGTGACTCTCATTTTAAAACAGTTTAAACAATTCTCCTTGCACTGATCATTAGAATATCTATGTTTTATGTCAATGTTGGCCCCTTACCCCCAAACTCCTTTTCTCAGTCTTTACCGGTGAAGCCTGTGGGGCCAGTGGGATTGTTAGGAGCCCTGCGGAACAATCTCTGGAACCAACTGATATTTGGGGAACCTTCTAAAATAAGAAATATGCTGGATGAATCAGTTAGAAGGAACATTTCAGAAGGCAAGCAATGTAGTATTTTACTGCCCTTTGAGACTCACTTCCATATATCATTATCAGAAACAAAACATGAAGGGGTTCTTTGTTCTAATCAACTTCTGAGTAACTTGCTATTTCAGCTCGCGCATGTCCTCATTGTCCATTTTGTCAATACTCTTTAAAACGTACCATACATTTCTGTTGTACCTGCACTGGATAATGGTATAGCCATTCAAATGTGTAGTCATGTAGCAATTGTATGTTATAGTTTGCATTCCTGCAATAACACAGAGAAACGATGAGTTACTTTACGCAATATCAATTTGGTAGCTATCAAAATATTGGAGGAAACATATTGGCTTTACTAGTGTTTGTTTGGAAGAATGTAAATCCGTATGGTATTGTAAAAAGTATCAGTGCTGCATGTAACTGTTTTCTTTAATTTGCTAAGTGTAATATGTTGATTTTTTTCATACTTTCTTTTTTCAGCAACTCGAAGGGCATCTTTTAACTTTGAATGCCTCCGTAGACAGAGCAGCCAAGATGACATACCTCTCTCCCCACCTTTTCATCAACGCACTGCTTTACCACTGCATTTAATGCAGCAACAGGTAAATAAAAACGTTGTCATGAAGAACAACCTCCATATTAAAGTCTCAAAAAGGAACATACACCGAGAAGTTTTCTACCCTATGACATTTGTACGGTCACTGTTTGGATTAATTTGTCAACCAGAGCAAAATATTTTCATTGATTCAGTAGACGGATGTATAAACACGTAGTTGCACCTCAGAAGCATGTTTATGATACCTGAAATGATAATCATTCATCTTGCATACCTGTAAAAGACCTAGCTGCAAAATAAGCAGGCTGTCATTTTTGAGGTAGTTTGAGCAGAGTTAAAATAATTCATTGGCTGTCCAGGTAATTCACAGCTCTATATTGAACGTACCATTATCTGCTGATTCGTATTGAAGCCTATAGTAACCGTAACACCACACCTACCTGGCAGGACAAAAATCACAATCGTAACACAACACATGAAGAAGCAAAATTGCCAGACTTAAAATAAAAAAGCACAAAAGGGAAACAACTGAAGAGAAACCTACTCTTGTTTTGCAACCAGGGTCTGAAAAGTATCTTTCCAACTACAAAAGTATTCACAAACTATAGCTAAACACAGTTAGTGCAAGCAACAATAAATACATGGGAACTTATTTACAAGCCCCGTGTGCCGCCACTGCGTCACTTTTAATATGGGGAAAAAGTGACGTACCAGCAGCGCAAGGGGCTTGTAAATAAGCCCCATGGAATGTAATCCAAGCCAATAGTATAGACCTGATGATGTACTCTGGTGGCGGTTTTGTCCTTACACGCTCCTGCAGGGGCAAAGAGTCACCTAGGAAATGGCTGCCCAGTAGTTGCTGGTAATGGTGAGACAACCTGGACTCTAGCCTTGTGAAAGATGTTAGCCTTGTGACCCAGAAATGAAAGGGAAGGATGAATGTGCTAAGTGTGCTACGCCAAGGAGTCTCTATCTCCCTTATCAATCTGCCCTCAGATATCATGGCTATGGAGGCCCTCAGGACTCTTCTCCCAGCCCGAGAATCTTTAATGCCTTTGCTGTGTGCTTATCTATTCTAATTAAGGCCCAGATTTACTAATATTTTTTGCATTGGGTTTGTCACTTATGATGCCTACCTGAGTCTGGTGTAACAAAAAAAAAAATCTTTATTTCTCCTCGTTATTCCCTCTTTGTATGTGTGCTGCATTGTGCAGCACACATACAAAGTGGAAATACCATCTAAGGAAAGTGTTTGTGCAGGAAGGTATGCCTTACTGCACGAAAATTATCATGACAACAACCCAGGCACCCTTGCACCATGACGTAAGGGTGCCAGCATTGTGGCTTGGCAGCCAAAAGTGCATCAGCTCCAAGAGTTAGCAGCACTATGCCATATCTTTCAAAATATGCTCCCTCTCTTCTACGCGACACAGCGCAGCAACTTCACTTGCTGCGCTGCGTGAAAACTTAGTAAATGTAGCCCTACGTCTTTTGGGTTGCCAGTTTATACAGGTGCAGATTGCTCCCAACTACTTGTCAGGCTGAGTAGCCCAAATACCATCAATGCAAACACATTCAAATTCTGCCTCGATGCTGTGATACTATGGATGCTACCAATACACCCACATTCAGCTCAGACAAACTGAATTTTGATCTTAGATACTCTCTCTTCAGTGGTCTGCAATGCAGCCATATGTCAAATAAATCTCCCCTCGCTGTCAGGGGTGACATTTTAGCCACAGCAGACATGGTCGTCTCCACTTTTTCTCTGATATGTCAAGCTTCTTTTCTGTCTCAGGGTATCTGACAGCCCCTTATTCTCGTTTAGGGAATTCCTGAAATATCGATTTCATTCAGAAGATCGCCATTGATAATCAGAAGCACTGCATAGGCCTGCCCACGTGCTGAATCAAAAAAGCATTTTATGTACAATACAGTTATGTATGTACATATTTACATTTCAAGAGAAGAAACACGTTTTTTTTAAACTGAAAAGAAAAATTAGGAAGCCTACATGCAGGCTATTTTGGCTATTTTGGCCAACTTTTATATAATTGAATATTTTTACTTTTCTAGAAAAACTCTTATCATTAACCCTTTCAGAGAAAAATTAGATAACGGGGGGGGCAATGTAGCTAGATTGGCTACAGCCCTTTGAAGCTGTTAAGACTAATACTGCTCCTTTAAGGAAGCACACACCACCAATACCTCAACATGTCCTATTAGTGACAGCTTCAGTTCTGTTGTACGGAAACTCAGGATCCAGCAGACTGTGGTAAATAAAATATCACGCTCTCAGACTTTTAAATATTAACAATAGGATCATGCATAAAGCAAGAGGCTGAGTCTGTGGTATCAGATTCATAAAGGGCTTTATTCCAATAACTCGAGTCAAAGGGAGAATATCTCCATCACCAAAAAGGATCTGGACGGGGCTGAAAAGTATTCTCGATATTCTCAAAACATTATTCACAGAGTACAGTATATATACATTTCTCAATTGTACGTAAGCAAGAGAGCAAGAGAGAATGAGATTAGAGCATGTGGGCGTGTAAGTAGGCGTGAAGGTGGGCGTCCATGTGGGCGTCCACTTGATGATAAGGGGTAAATTGTCATGTGTGGGTGGATACCTGGAGATGATTTCGCAATGTCAGCAGAAATACTTGGCAGAGATGCGCGCTCAGCAGCATGACGTGTAATTGACGTGCAACTAGGGGGTGAAGGGGACTTGACATTTAGCTCTACATGTGGAGACAAAAGTCTGGGGTTATGTCAACCTAATCCCAAATCATATCTAATATCCTATGTTTAAAGAACTGTGTTATCCACAAGGGAAGGGCTCTCGGACAGAATCTATTCTATACTGACTGTGTGTGTGTGTACAAGCGTCTAAGTGTCTACACTGAATGCGAGGGGATGGGAATATTCCATGGTGACAGGGCTATGAATTACTTGCATGAGGGCAGAGAAACCGGGCCTTTTGCTTGGTAACTGGAGGAATGTTTACTTAAGCTACTAGGCAGGAATGCATCGGCTGAGGGGGAAGCAGATAATTCGAAGGTGAAATACAGCTCTTGGCAGAGAATAGGCTGATGTCAGGCTTCGTGGGCCGCACAGAGAATGAGACAAAGTTCATGGTCACAGATGCAGGCTCAAGCTGAAGCTGTCAGAGGCAGAGAGCAGGGAAAGGCTTTGAGGACAGAATCGGGCCTACTTGCCTGAACTGTAAAAATGGAGTAACTTAGCCATATAAAGTCGGTGGCCTTTCATACTTAGGAATCGAATATCCAGCCTATTCATGGCGGATCTGACAGAGGACATGTTGACGGTGGACGCACATGTATTTGCGTCTTCATAACTGGAACTGGAGGGAACATACATGTACTTGTAACATGCACATAGAACCGTTGGGGTCCAAGATAGGGGACATAACTGATCAGGGAAATCCACATTTCCACATTCCCTCCTTGTCCCCTACTTGCCCGTCAAGAAACATCAATCTTCATTAATCCATCGATTTGCTCATGGAGCATCATTTCTTCTTCTTTCTTCTTCCGGGATCTTGAGCGAAAACCTTGATGTGGAATACACGATGTGGCACACAGACCACAAATCGCTGGTCCACATTGTAGACATAGACAGCAACTGAATAGTATGAGAAGGCCAATACCTAGGAAGGATAGGACCCTCCATCCAAAGGTAGATAATACACTCCAAAACCAACCGGACCAAGTCCAGGTGCCTGGATTCTGGTGTATCTGGCTTACAATCTTATGAAGGCGAGTTATGGCTTTATATACAGATGGCGAATTTTCTGGTATGAAAAATGCAATGGCTTGATCCGATGACCCTACAAGCTCCGCCCCTATCGGCCAGGATAACGTCAAGGACAAGACTATTTTGAAGCACAACAATCCGCATAGCAGACTGCTCTTCTGTTAAATTGCCTAAGGCGGAAATAGTTTCGTTCACTACTGCTTCAAGGGTTCTGGTTAATCTACGTATCAGCTTACTATTGGTAACTGTACCTATATAGGGAAAGAAACCTTTATTGAAATCTGTGTATTTTTCCCATGCTGTTTCAGTGTAATTGACAATTGGGAGATCTCTCTGCTGTCTATTGTGTACTAAATGAGTATTTCTATGAGAATCAGGAGGAGCTAGGAAAACAGGTGGTAGGAGGAATGCTATGTAACAGGTACCGTCCCAATCTAGAGGTAGGCGTATATATGCGGTCTGGCCACATATAAAGTAGGAATGACGAGAAGCTCTAAATGTAGACTTGCCTTGATCACTGAATTTTATTACAGTGGTGCATTTACTATGGCCCATGTGTATGGAGCCATTCTTTCTTATACATAATTCCTCTTTTACTGGGAATACGGACATGGTGGGCAAGATTGGTGTAGCTTCAGATTCAACGTTCAGGATCATGAGGTTAAGTGTAAAATTACCTAATCCATATACTTCATTTCTTAGATCAGTTCCTGTTCTTTTGGGAAGTCCCTCCTTGTTAGGGTAGCAGACTTTAAGCAAAAACTAAATTCAGGTTTCCCCATACCCAGTTGTCTTGATAAACTGCGGAATTCGAATCTAGGGAATTAATCAAACTAAACCATGCTCCACAGGAGCCATTGTGTGTGAACGGATAGAGAATAAAGGGGCAAAACTCCCTTATAGTTCTGATAGGGGGGGGAGTCGGCCACAGACCCAGCAGTCTGTAGCATTGCTAGTCTGATGTGAATGGTGCAGCATCTGAATAAAGGTATTGTTGCGTAAGGCAAGTCGATATGATAGCTCATAGGATGGCAGATCACTAAATGTGTGCTTTATGGTATCATTAGTGGAGGAGTGTAAAAGTGAGGCAATAGGAGGAAAAATAGCATGTAGTATTAAGCTGATACATATTATCGTGATGCTCTTAAGATATTGAAAAATTACAGTCACTATACATCTATTTGCTTCTTATCTAACTCTCTTATTTTTGCTTTATGTTATTGTCCAAGATCTTATGCGAGCCAGAATACATGTTCAACCGCTTCACCACCTAGTGGACTTAATTGATCAAACGGGTTCTGACTTTTTGAATCAAGGTTTAGCTTTGTGGAAACTTCTGGGCATTCTCCTCTAGAAAATGTTGTTCAAAATCCAAGTTCAAAGTTTTTTCCTTTGTAAAAGAGTGGTGAAGGTGCACTTTGACTTTAACGGCCGTCCCCGTGGTCCAGAGCACTGACTTGGGCGCCTGTCATCCAGGAGCGATGGAGTATTCTTTGACCTGGGTGTTGTCAGGGAAGGCGGCAGCAACCTGCGAACAACAAGAGAGTAGTGCAGACATCAAGGAAGCCAGGTAATCTGTCAGCATGTTACTGTCAACATAAGTAATCTTTTAGGCATTGTAGTGCCCACATATTTTGGTGGTCTACCAAAGACCACTTCATAGGGAGATAAGCCTGTTCTAGAATGAGCTACAATTCGCATGTAAAAGAGGGCAACCGGCAGGGTTACCATCCAGTCTATACCTTTGTCTGCGCAAATTTTTAATGTCTGATTATGTCTTTCTACAAGGCCTGCTGCTTCAGGATGTCGCACACAATGGAATTTCCAGGTATACCCTAACAGAAGGGACACCTGCTTCATTAGTACCAGGACATATTTGTAACCTCTACATCTGTTTATTTGGATATAATCCATTTGGAGCACTTCAAAAGGGTGGTCAGGTGGATGGAATCCACCTTGTTCCATCGGAATGCCTTTACCTGCATTGAATTGGCAACAGATCATACATGTTCTGACCTTTTGTTTCGCTGCTGCACGCAGGTGCTTGTTGAACCATATATTCTGTAAGCTATCTATCATTGCTTTCTCTCCTAAGTGTGCAGGACTATGTGCGGTATTTATAATCACTTGTACCATGGTATCAGGAAGAAACCATGTGGATTTGCCCTTTGTCATCCAACCTTGATCAGTCAGTACCCCTCCTTGTTCCGATCATTTCTTTAATTCGTCTACAGTAGCATGTGTCTGAATGTCTTGTACATCCCTGGAAGGATCCCTAACTGTCATGGCTTTGGACAGTGATAGTATCTGTGATTTTGTCATGTCTAGTGGGGTCTGAGCTGTCTGTTTAGCAGTTCGGTCTGCCAGATCATTGCCTTGGGAAATGGTATCTGTGGCTCTAGTATGTGCTTTACATTTTAGGATAGCTATGGCTGTTGGTAAATGTATTGCTTCCAGTAGGGCTTGAATAAGGGGGCCATGCTGTATCTTGGCCCCATGAGAGGTCAAGAAACCTCTTTCTCTCCACAAAATCGGTGTAAATGTTTACTCTCAGGTGCTTAGCTCTTATGCACGCTTGTGTCAGGGCGATGAGCTCTGCTGCTTGTGCTGACAATATGTCTATTCTTTTAGTCTCTATTATTACAGTATCAGCAGTCACTGCATATGCTGCCACTAATTCTCCCGCCCCTGTCCTCATGCATGAGCCGTCAACATATAGTGTTAGCTCGGGGTCTGGGAGTGCAACATCTGTCAAGTCTTGTCTTGGTTTAGTCACGGTATGTATTACTTCAACACAGTTGTGTGGTGAAACGCTTTCTGTACTGGAGGGCAAAAGGGTAGCGGGATTCAGTATGTTGCATCGTCTGATCTCTATGTGTGGTTGAAATAACGTCAGCTCATAATCCGTCAGTCTAGCTACAGTCAGGTGTTGTGTTTGTGTCCGGTTCAAGAGAACCTCTACTGCGTGTGGTACTTGTACTGTCAGAGGGTGGCCCAGCACTATCGAGTCACTTTGTCTTATGGCTAAGGCCATTGCTGCAACTGATTTTTGGCACGCAGGCACAGCCTGTGCTACTGGGTCTAATGTACTAGAAAAATAAGCACAGGGCTCGTGTTTTCCTGCATGATCTTGTGTTAGGACAGATAGTGCTGTTCCATCCCGCTCTGTCACAAAAAGCATAAACGATTTGTTGTAATCAGGGTTTGCTAAAACTGGTGCTTGACATAAAGCTCTCTTTAATTCTTCAAATGCCACAGTGTGTTCTTGTGTCCAAGAGAGGACTTTAGTAGAAGCTGTATTAGGGGCTTGGACTAATTCCCCTGAAAGATCACAATAAAACATGAGAAAAAGGGGAAAACACCATACCTATTTCCTTGGCTTAATTTCTAAGGGGGCTAATTTCTAAGGGGCTTAATTTCTTAAGGGGCTAGCGGGAAGCGAACCTCCTCAGGGGCCACCCTGTGTCTTGACAATACTATTAATCCCTGTGTGTAGCTACTGGGCGTAAGCAAAATTATAGGAGATACACAGCGTATGTGAAACGGCGAGAAATCCTTCAAATTAATGTACAAACCTCATTGTGTTAGCTCATAAGCTAGCCAAATGACATCTCATATGCAAATGTCCCTATTACATGAACCTACACCAACCTGAAGTCAATATTAATGCTAGGAGGCCCTAATAGGAATGCTAAATTACCTAAATATTCGGAAAACCAAGTTTAAGAACAGTTGTTAATGTTGATAATTAATAATTTATCTGCTAAAGAAATCAGTCAATGTGCAATAATTTCCACCTATACAATAAATAGCCTAATTCAAAAACAAGTCAACTTTTGGGGCCACCACTCACAAGAATGAGCTTACTAAAGCAAACTTTAAAAAGGAAATCCTGTCAGATATTTTCTCATTACCCTAAATACCGGGCCTCATATGTCCCTCTGTGGTGGCAGTCCCTATTTAAAACAGGCCTTTCAAGAGTTAAAATGCGAGTGCACAGATCATAATTGTTCCTTAATGTCCAATCTGGAAACATATGACCGAGGCTGCCTGTCTATAAGAGAAAGGCAGTTATGTGAAAAATATTTTAGTCTTGCATAGCCTTTTTCTTTTGTTTCATTCATCTCCAACACCAATTAGACATACACTGATAACGTGTTGTCTGCTATTTTGACAGCATGATAATGGTAATATCATGTCTGTGAAATTTAGTAATTGTGCCAAGCCATCAGTATACCGGGCACAGAAAGCATGGATAATTACACTAACATATATAAATGAGCAGCGATGCGTAATTACAGTACCTACAGCTCAGATGCGAACATTCTGGCCTGCTTAATTTGTCAGGCTTATAATCAATAACTTATTTACCTGCCCTATACAACCCCATCTGGCAGTGGGTCATCCCAATGATGACCGCGTCAAGTCTGACACACAGGATCAGCAACAATAATCAAAAAATGACGAACACACGAACCTGTCTCTTTTTTTTTTTTTTTTTTTTTTTTTATAAAAATGTGCTATGCTTCTTTGTACACAATGTACCCTCATGTCCTAGTCGAAGATGCATCTCACATCTTTCCTCACAGACCCGTAACCACTGGATCATTTATCCAATGCAACTGGTGGCAGCTTGTGGCCACAATTCAAAAATGTCTGAATTTGAAAATCGTTTTTATATAGGCACATAGCCCTTAAAATTCCAAACAAGAGCAACATTTTACTTTCTGACCAGAAGCAATATAACAATTGCTAAAAAATAAAACAAATCTTCTCCATAGACATTTCCTCGGGGCACTTGTTTTGCACAGAATAGAACAAGGGAATCTTTCTCGACTTACATTTCTCAGCTGCCCTGTCTTATCAGAGAAGTTAAAAATAGCCCCTCAGCGCGGCCTGAGCCTGGGCTGCCAGCCATCTTTTGTTTGTTTTTCCTACTCCTGGCCCCAAGGCTCTCCAGCTGCAGGCATTACACAGATGCGATGTCAGAGAAGCCTTCTAAGCAGTGCCCTGTTCTGCTCCTCTCATCGGCCCCCACCTACACTGGCTACAAGGTCAGAATCTGTCTCCGATTTCTGTATCACATTCTGCTCTACACGGCCCCCACCTTCTCCTCACTCTGAAGCTGTCAAAGACAAAAAGACTACTCAATTCCATAAAAACTGCAATAATTCGCTCAATTGAAAAATTATTTTTACATACAATTTGCACTCAGGGGGTCATAATCTTACCGACTTGACCCAGCACATTGGCTCACTGGACCATCAAGAACACAAACCTGTATTCATGAAAAATTTGCAAATTCGAAATACCCACAATTCTTTTTCCAAGCTAAACTTGTCACTAATTATTTTTCGTTAACACTTTGTACATTAGGGGTGTCATCAAATCACAGGAGTTGCTCCTTCTCTAGCTGCACCCCTCTCAATTTCCTATTGACAATGTAGTCAAATGTTGGACCATGTAAACACCAGCTATGCGCTGTTCATTTGGTGGGGGGCTCAAGAACCTTTGGGCTACTATGTAATTAATATATGTATTATAACTGGTCTTTTTACTGGGGCCACTCTTGCTGGGTCCTCTGAAAGGACGGGATAAATACCAGCAACGTCAGTATTTCTTTTTCTGTCAGCCTACGCTCATTTTACCAGCTCAAATTCCTCCTGTAACATCTCATCCTTGGCTTTTCCAGACTCCAGTCCACTCCTCTCTGCTTCGTGAAACACTTACTCTGACCTTCTATGTGACGCCTTGCGCCAAAAACTCAATGGCATCCTTCCAAGCTGGTCTACATTTTCTCTTTCATAAGAGTGTTTCGTTGTCCATCTACTTGTTCTGCTTTTACTCAGATACCTTCCTCAACTAACACGTTTTCTCGGGCTTTGTCTGAATCCTCCATACTTTTCTCTTCTTTTCTGAGCGCTTACTCTGTGCGTCTATGCTATTCTTTACGCCATAATTCAACAGCGTCTTTCTGTGACTGTCTAGCTTTCCTCTTCCACAACTCTTCTTCGACTTTCATGATACATTCGGCATCCCAGGTCCCAGCTACGGGCCATCTCTGACTTTCTGGTAACTCTTTGGTGTAGTCCACCCATAGATCAAGGAATAATATGGCGTCTAAGCCATGCTTGTGAAAAATAAAATGTCCTGTAGTGTCCCTAGGAGGAATAGGAACTGCTTCTTCAAGCACCCCTTTTCTGGTAGTAATCTGTCTTAACTTCGAGAAGAGCGGCATATTGACAACTGATCTGATACTTACTCTTGAACTCACTTAATACGAAAAAAACACAATAATGAACAGTGAACAATGAACAATCATTCATACCACAATATTTGAACACTTTAAACATTAAACATTAAACATTTTAACAACGACCGACAATGATGACAGTCTGCCTAACTAATCACCACGCTGAATTCTTGACAATAACTGAATACTTCGGAATACTTGATATACTGCTAAACAGTACATATACACTGCTAAACAGTGCAGACCGGATTTGTGTACCCAAATCCGTCTTGACCGGCACAACCTATGTGCGCGTCAACACGCCTCCCCGGCGATGGTACTCACCGAGTAGCTCCTTGAAACGGAAGGCCTCAGAGAATGGACTGGACTCGACGACTGCGGACATCGGACCCTCTGGACATCGGGACTTTGAAAACCTGGTGGGCCTCTGTATACCTCAGACGCAGCTCTCTCGCAGGTGGGCTCTGGGTAGACAATCTGCGTTCCTCACCGCCTCGTATGGATGCCTTGTCGCAGTCTGTCCCCTTCGGTGGCCTGAGGGAGTTGGCGGGAAAAAAACCCGCGACGTGCACGCTTGAAGTCCATCACGGCTATGGAAGGGGGCAAAACAGGACCTTCATCTCCGGCGTGTGGGGAAAGAGATTAAACTGTTCGGGCGCCATTCTGTGGTAAATAAAATATCACGCTCTCAGACTTTTAAATATTAACAATAGGATCATGCATAAAGCAAGAGGCTGAGTCTGTGGTATCAGATTCATAAAGGGCTTTATTCCAATAACTCGAGTCAAAGGGAGAATATCTCCATCACCAAAAAGGATCTGGACGGGGCTGAAAAGTATTCTCGATATTCTCAAAACATTATTCACAGAGTACAGTATATATACATTTCTCAATTGTACGTAAGCAAGAGAGCAAGAGAGAATGAGATTAGAGCATGTGGGCGTGTAAGTAGGCGTGAAGGTGGGCGTCCATGTGGGCGTCCACTTGATGATAAGGGGTAAATTGTCATGTGTGGGTGGATACCTGGAGATGATTTCGCAATGTCAGCAGAAATACTTGGCAGAGATGCGCGCTCAGCAGCATGACGTGTAATTGACGTGCAACTAGGGGGTGAAGGGGACTTGACATTTAGCTCTACATGTGGAGACAAAAGTCTGGGGTTATGTCAACCTAATCCCGAATCATATCTAATATCCTATGTTTAAAGAACTGTGTTATCCACAAGGGAAGGGCTCTCGGACAGAATCTATTCTATACTGACTGTGTGTGTGTGTACAAGCGTCTAAGTGTCTACACTGAATGCGAGGGGATGGGAATATTCCATGGTGACAGGGCTATGAATTACTTGCATGAGGGCAGAGAAACCGGGCCTTTTGCTTGGTAACTGGAGGAATGTTTACTTAAGCTACTAGGCAGGAATGCATCGGCTGAGGGGGAAGCAGATAATTCGAAGGTGAAATACAGCTCTTGGCAGAGAATAGGCTGATGTCAGGCTTCGTGGGCCGCACAGAGAATGAGACAAAGTTCATGGTCACAGATGCAGGCTCAAGCTGAAGCTGTCAGAGGCAGAGAGCAGGGAAAGGCTTTGAGGACAGAATCGGGCCTACTTGCCTGAACTGTAAAAATGGAGTAACTTAGCCATATAAAGTCGGTGGCCTTTCATACTTAGGAATCGAATATCCAGCCTATTCATGGCGGATCTGACAGAGGACATGTTGACGGTGGACGCACATGTATTTGCGTCTTCATAACTGGAACTGGAGGGAACATACATGTACTTGTAACATGCACATAGAACCGTTGGGGTCCAAGATAGGGGACATAACTGATCAGGGAAATCCACATTTCCACAAGACGAGGCAACCAATGTTTCTTTTCTTGCACCAGGAAGCAGGGACGATTCTTATAATTACAATTTTGATCCCCCGCACAACAAATTGGATCACAGGTAAATAACTTTTTCAACACCCTCTGAGATCTCTATTGACAATTATAGGCAGTGAATAGAGTAGCAAGTCCATACCCAGAGGTGGAATAAAAGAGTCAAAAGAAAGACCTTATTATTTACCCAAGAAATATATTTCAAGGAGGCTTGACCCACTTGGGGATCAGCTCTAGAGTCATAATCAAGAGTTTTTTCTCCTATCAATATTGGGCAACCTGTAACTGCTACCACAGCCACCTACCGCTGACTCCGACCGCTGTGTACCGCCCCTTCTCGCCGGACCCGCTTCGCGGGTCCCGCTTCGCGGTAACACAGCGGCTGCAATACTCCAAAGGGCTTCTTTCAACCGGCAGGGCTGCGAGGGTAGAGCGGAGGACTCCACGGACCAGGAGTCCCCGCGCGCCCGTTACCAGCTGGGCTCCTCTCCCTGCCGGCCCCGCCCCCAATCGCCGGTAAAGCTAAAAGGCAGTCGAGCCTCACATCAGGTGGATTTCTCCTATCAATATTGGGCAACCTGTAACTGCTACCACAGCCACCTACCGCTGACTCCGACCGCTGTGTACCGCCCCTTCTCGCCGGACCCGCTTCGCGGGTCCCGCTTCGCGGTAACACAGCGGCTGCAATACTCCAAAGGGCTTCTTTCAACCGGCAGGGCTGCGAGGGTAGAGCGGAGGACTCCACGGACCAGGAGTCCCCGCGCGCCCGTTACCAGCTGGGCTCCTCTCCCTGCCGGCCCCGCCCCCTTGGGGTCCTTAGATCTCCCATAAAGGAAAGGTAACATTTCCGCTGCGCGGGAGCGCGCGGGAGGGCGCCGGGAGAAGCCCGGGACAAGGGCGGGACCGTCTGTGGCCGTCCGGGGTCGGACGAGGTTGGGTTGGGCCTAGAGTCTTGGTTCTTTGTACATTCACCGTCTCGTTACACCGCATACTACATTTTGCGTTATATTGTGGCACCTTTATTAATTTTCAACTATGGCCCTAAGATCGGGTAAACAGCGCCTTGTGCATATTCAAACCTCTAAGGGTGTTGTCTCAGGCCCCCTTGACGCTTTTTTCACCCGAGCCACAGGGATACTAGAAAAAGAAATTGAACTAGCCGAGCATAGATTGTCCCTGGACTTAGTTACTGGGAAACGCTCATCTATTGGTGCCCTGGCCCGTGTTAAAAGCCCTTTATCTAATGCTGCATTTAATTGTATCTCTACTTCAGAGACTGAAGCGATAGCTCATGTAGATGGGGACGGAGATCCAACATCCATGTCTAATGATAACTTTGAACCAAAATCTGATAATAACCTGACCTGTTTAGAAGAGGATAGCCAAAATACGAAGGACGACGAGAGTAGCCTGTCCAGAACCCCCCAACTTTACCCTCTAACCTTATCCAGCATGCCTGCTTTGCCTCCAGTACTTACCAATCAGGTTCCACGGAAAAGAAAGCACGCCCCAAGCTCAACGGGAGAAATTGTACAAAAACAACCAAAAATAGATCATGTTAATAGCTCCTCTCATTCCCAGACCATACAAGAACCCCCAATAGTGTACTGTCCTTCATTGGTCCATTCAGGGTCTTCTAATCCATGCCCAACATGTTTTAGCAGTGACGATGTCCTGTTGGTAAAAATAGAAGCAATGATTAAAACCTTATTGCATCCGATCTTAGAAAATACCAGGATATTGTCCGCTAAAATAGATGTCCTGGAAGCAGCGGTCAATATTAATATGGACCTCTTGCAAAACTTAACGACTACTAGTTTTAAGGCAAGGGGCCCTAAAGGGGGTGCTAACCAAGAAGGGGGGTCAACCACAACTATCCCCGCAGGGTCACCTTCTACTATTATTATTAAAAAACCACTAACAGGAGCAAAAACCACAGCTACTACATCGACTATTGTTTGCAGAGCCCTTACTAAAGAAACACCAAAGGCTAAATGCCCAGTGGCAACTAACAACACGCAGGGGAAAAAACCTCCAGCAAATGGCGCAGCAAATCTACCTAATAACACTCCAGCACAGACTTCCATAATGGGTAGGGAGAGGAAATCCACTCTCCAAGATAGGAATCCGAGGACAGACAACAGAAACTCACGACAGCCACCCAGAGTAAATCTACCTCCCGAAACGTCACAATACACCATCGTTCTAACCGGAGTGGCCCCCCTAAGAGAAGGTATTAAAGAATCACAAGGGGATCTGCGGAATAAGGTCATCTTCTGGCTAAACAAACATCGCCCTTTGCCCCCGTCATCTCCCACCGAAATCCTCTTTGTAAGGAGAGTAGAATGGGTGGGCAAGGGCGAAAAAGACCTGGAAGGGGACTGTATTTTAGTTTCATTTAGAGACCCGTGGGTGGTGGAAAGAATCCAAAGGAAAGCTAGATTTGCCCATTTGGGTGATGTACAGACCTTACACCTTGGTTACTTCTACCCACATATGTACCCAATTAATCAAATGGGCCCCAATCATTGGAAACTTAAAGGGGGAATGCCCCGGGAGCCCATAATCCATCACCCACAATACTACCCTCCCCTTTCCAATCATTTCGAGGCACTGTCAGATCTAGAATGGGTTGACTGACTATGCGCACCGACCCAGTTACCGAACACAGCTATAGGGAAGGGGGAGGGAGCGCATATCCCATTTAACCCCACTTCGGAATTAGTAAAGGAGCAACAGTCCCTTTTCCATAACAACACTAGTATGCTGAGGGGGCAAAGTGAGGAAGAGGCTTCCACCTCCAATATAGTTGTGACTAGTCTAACAAATGACAGCTTACCGAGCTCCCATTCCCCCCCCAATGTTAGCAATAACCATGTAGAGGTAAACTCTTTAATTTCACATATGGTATCTTGGAATGTTGCTGGAGTTAAGACCCGTATGATTTCTGAGGATTGGTTGGCCTTTATAGGTAAACATGAGGTTGTCCTCCTGCAAGAAACATGGGCCACATCTCCGTCTTATATGGCTGGATACATAAATTTTTTTAAACCAGCTATAAAAGGTACTAAAGGGCGGGCGTCAGGGGGTCTGATCACCTGGGTAAAGCAGGCCTGGTGTTTTTCAGTTTCTGAACTGTATGTGGATAATCCCGACATATTGGCTATAAGGCTGAGGGAAGTTGGGGGGCAGAAAATGCTTATTATTAACATATACTCTAGAGGCCTCCCTGGCGGCCGTGGCCCCAAGATGATAGGCGCCCTAGACACATTACTAATGGGATGGAATAAAGGCTCATTTATTATAATAGCGGGTGATATTAATTGCACAATTGAACCACTGTACCTGCCGGAAGACAACTGGGGGTTTGAAGAAGATGCGACCTGGAAAATCCCCGAACTTTCCAATAAACAGCCAGTTAAAGCAACGGAGGCTGCCCTGAATTGGACTGCTTTCTGCCTTACTTGGGGACTAAGGGCCGCAAACGGACGCACCAAATCGGACATTGGAGCCAATCCCACTTTTGACAATGGTGTGAGGAAAAGTCGTATTGACTACATCCTCATAAAAATGGAATATTGGAGTCTAATTGTCGATATGGAAATTGTATTGCGTCCGGAAAGCGACCACAACCCATTGTCCCTGAAAGTTAAAACGTATGGCATGAAAAGACTAGCGGAACCAGATCCAAGGGGGCAAGGGGTTGTAACCGTATCAAATGACCGCAGGAGACTGAAATGGTCAACCATATCAAATGATGCAATGATACAGGCCAACATTGAAAATGTGGTGACTAATTCTTTAAATAAAGTGAGGTCTGCTGTTGTTGAGAGGGGTCAGGGTGATTTAGACAAGATCATGGGTATACATGACAAATGCTTCTCTGAGCTTAAAACTATTCTCTCAAAACCTTGTAAGCCTAGCAACGGGCACCAGAATGCTCCAAGAGCAAAATGGTATAATAGAGAGTGTAGAGAGGCGCATAGTCACCTAATAGAGAAAGTTAAATCCAGAGACTCAAGTGCAATAAAAGAGGCCAGACAAAGGTACAAAAGAGTCCAATGGGAGGCAATGAGGGAATGGGAAGACGACTTTTGGGCAGACCTTTTGGACGCTAGTAAATCTAACAACCAGACCAAATTCTGGGATATCGTTAAATGCGGAAAAGACGGTGAATTCCGTATCCCGTCTAACAACGTATCTCCGGAAGTCTGGATAAATCATTACTCCTCCCAATTTTGTACAGTAGTTGTTGACCCTACGTCTGCACCTAATCTGCTACCGGCAATACCCCCTGGCAACGTGACTATGTCCTTTACAGAAGCGGAAACGGAGCATGCAATAGGCCTAATCAAGAGAGGGAAAGCTCCTGGGTTAGATCAAATCCCAGCAGACCTATTTAAGCAAAACCTAGGCCTTTGGGTTCCCTATTTAACCAGCATATCTAACACTATAGCGAGAGGTGCCCATATACCCAGAACTTGGAAGGGGGCGGAGATCCTCCCTATACACAAAAAGGGTGATAGATCGAACCCAGGGAACTATCGCCCTATCAGCCTAATCGACTGCTTTCAGAAAGTTTTTGCCCGTATGATTCTGGCGAGGGTCCAAGGGTGGATTGAACTAGAAGGAATACTGTCCCCGCTACAGGCGGGCTTTAGATCTGGTATAAGTACCATTGACCAGGTTCTGAGGTTCTGCATGATTTTCTGGAAGGTCGTTATACTGGGGGGCGGCACCATCTTTGCTGCTTTCATAGATTTGAAATCAGTTTTTGATTTGGTGCCGAGGGGAAAATTATGGCAGGTACTAAGGGACCTAGGAATGCCGGGAGAACTGGTGGAGATGATTATCAGACTACACGAAGATAACTTTGCCAGGGTAAGATGGGGGTTACAAGGACAATATACTGACTCATTTCCGGTTTCACGGGGAGTCCGTCAGGGGTGCGTTCTTGCCCCCACCCTCTTCTTACTCTTTATAGATCAGGTAGTGAAATTCTTCGGTCCTATTAATACTGACGCACCGTCCTTGGCGGGGACTAAATTCCCAATGTTGATCTTTGCGGACGACACCCTTCTCCTTTCTAAGACTAGGGGAGGTTTGCAGTCGGCTTTAAGTCACTTTGAGGAATATTGTAAACAGAACGACCTTCAGATAAATGTGGGGAAAACCAAGTTTATGGTTTTCTCCAGGAAAAAACCAATACGTAGTAGTGTACAACTTAACAGGGTTAACCTGGAACAAGTTGATACGATGACGTACCTGGGGGTCACTCTGGATTGCCGACTGTCTTGGAAACCACAAATAGAGACCCAACAGCTAAAACTTGCCCAACTGACTGGTTGTCTTTTGCGTGAGCAAAAGAAATCAATCACTAAAAGGGTTGTCCCCGCCCTTCAAATCTATGATGTTAAAATTAATGCTGCGACACTTTATGGGGCAGAGTTATGGGGTTTTATGGACCTCTCGAGTTTGTATAGGATACAGTGTAGGTTTCTTCGTAATCTGGTAGGGCTGCCCCAATCAACCCCACAGATTCCACTTTGCCACGACATGGGCTGCCTCCCAATATCGGACATGGCAAGATACAGAGTAGTGTCCACTTGGAGGCGCATATGGACTTCGGAGGATTTGGCCCTTTTTGCAAAAGAGCTAACCGAGGTAAAGGCCATGTGGGGATCGGAGCGAATCCCATGGCTTCGCTCGGTGAAAAGGAGCCTGCATGATATGGGCTTGAGCCATTTGTGGGTCTCGCCAGGTACGAACAACTTTCCATCGAAAAAGGAATTTAAGGGTTTATTTTGGGCCTCAACTCGCCTTCCCTTGGCACATGCCTCCAGTTCTGACAATTTGACGGGGCGTTTTTTAAGTTTTAAAATGGATCCAGCCCGGGAGGCATACTGGGACCTTATCACCAGGTCAATGGATAAAAAACTATACCACCAATTCCGAGTGGGCTCATTACCCCTAAACTCCTTTACCTCATCTTGGGGCAATAGCTCCACCAACTCTTGTAGTCGCTGCCCCGGATGTAAGGAAACCGAGGGTCACTTTTTGTTCGCCTGTCCTCAATACAGAGAACCCCGCTTAAAATGGTTAAAACCCATTTTTAAACGTATGACATGTAAAAAATCCTCGGATGCTATTTGGGCTCTAAAAACAAACACCTCTGATTTTATTGTGATATGCTTGGCAAAGTACTTAGGCTGGGCATGGGCAATCAGAGCTAGGAGGAACTTAATTGTCTCTGGATCATAAAGCACAATGTGTATAGTGTTTATCTGTATATGTTTAAATCAACCCTTATGATCAGCTATATCCAATATCTTGTCCCAATAATGGTTTAATAATTTTTTTTTTAATTGTATTTTTTTAGACTGATTGTATACTTGATAAACAAATTGATTTTTATTCTTCTAGCATGAATTTGTATAATGTGGAGATTTTGATACTATTTTTAAATACTTGTTTAAATTGTCTTTTATGATTTTATCATCGAAATAAAAACATTAAAAACCTGAAAACCTGAGTAGTGCCTTGTGAAAGTAAGAGATGACCTCCAGATAGCTGCTTTGCACATTTCTGCTGTAGGGAGGTTTCTCAATGAAGCAGTAGTAGTAGCTTTACCTTTTGTGGAATGAGACAAAAGTCTACCTGCCAATGATTTGGTGGCTTTTTGGTAACACAATAAGATACATGACACAATTCATCTGGAAAGAGACTTTTTGTAGTGGACATATCTGCCCAAACATGTCCATAATTTATAAACAACTGTTTGGACTTATGATTGCCCTTTTTTGTCTAGATAACATTTCAGAATCTTTCTGACCACAGGTTATGGAGAGACCTTGCTTTGAGCTGGCGCAGGAAAAGTCTTTTTCTTCCCATTATATGTCCCACCTCTCTTCAATCAATCAATCATGGAATTTATAGAGCGCGCTACTCACCCGTGAGGGTCTCAAGGCGCTAGGGGAAGGGGTGCTGCTACTGCTCGAAGAGCCAGGTCTTGAGGTGCTTCCTGAAGCTGTGGTGGTCCTGGGTCAGTCGAAGGTGAGTGGGGAGGGAGTTCCAAGTCTTTGCTGCGAGGTAGGAGAAGGATCTTCCTCCTGTGGTGGCTCTGCGGATCCGTGGGACGATGGCAAGGGCGAGGTTGGTGGACCGTAGCTGGCGGTTGGGGGTGTAGAACGAGAGTCGGTTGTTGAGGTATTCAGGGCCCATGTTGTGGAGTGCTTTGTGTGCGTGGGTGAGCAGTCTGAACGTGATCCTTTTGCTGACGGGGAGCCAGTGGAGGTTTCTCAGGTGCGTAGAGATGTGGTTGCAGCGGGGAATGTTGAGGATGAGTCGTGCGGAGGCGTTTTGTATGCGCTGGAGACGGTTCTGGAGTTTGGCGGTTGTTCCAGCGTAGAGGGCGTTCCCGTAGTCCAGTCGGCTGGTGACGAGGGCCTGGGTGACTGTTTTTCTGGTTTCGGTGGGGATCCAGCGGAAGATCTTCCGGAGCATGCGAAGGGTGTTGAAGCATGAGGATGAGACAGCGTTGACTTGTTTGGTCATTGTGAGCGAGGAGTCTAGGATGAAGCCCAGATTGCGTGCGTGGTCCGTGGGTGTCGGTGCGGTGCCCAGCGCCGGGGGCCACCAGGAGTTGTCCCAAGCCGAGGGGGATGGTCCGAGGATGAGGACCTCCGTCTTGTCCGAGTTGAGTTTGAGACAGCTGTGCTTCATCCAGTCTGCTACCTCTTTCATTCTTTCCTGGAAGTTTGGTTTGGTGATGGCTGGGTCCTTGGTGAGGGAGAGAATCAGCTGGGTGTCGTCGGCGTAAGAGATGATGTTGATGTTGCGTTTCTGTGCGATGGTGGCGAGGGGGCTCATGTAGATATTGAAGAGAGTAGGGCTGAGCGAGGATCCTTGGGGTACGCCACAGATGATTTCGGTTGCCGATGAGCGGAAGGGGGAAGTCAGACTCTCTGGGTTCTGCCAGTGAGGAATGAGGAGATCCATTCCAGGGCCTTCCCCTGGATGCCCGTGTTGTTGAGGCGGTGTACTAGAGTGCGGTGGCATACGTGTCAAAGGCAGCTGAGAGGTCCAGGAGGATGAGGGCGGCTGTTGCCCCGTTGTCCATCAGGGTTCTGATGTTGTCTGTGGCTGCGATGAGGGCCGTCTCGGTGCTGTGGTTTGCCCGGAATCCGGACTAGGAGGGGTCGAGTGAGTTGTTATCCTCGAGGAAGGTGGTCAACTGTTTGTTGACGGTCTTCTCGATGACTTTCGCCGGGAAGGGGAGGAGTGAGATGGTCCGGAAGTTCTTGAGGTCCCTGGGGTCTGCGGTGGGTTTTTTCAGGAGGGCATTGATCTCTGCGTGCTTCCAGCTCTCAGGGAAGGTAGCTGATGCGAAGGAGCTGTTGATGATGTTCCGTAGGTGGGGTGCGATGATGGTGTCGGCCTTGTTGAAGATGTGGTGGGGGCATGGGTCGGAGGGGGAGCCCGAGTGGATGGTGTTCATGGCGTGGATGGTGTCTTCGGTGCTGATGGGAGTCCAGGAGTTGATGGTGATGGTGGGGTCCCTGGACTGGTGTCTGGAGGTGGAAGTTGGGGTCCGAAGCTTGTAGTGTATGTCTGCGATCTTGCGGTGGAAGAAGGTTGTGAGGGAGTTGCAGAGGTCTTGCGTAGGGGTGATGTCGTTGTTGCTGGCGTTGGGGTTGGAGAACTCTTTGACGATGCTGAAGAGTTCCTTGCTGTTGTGGGTGTTGTTGTCGAGTCGTTCCTTGAGTGATGTCCTCTTGGTGTTCCGGATCTGCTGATGATATTCGCGGGTGGCGGTTTTGAGGGCAGTCATGTCTTCCGTTGTCCGTTCTTTGCGCCAGGTCTTTTCGAGATTACGGCAGGATTTCTTTGCGGCTTTGAGGGCGTCTGTGAACCATGAACATTTTCTGGTGGAGGTCTTGTTGTTGGTGTTTTTTAGTGGGGCGAGGTCGTCGGCGCAGTTGGTGATCCAGTGTGTGAGGTTGAGTGCTGCGATGTTGGTGTCGGGTGCGTTGGTGTCGGCAAGTGGGTTCTGGCTCAGTGATGTGGTGAGTTGGTCCGTGGTGATTTTGCTCCAGCATCTGCGGGGGATCCGAAGCGTGTGCTGGTGTGAGGTTGTCCTTTTGAATGTGAAGTGTACGCAGCTGTGGTCGGTCCAGTGTAGGCCTGTGGCGTGGTTGAAGGCGATGTGGTTGCTAGCTGAGAGGATGGCGTCGAGGGTGTGGCCGGCGCGGTGTGTGGGGGAGTTCACCAGTTGCTTGAGTCCGAGGCTGGTGAGGTTGTCGAGTAGCGTGGTGGTGGCGTTGTCGTTGTTGTTTTCCAGGTGGAAGTTGAGGTCCCCTAGGAGGATGTACTCTGGTGAGGCTAAGGCGTGCGGGCTGATGAGGTCGGCGATGGTTTCGCTGAATTGTGTGCGTGGGCCCGGGGGTCGGTAGATGAGTGTTCCTCTGAGGGTGGTCTGGGAGTTGGTGTGGATCTGGAAGTGTAGGAGTTCGGCGGAGGGGGTGGCGTTTTCGGTGTTGGTCGTGATGCTGATGGTGTTCCTGTAGATGATAGCGATCCCTCCTCCTGTTTTGTTGGTGCGGTCCCTCCGGGTGATCTTGTAGCCGTCCGCGATGGCTGTGGCGATGTCGGGGGCTGAGGAGGCGTTCATCCAGGTTTCCGTGAGGAAGGCGACGTCCGGTGCTGTGGGTGCGTCTGTGGGTGGCTTGATAGCAGGCGTGCGGTCGTACGGGGTTGAGTGCGATGAGTGCGGCGGTGTCATAACTCCGATGGTTGGGTTGGGTCTTGCCTGGTCCAGGGGTTCCGGCACTGGGCGCGGTCCAGGCGTGGATGGGCGTGCCGATTGCGCGCCGAAGGCGTTCGCGTGGTCCCCGCCATAAATGGCCAAGTGGGGAGGGAGGAGCAGCTGGGAGGCGGGAGCGGGGCGGCGAATGGGAAGGGGGAACAGGGTACAGAAACAAAAAGGGTCGGGCCGCAGGGGGAGCACAGGCGGGAAAAACCCGGCGGGAAAACCCGGTCCCAGAGAGCGGCGAAGGGGGAGAAAATAACAACAACAAGAGATGGGAAAATAACAGAGCACTGGGCAGAAACAAGCAGGCAAGTACAAAAACTGGGCAGAGAAGTATATCACAGGGCACAAATCACAGGGCACCAGAAGCAGAGCAGCAGAGAATACTTAAGGAGCGAGAAAGGGCGAACTCGCGGCAGCAGCGGTGAGGCACTGGGCGCACTAGCGGGGAGCCGTGCGGTGCGTGGTGCGACCGGCCCTGAAATCAGGGTCAGAGGTCACAGCTCACCACTGCGCGGTCCCCGCCATAAATGGCCAAGTGGGGAGAGAGGAGCAGCTGGGAGGCGGGAGCGGGGCGGCGAATGGGAAGGGGGAACAGGGTACAGAAACAAAAAGGGTCGGGCCGCAGGGGGAGCACAGGCGGGAAAAACCCGGCGGGAAAACCCGGTCCCAGAGAGCGGCGAAGGAGGAGAAAATAACAACAACAAGAGATGGGAAAATAACAGAGCACTGGGCAGAAACAAGCAGGCAAGTACAAAAACTGGGCACAGAAGTATATCACAGGGCACAAATCACAGGGCACCAGAAGCGGAGCAGCAGAGAATACTTAAGGAGCGAGGAAGGGCGAACTCGCGGCAGCAGCGGTGAGGCACTGGGCGCACTAGCGGGGAGCTGTGCGGTGCGTGGAGCGACTGGCCCTGAAATCAGGGTCAGAGGTCACTATGGGAACTCTTGTGGTGTTCCCAAGAGTTCCCATAGTCTCTTCATATTTCCAATACATATATCCTTCCTTGGTTTTCTAGCTCCTAATTTCACATGTCTTACCATTACTACAACTAAGACTTCAAATGTTGTGCTTTCTCTGCCAATGGACACAAATTCCACAGCGTTGACAAAGCTAAAACTAAAGAAATGCTTCTGGCATACCCTCTTTAAACAGTGCGTTTTGTATCAGTTTCAGCTGGACTGCCCCTTCAGGGTCGACATCAGACCGCATCTGGTGTATCCTCTTTTCTGAGTGTGCAACCACAAACAAAAGAAGGATGGAATCTAGCTTACTAGGTTTCTTTCCTTTAGCTCACAGAGCAAAGTAAAAAGCATTTTCTGTTCCAGGAACAAATGAATTGTTATTACATTTAATTCAAAGTAGTGAAGCAATATTGTAATGTTCATTGCTTGACACATATAAAAGAAAGTTCTCCAAACAGATTGAAACAAATATTGTTGTTTTTCATTATTTTCAGATTATGGCTGTTGCAGGACTGGATTCCACCAAAGTTCAAAAACATTCCCCCAGTCGTTCAACGCGCTCCTGGGCCACCCCTCCAGCAACTCCATCCAACAGAGACCGAACCCCCTATTACACCCCGCTAATCCGAGTAGAAAAGGCAGAGTCAAGGGAACAGATGGACGGCAGCCTGTCCTCTCTCAACAGATGCTCTTGGTACTCCGACGAGACCGACGTTTCATACAGAACATTTAAACCCGCCAATTTAACTGTACCAATTAACTTTGCATACAAGCAGAGCGAGAAACAAAGAAGTGCTGACAGTTTGGTAGAAGCGGTAAGTAAAATGTTAATTTAAGTGTACATATGGGCTAACCTGGCAAAAGAAGGGGCGTGGCTGTTAATAGGGGCGGGGCTAAAATGGCAGACAATCAGGATCAGGTAATGCTCAGGCCAAGCTGAGAAAAACAAGCATTGGGATAGCCAATAGGTCTCGCCTTTGGGAACTTATAAGTATTTATTTCTGCAGCAGGTCCCAAAGGCGAGACCTATTGGCTATGCCAATGCTTGTTGTTATATCTGGGCATGTTGAGAGGCTAGGGGACTGGGTCTCGATGTCGGGTTGGGAGCACAGCAATGACCTACTCAATTTGAATGCGTGGGTAATACAACCGGAGGGGTGAAATGAAAGGTTCACTACCAGGAATAACAGGAAGGTAGAAAGTTAGGCTGGTTAGAAAGGTAAGGAGGGGTAGAGGCAGGCATGGTGGTGAGGGGAGAAACAGATGCATGCTAGGAGAGCGCTGTGAGGGAGGGAGGCAAAATGGGAAGAGGCACTGAAAGGTGGGTCGGGTAAAGACCGTAGTGAGGCAAACAGAAGGGTAGCGAGGGGTGAAGGGTAGACAAAGAAGTGAGGTGTAGAAGAAAAAGATTCAGGAGCAGAGACAGGTAAATCAAAGCTGGAGAGGGGAGAATAACGCAGTCGTAGAATGTGAGAGGGCCAGGTAGAGAGAGGGAGAGGTGTGTCAGAGACAGGTAGAGACAGCTGAGGAAGAGGGAATAATGAAGACTAAGGTAGACAGGTGAGGTAGAGGGGTGCGTTGATATAAAGGAAGTGCAGAGATGTGTCAGAGAGATGTTACTGAAGAGAAAAAGAAGTAGATGTATTGAGAAAGGAGTAAGGTACTAAAAGGGGGCGAACAGAGGTAGAACGAGTGGAAGGGGAGAGAACACATAGAAGATGAATGGCAGGGTAAAATGAGCGATCAGGCAGTGAGTGTGAGGAGTGGGATACAGAGGGATATGTGGCAGTGAGCGCGAGGTGTGGGGTACCGAGGGATATGTTGTGGCAGTGAGCACAAGGTGTGGGGTACAGAGGAATATGTTGCAGCAGTGAGCACGAGGTGTGGGGTACAGAGGGATATAAGGCAGTGAGCGCGGGAGTGGGGTACAGGGGGATATGAGGCAGTGAAACACAGGGTCGGGACGTCCTGCCAGACATGATAGGGTGCATACTGGCAGATAGATATGTTATTGACACGAATCTGTGTACGTTTTAGTGGGATCTGAAATCCGGGCTATGCTGCAACCTCAATTTTTGACTTGGGAGGATAATGCATCGACTCCCTCCAGAACTTCATTCAGAAGACCCCTTGCTCTCAGGCTACACAGTGTTAAAAGGAGGTCTTGGTGTCCAGACCTAACCACTTGTGCTTGTAGCGCAGCTCAAACTTGCCATTGTCATTCTGTTTGTGATAATCAGCCACAGACAGAATGACAATGGGCGGGAGGGGCTGCGAGGAGGTGGGCTAGGCGCCCCATCAGGGAGTTGAGGCCTCTGGCAGGGAACACCTCTGCTCCCTGCAGGGCCCGGAATTACGGACAAAAGGCGTCCGTAAAAGCATGGGGGGCAAGGAGGGGCGCTCCGGGGGGGCAAGCGCCCCTCCTTGCTCCCCCTGCGGACGCCCATGAGTGTACATGCACTTTTAACCCATGCATGTGAGTAACTCTTCCCCCGAGCTAATCCCCTCACAAAAAGTTTCCGTGAAGACGCTCCTTGACTTTGTAAGGCTACAGCCTATTAGTCTTCCTTTCGGTGCAAAATTAACCATCATCGGTCATATTAATCAAAAATAGTACAGCAGTTAGTCTTAAGTCTTTTGCTCCACCCATTGCCATGGGATGGGTGGTGACTGCTTTTGGTTTTTAGTGTCGTGTTCTATGAACTGAGCGTCAGCTGTTCCTGCCATCAGTCGCCCCCTGAGGCTGAGTGAATCCTCAGGTATAAATAGAGGAACATTCCGGGGCGGAGCTAGCCACGGAATGGGATGGCCGCTGACTGAGCGAGCTCCTCGTAGACGCCCGCTTAAATCCTTCCAAATCCTTTCAAAACTGATGTAACATGGATAAAATTGGAGTGTAACGAAGCGCGAGAAGAAGCAGGCGCCGGGCTGCTGGAAAAGTGGTAAACATTCAAGTGCTCTTAAACTGAGAGGATCGACGCACTGAGGCCTGAGTGGCAAAAGTGAAACGGTAGCCGCGGACGGCCGTAGATATCCCAGCCGTGACGTAAAGCACGTACGCGGCCACGTCGATAGGCCGAGATCGCTGCGGGTCCGGTGTCGGCCCTGGAGGTATGTGGGGTCAACAAAACGGAGGGCAACACGAACCGGAGCTGCAGAGGCGTTGAGTGGGCGATGCGGTGGGGGACACAAGTGGCGAAATACCAGAATCCTGGCTGTACAGAGGAAGAGATACGGGCACCAATAAAAGAAGCGAGGGATAGATCTTGGGGCAGACATTGCCGGTTTTCTGGGGTGACTGTCGAGGGAGCTGCCGTGCCTCACCCTTAATCAGGAGATCGATGCAGCGTATAAGCGGGGGCCGCAAAAGAGGAAAAAGGGGGCAAAATAACGCTTGGAGCAGGGGGTGATGTACATCTAATGCAACTTGAAATGCCACAGCCCAATGGCATACTGCGCTGTATGGAGTCAGCTCCCAGGTATTAAATGCGGAGTAAATGCGCAAGAAGACACAGGACAAGGAGCCCGAAGCCTGCGTAGGAGGAAATCCTTCCATAAAGAGTAGAGAATGGAAAAGGTGGCAGAAGGGAGCAGGGACACACGGATTGCACCACTACTGCCCAGCCTGTACTAATGCACAGAACTGTGAAGCTACGGAGCCCTTTTGTACGTTGAAGTGCCCCCGCTTTTGTTGCACACTGCTGTGGTGCACCGGTGGAGGCCCTGAGAAACCACTCACTGTCTCGAGTGGATTGTGAGGTGTGAAAGTGACTCGGCTGTTTAGCGTTCTGAGTGGTGGGCGCCACAGGCAGCCTGGCGTGGGTGCACCTAGTGTAGTCAGATATAAAGCACATCGGCGCGCAAAAGTGGTAACAGGGGCACTAAAAGACACACGTCTCCATCGCCCTATGATTGGAGAGCCCGGTGCAGGAACGGTGAATCACAAGCGGCCCCTGAGAAATGAGATACCGCGCATGCCGCGGAATACAGCGGGTCAGAAATACACCTGCAGACCTGTTGGGAGATCTATCTGATACTGTATATTTAGATGCTACTAGCACTGGGTACTACGAATAAGATCGCAAATACCATCGCCGCCATTGCTAAATCAGATCGTACCCAGCCCAAAATAAACTTTGAACAGGCGAAGAAGCAGCAGAATTGCGGCACTGGAGAGCAGATGCCGGCGCAAACCGCGGAGGGGGCAACAGGGAGTGGCGAATGATGATATACAAACGATGTTTACCACGATACACGCCGCACTAACAAATATTGATGGGAAAATAGATTCTTTGACGTACAGAGTCGATAGAATGTCTGAACGCATGGATAAACACACAGAACGCATAGATATGGCAAAGCGCAGGATATCCGAAGCTGAAGATGGACAAGTACAGATGGATGCGAAACAAACAAAGATGGAGAAACAAATTGTGGCAATGACAGCAAAGGCTGAGGACTTGGAAGCGAGGTCCCGAAGAAACAACATACGACTAACAGGAGTTTCGGAAACGACAAACACTGGGCCGATGGAACACTATGTGGAGCACTTACTTATCTCCATGCTGGGAAGAGACACTTTCTCAGAGATTTTCATAGTGGAGAGAGCTCACAGATCCCTGGCGCCAAAGCCTCCTACTGGATCCCATCCGAGACCGATCATTGCCAGAATCCTGAATTATAGGGATAGGGATGCAGCGCTTCGCAAGGCTAGAGAGCTGGGCAAATTGACTCATGAAGGGATGGACATCTCTCTGTACCCAGACTTCACTGCGTCCGTGCAGGAGGCGAGGAAGAAGTTCGGCATAGCAAAACAAAAATGGAGAGACTTAAACATACCGTATGCTATGCTATACCCAGCAAGACTCAGGGTCACGGACGACGGGAAGTTGAGAATCTACACTGAACCTCAGGAAGTGTTGAAGTTCATACAACAGAAAGGACAGACGAGTGCGAGAAGAAGATCGCCAAGAGGGGAGCAAACAGACCAACCTTCATTGTCAGATGTCGAATAAGCGGACTTGTTACAGACATGTGTTAGACACAGTACCAGCCGCCGGGCGCAATGGTGCGCCGTAATTTACTGTTAGAAGAAGAAAGTGACAAAAGACAATCAGTGCAACACTTGGAAGTGGGGTGGAACACCCACAGAAGGACCAGATACGTTTTATAGACACTATCTTAAGAATCTACTATGTTTGGGATAATGTTGACTATAATTTGTTGTTGCCATGTACAGAAATGTTGAATGCTGCCGGAAAAAGTGCACTCCATAACACTACTCGATAGACAATGTCACGGTTTTTGAACTCTGAGATATATATACAGACAGGGCGTCTACCCATGTGGCTTAAGCCACGAGAAGAGGGGTTGCAGCTCCAACCCCTTCGTGTGAATCACAAAGTTATATTTACGTCTAACATTAAATTATGGCGCAAATGTAACTACTGGTTGGATAAAAAAATAATAATAAAAAAAAAAATAGAGGAACATTCTGCTACTTGGGGCGGAGTCCAAAGTTAAATCAGTGTCCTGAGTGTTTGTTCAAGCGCTGCACTGAAGTGGCACTGCACAGTCCGTCACACAATACTGGTGACGCGGAGTGTCCCTAGCGCGTGCATCACACCTTGGAGCTGCCTGCTCCCATTCTTGCCACCATGGACAGCAGTGCTCAGAGCAGAGTTGGTAGCATGTGGCCCTCCCACGGCAAACGAGAAGGAGCCGCCCTTATCATGTTCACCCTCTTCACCCTTGCACAGCATGGTGAGTCCGTAAGCTGCTGTGCTAAGCACCCTGGGGAGCTGAGTTGAGGGCTGGACCGCTCTCTCGTGGCCTGCAGGGCTGTGGCTGCCAGCGCCATCTAGTGCCTCATCAACTGCACTGCGCAGATACAAATGTGAGTGCCCCTACTCCCCTGTGAGCGCTGCAAGAACTGCAACCACAAGATTCTGGTGGTATGTGAGCAACCCTTCACAGGCCAGTCCACTCTGTAACCCAGCGCCACGATAAACAGCATTTGAGCCCTCAGCATCCTGACAGCGCTAAGAGTCAGCAAGGCATCCTCGCAGCAGGCGCACCATGCATCAAGACCAGCCAGTTCTGGGCACAACAGTACCAACCCAGCCAATGCCCCCAGGCCTCAAAACCGCTCCCACAAGCCACAGGAGGGTTGATCCACCGTTCGCATGCCCCTGACACCATTCAGTGAGCTGGTGGTCCAAGCCTCTATAGTGGTTCACTGCAAGACGTGGTTCAGCAGACTCACAAACTACCTACCTGCCATTAAAGAACCCAACCCTGTGGGAAAGTGTCCACTAGTCCTTCAACATGCTGGAAAGTAAGTCTTCAAACTGTTTGAGAACCTTCCTGATACGTGAGAGGAAGACAACTACAACTCGGCTATTACCGCACTCAATGCGCATTTAACCCAACTTCATTAGCTGGCCAAGATGGTGGTCAATTAACTTGAGATGCATCGACCCCCCCACAAAAAATGGTGTCATTTACCCCAAACAGGGAGCCATTAATCCTGAGAACATCAGCCAAAAGTGACCTAGAAGACCTTGGAGGGCTCCTCTGCAGTCGGGTGACACTGAGCGCATCTGTGAGATTTGACAATCGATCTGCTGCTGCAGGTCGTGGGCATGATGATGGCGGCTGAGCTACGGCGATCCAGAGCAGGGGTGGCGTGGCCAGTGACTGCTGCCTGGGTCGCACTGCACCTCGATACATCTGAACGGAGCGGTTCTGAATCGTACAGCGGCATCATGGGCATGTATATTGCTGAGCAAGGACACTTTAGTAATAACTTTGTAAACAGTTACAATTCTCCATGCTGCCTAACTGCTGCACTGTGCACACACTGTATGCTGCCTAACTGCTGCGTGATGCTTTGCTGTGACAACTATTCAGCCTTAATAACATGACTATAGCAAGCTGGCGGAGGCGGCATGAGGTGGGTGCTTCAGTATACTGGGCGGAGATCTCTTTGCGGTCGAACAGCACAGTGCGCAGGTGCAGCAGCCATCCTTCAAGTAAGCTGCAAAGGCTCATGACAAGATTTAGCAAATGTGATTGGCGTAATCCTCAGGTGATGAAAGTGTAACTACCATCTTTAAACTTCTTCCGGTCTATGCTTAAACTACATGTGCCCTGAACAGTGATTTTGTAATTCTGAGGAGGAGCCGGCATCTGGAACATAATGCTATTCAGAGTGCAGCAGACATTTTGCTTCATTACACTGGGCGGGGATCTCTTTGCAGTTGGACAATTAAAAATTTGCGAAATGTTGTGACAAGAATTTTAAATTCTATTAAGGACACGGAGGCGAGGATTATGTTTCTCATTTCTTGGCATTTATTACACAGCAGCCAATAAAAAACACTTTATTCATAAAACTACAAATCCCATGAGCACTAGGTGCCCCATACCATAGAGGCTGTCCCTATATAAGGCTCAACTGAGATAACCACTTCCTCTTTCTTTGCCTGATCTGTGAACCATAAAGTCCAACGTCCAACGTCCTTTGAAACAAAATTCACTCTTGAACTGTGACCGTGATGGAAAAGTCCTTCATGAGAACCAAACACCTCGAAGTCCAACAGGAAACTTCTGAACTCCGGGAGAGGGCCCCACATTTGAATACCGCTTGTGGGTGTTAACAGACTATGCCTGTTTAATGAAGTCATGAGCGTCTCTCGAAAGTCCTGGGATCTCCCATCTATCCCTGAAGCTCGCCATGCAACCAGAGGGAGTTGTCCTGCTTCTACTAAGGGTTGAGAAGCCTTCTGAGGGTCCAGCAACAGGTTCTATCTCTGTGGAAGGAGAATTGGCGCATCGCACAACATCTCTAGGATTATCGGGAACCAAGCTTGTGCTCTCCACAATGGAGTGACTAGAATCAGTTCTGCTCGTTGACGCCTGGTGTGAGCCAGAACCCTGGGTATCATTACAAAAGGAGGGAAGGCATAGCAATGGGCTGGAAGACATGTCTGAAGGTACGCGTCCAAGGCAATCGCCTCCGGATCCGGACGCCAACTGTAAAAACCCGGGAGCTGTTTGTTCAGCCGTGAGGCAAACAAATCTAACTGAAAAGGACCCCATAAGTAATTCAGGATACGGAAAACTCGGGGCTCCAGCCTCCAATCGCTAAAGTCTCGTAGGTAACGAGAGTGCCAATCTGCCACCTCGTTGCTGCATCCCGGGAGGTACACTACCACAACTGATATTCTGTGGCGCAGATAATAATGCCAAAAAACCTTGGCTATCTCTGCAAGGATTTGAGACCTCGTTCCCCCCAATTTGTTCACGTATCGGACTGCTGATACGTTGTCCATCCGCAAGAGGATGCCACAATCCGTTCTCTGGGGGGAGAGACTGCGAATCGCAAACGAGCCTGCCAGCAGTTCCAGGCAATTGATGTGTAGGGAGAGCTCCTCCTGAGACCACCGACCCCCTGTCGAAATCAGACTGTAGCGGGCTCCCCAGCCCCAGCGGCTGGAGTCTGATTCGATCACTACCTCAGGACTGGATCCGAATATGGCTCTGCCATTCCACAACTCCATGTGGTCTAACCACCAAAACATGTCCAACATCACTTCCTCGGAAAGAGGAATCCGTTCGGCATATCCGAGGCCTTTGCAGAGATGTTGAATCTTCAAGCGTTGGACTGCGCGGTAGTGAAGGGGTCCTGGGAAAATAGCCTGGATCGAAGAGGCTAGTAGGCCCACTACTCGGGCTATCGACCTCAAGGATACAATCTGCCTGTTCACAATCAACCTCAAGTCTTTCTTGATTGCTCTGATCTTTTGTGAGGGAAGTAGAAGCTGGCAGCTCCGAGAATAAACCTGAAAACCCAGAAATTCTATAGATTGTGTGGGGCACAGGATGGACTTCTGAGGGTGCACCACGAAACCCAGGCTCTGAAGCAAATCGATGGACCACTCCAGGTGCGTGATCACCAGTTGGGGACAGCGAACCATGATAATGATGTCGTCCAGGTAGACGATCAAGCGAACCCCGCGTGCTCTCAAGGACTCTATTACCGGACGAAGGAGTTTTGTGAAGCACTAAGGTGCTGACGAAAGTCCGAAGGGAAGTACCTTCTCTGGCAGGAGCCCTGCCAGAGAAACTGAAGAAAACGCAGATGGGGGGCATAGATGGGAACGGATAGGTCTCGCAAAAATGGATGCCCTCCATCTTGAGGTGATGGTAGATTATCCACCTGTTGAACTCTTTTAAATTTAGAACTAACCTGGACCCGGCCCCGTTTTTCTGGACCAGGAGGACATTGCTGATAAAACCCCGAGGGTGGAGTTGAGTGGCCACGATTGCTCCTTTCTTCAGGAGAGATTGAACCTCAGTCGTGATAATGCTCTGCTCTTGACGGGAAAAATGTATGGGATGGGGAAGAGAGCTCTGAGCGGGTGTGTAGTACAGGTCCAGTTTGTACCCTTGGACCATCTCCAAGATCCAAGCATCTTGCGAGATCGTTTGCGAGACCTGTAGGAAAGACTGGATCCGACCCCCAACACCACCTTCGAACACAAGATGAGTCTCACTTGTATTTCCGGTGTCCTGGTGGTGCCCTGGTTGCCACCGAACCTTCCTCTCCGGAACCGGTTCTTTGCTCTTTGGGTGGGATAGAAGGAGGAGTTTCTGGAGTTGGGGTCCTCATACCCTCCTCTGTGGTGTTGTTGGCCACGTGGGGCACCTTGATTAAATCCTCGGCCGAATGACCGCCCTCGACTTCGTCCGGGCCTGGTGAAAAACGGCCGTAAGGCGCGTTTCAGGGACTCTTGCACCTTATCCAGGCTACGGAAGGTGGCCACAAATTTGGTGAGCTCCTTCAAGAATGGTTGGCCAAAGAGGAGGCCCTCGGCTACAGGCCCCGCCTCCGAGGAGGACAATTATGCTAACTTGGGGTCCAGTTTGAGGAGGATAGACCATCTCCTCTCACTGGACATGGCGCAGTTGGCGTGGCCCAGCTGACATACTGCCCACTGTGCCCTTCATATAAGTTCATCTGGGTCTACTGGAGCCCCGGATTCCTTGTCGTGAAATCCCCTCTCCAGAATTTTGGTCAGGGGCCCTGACAAGTCTAGCAACTTATCTTGGCATGACCGCCAAGCGCTGTCTATGCCCTTCTTGGGGTCTTTAGAATATTTCTTTAAAAAACTGAGCACAGTGGGATCTACCTCGGGGGTATCCGCAATCCGAGCCGCTAAATCCGGTCTCGGACATTCTGACCGAATCATGCCCTGACGTCTTTGTCAAAGGGACGACGGAGGTGTGACAGAACATAGTCCGTCACCTCTTGCGACGGGAGCCATGTGGTGGAATTAGGGTGAACGATGTCCGCATGCTCGAATGTGAGGAGCCTAGGCTGTGAGGGGGTATCAATGTGGTGTTCCTTCCTGGATTTTTTTGCCGGTCTAGGGGCTTCCTCCTGATCTGAATCCTTCTCTGACGAGGAGGCTCCATTTTCCCCCTGAATGGAGTCCGTAGTGTCCTCCGTCGCGGTGTAGGCGTGGTCGTTCGCCAAGGCCCTGGAGAGGCAAGCAAAATCCTCTGTATGAGGGTTGGAGCTCTTCTTGCCACTGGTTGTGGGTCGGGGTTTGCTGCAGGGAGCCACCCCTGCTGCACTGAGTATTTATTTATGTGGCGTTTGAGGGGTGCAATCGCTCACACAAAGGCTGAATTAACTGAGCATTGCACCCCTGCATCTAAGGCCTCCACGAAGTCCTACTCCAGTGAGCCTACGGGCTCAGATTCAAAATAATCATCCTCAAAAAAGAATTTGTCCATTGTGTAAAAACCGTGTACAGGCCGTCAATTGAATACCAATAGTGATGCAACCCAAGTCTAGTGAGGAGTCACGGGGAGAGGAAACGACCCCAGGTAAGCCAAACAAATGTAAAAGATGGTATATGATGTTATGTGGTGGAGGGAGGGCTTGACAACCTCTCTAGGCAGAGCCTAGGTGATTATTATACTGCCCTCAGCTTCCTAGGAGTGTCGGGCGTCTCAGGGGCATAGGTCGGACCTGTAAATATTTTAAAATCTGGAGCGTTTTCCCACTCTGTCAATTTGCACCAAACTCTGACGGAGAATGAACCCAAAATGGCCGCCGCTCATGCGCAGTATCGGCCGTCTGTCACAATTGAAAGAGGACTCGCGTGAACATGCGATGCGTGGTCCTTGCCCCACACTCCCACTCCACCTGAAACTGCCTCGGGCACGATGCACCCGGCAGGGGAGGCCAAGGCGCTCCCAAACAGCGATCGCTTGATGCGGACCAAACACGGACAACGCTGAAAACGAGCACCATGCGCTGAGGAGCGCCGAGCAGTAACTCCGTGAGGTAAAGCCACAACAAAAACAACGTTTCAAATGAATAACATGCGCTAGTGGAAAGCAGCACAATATTATGTTACGTACAATAAGCAGAAATACATTTGCATAAGCTTATACACTCAATCTTAAGGCAATGACCAACCACATACGCTACCACACCATGAGAGTAGTAAGGGAAAGGCACTTAACTGGCTGCGGAGCAGCAAAGAAAGAGGAAGTGGTTACCTCAGTTGGACCTTATAAAGGGACAGTCTCTATGGTATGGGGCACCTAGTGCTCATGGGATTTGTAGTTTTATAAATAAAGTGTTTTTTATTGGCTGCTGTGTAATAAATACAAAGAAATGAGAAGCATAATCGGAGCCTCCGGTCCTGACATCGAATACAGTGCGTTGCTGCGGAAGCCATCCTCCAAGCAGGCTGCAATGGTTTATGACCAGGAAATGATGGTTTAGCAAAAAGGCTTTGAGAAATCTTCATGTTTGGAAAGTGTAACTACAGTCTTTAAACTTCTTCCGATCTATGCTTAAATACACGCGTCATACACAGCAACTGGAAAGGGTCTGGAATCAGGAGCATGGAGCTATTCAGAGTGTAGCGGCGGCAGCCATTTTAAAACTAAGTCTTCAGCAGCCGTGGCTTAGTAAAATCAAACACTGGAACAGTGGGCTATTCTATGGCTTTGTTGTTCATAGTGCGCCTCTGTGACAAGGCATCTGCTTTGAAATCATATGTGCTAACACAATAACTAGCACAGCAGCCATCTCATTGAGTGTATGCAGTACCATTTTGCAGAGGATTCCGCATTCTGCCTAGCTACCGTACCTTGCACTCACTTCAAGTGGTTAGACTATACTCCTTGTGCCCGCATTGCTTGCTGCTACTGCATTAACCAACAGCTGCTGGAAAATTGAACATTTCATGTACATAGACTGGGTGTGACCACTCTTTGCTCACATGCTGCCTTATTGCCGCACCATGCACTCATTTCATGTGGCTAGATTGTACTCCTTGTCCCCGCATTGCTCTCTGCTACTGCATTAACCAACAGCAGCTAGCACACTGAACATTTCATGTGCCTAAACTGGGTGTGACCACTCTTTGCTTGCTGTTAAGAAACAACATATCTGTGCTGTGTGTGCTGTCTAACTGCTGCATTGTGTACTCAGTCGCAATTAATAATTAATTACTGTTGGCGCATAGAGCTCTACATGTGATTAATCTCTGCTCCTTGTCCCTGCGCTGCTCACTGCTTGCTGCTATGCAACTGCACAACTAATCTGCATGCTTCCTAACTGCCGCTCGTATGTGCATGCTGAAGTAAACATTAATCAATAGCTGCTGGCAAACGGAAAATTCTATGTGGCTAGTTTGGGTGTGTCCGCTCAATGAAACAGCATAACCATTCTGCGTACTTCTTACATAACTGCCGCAATGTGAAACAATTGAACTATTCTGTGAACTTGCTCTGTGCAGCCTTTCTGTATGCTACCTAACTGCTGTGCATGTAATCTGTGTTTGACTGGGAGGAGATTGAAGTACCTTACACATGCGTAGCCTAAACTACCTAACTGCTGTATTGTGAACCTCTGTATATTGTCTACAATACTTGCCGGCACACAGGGCGGGAGTGGGTTGTGTCTTAGGCTGGGGTCGCCAGTGAGTGTGTCCAAGCTGAGCAACTCTTAGGCTGGGGTCGCCAATCAGTGTGTCCAAGATGGGCAACTCATTTTTCCAGTCTACTCTACTGGGGATTGGTGATTGCCATGGGGAAGGCAAAGACTAAATCACAGTGATCCCGCTTAATTTCACCGGTCTCACAGCAGGAGCTGTCCGACATCCTCTCCACTCAGCCTGCAGTACTCTTTGGACAAGATATTAGGGGCCATTGAAGAATCGAAGTCCGCCTTTCAATGGGAAATAGGGGAGGTAGCACATGAACTAGGCCTGCTTGGTGCTGATCACCAGAAGTTGGCCTCCAGGGTGAAAGCCAACAAATCTACCTTAGCACACCAGCACCCCTCACGCCAAACCATAAAAACCCAAATCACTCATCTTACAGATCCAGCACAGCGATTGGAATATCGGGCGGAAGATGCGGAGGGGCGCAGTAGGTGGAATAACTTACAAATAATTGGCCTTCCTGAGGGAACCGAAGGGACTGACATGGTGATCTTCTTGGAGTCCTGGTTGAAATCAATGGTGGCCCGACACGGCTCAGGCCCTTTTTTTGCCCTAGAAAAAGTGTACTGAGTGTCAGCCCGACCTCTGGCCCCGGGTCGCCCGCCCAGACCCATAATTGCTAAACTATTGCACTACAAAGACAGAGATGTGCTGTTGCAGCGGGCATGGGAGGCGGGTCCTTTCTGGGTGGGGAGTGGCAGGTCACATTGGTCCCTGATTTTCCGGTGGCAGTGCTAGCCTAGCGAGCCTCCTTCTTAGAAGTGAAGTGGATACTCCGTGATGAAGGGATTCAGTACTCTCTCATACTCCCTGCTAAACTGAAAATAATGCTGGATTGTCGCATTTTACTTCTGCTAGACCCCAGATGAGGCTTGGTGTCAAGCACTAGCCTGTTTGTCCCACAGAGACACAACAAAGACCCAGGCTGCCTGGTCCCAACTCTCCTGAATGTCAAAGGGCTATCCATGAAGGGCTCGTGGCAAGCAAAGGGACGCATATTGCTCTGCTTCAGGAATCGATCCTCACGCTGGCTGAAGCTGATCGCTTCAATCGGTGGGGTCAGCTTCATGCTACTACATACATTGCCTTTGCGAGGGGGTGCTGCTCTGGGTGTGGGTGGGAGTTCCTTTTGAGACAACCGCAATTGACATAGATAAAGAGGACTATTATGTCTTGGTGGAAACGTATGCCGAGGCATATGATATGAAACAGGCATCCTCCATGCAACGACGAGGGAAGCTCTGGTGGTGCCCCAGCCCAAATCTACCTTGGGGGATGTGGCCCCCTCGGACTTACAACCTGTCTCTATGTTGAACTTTGACTTCAAAATTCTCAGTAAAATATTAGCTTTCCGGTTGTTACCCCATATGCAGGCCCTGATTCATGAAGACCAAAAATTGTTTTATACCAACCCATAATTCCTCTCACAACCTCTGTGGACTTTATTCAATCCTGTATGCCCATGACCAGCCAACTGACCCCGCCGCAGTAATGTCAGTGGACCTAGACAAGGCCTTTGACACATTGCATTGGGACTTCTAGGAGGCCACTATGTATCTCATGGGACTTGGTGCTAATTGGGTAAGATGGGTCAGAATACGCTCACCAAATAGCTACGGTTAAAACAGATGCAAAAAGAACAATTGATGAACAGAATGCAGAACAATGTCATATATTCACCACAATACAGAGACCTGGGCCTAAATCCATCATTTTTTTTCCTAACCATTCCATACCAGTTTGGACCCAGCTATATGCAAATCAGTCTTGACCCGGCGCTCAATGAGAACAGTCCAGCCCGAACTGCCAGGCCAGGTCCTCAGGAAACAAGCATCCTAGGACCGGTTTTGGGGTTTCACCCCTCATCAGCCAGGATATCTTGACTCCAGTGCCACGGAGAGCAGGCTGGACTGTTCCCAGGAGGCACAGGGTCAAGACTGATTTGCATATAGCTGGATCTCAACTGAGGAGGTGAAGGGAGCTAAAGAATGATGATGGATTCAACCCAGATTTGTGACTGGAGGTGAGTGTCTGAAATGTTTCAGCGCTCTGTCAATCATTTCCTTGTGTTTGCTTTGATCGCCCAAAGTTAGCAGGGTATGCAGAGACATGGGTCCCTTTCTCACTTTGCCACTGGATTCAAGCTAGCCTAGCTGATGAAGGGTGTTAGCCAGAAACCGGTCCCAGGATGCTTGTTTCCGGTTCAGGGAAAACCTGGCTTGGCAGTTTTGGCTGGACTGTTCCCATGAGGCACAGGGTCAAGACTGATTTGCATATAGCTGGGTCTGAACTGAGGTGGTGAAGTGAGCCAAAGAATGATGATGGATTCAACCCAGATCTGTGACTGGGGGTGTGTGTCTGAAAAGGTTCAGTGCTCCGTCCATCATCTCCTTGTGTTTGCTAGCGTTAAAACAGGGCACAAAATTTCGGAATCCTATGAAATATTCAGGGGCACTAGACAGGGTTGCCCCCTGTTACCCCTCTTATTCGCCCTGGCCGTGGAGCAGAAAGGTTCAGAACGGAGCGAAAAGATTGGGGCATTAAGCTAGGTGATTCAATGCATGTTATTTCATTATTCGCAAATGACCTGCTTATTTACCTCCGGGATAATGTGAATGATATTCCCCAGGCCCTGCAGCTCCTTGAGGAATTTGGAAGGTGCTCGAGTCTCCCGCAACTTGGAGTAAAACGTGTGTTTCCGGTGGTTGCTGGATTGGGTCACCCTGCTTCTTGCCCATCTGATATACTTTGGGCTCCATGAACCTTTAAATAATTAGGCATCCGGGTCTTCTACGACCTGAACGAACTCTGTGAGAGGAACCTGGGGGCGCTGGGGGGGGGGGGGGTCCTGTCTCTGAAGTCCTCTGTCTTCTTTTGGCGCACCCTCAAGCTACCAACAATGGCACATACAGCGCTCTTTAAAATGGTCATGCTTCTGAGGCTTCTTTACTTTTTTTGTAAACCTCCCGGTGAAAATGCCAGTATCCTGGTTTTAGAGGCTTGATGCACTCCTGCGGGAATTTATTTGGGATGGCAGGCACCAGAAATTGCATTAGTTACCCTCCGCCACCCCTCACTTGGGGGTGGCCTTGGAGTACCAGACTTTGAATTGTACTTCCTTGCAGCTCAGTTCCAGTGGACCACGAAATGGTTTGATGTTGTGGGACTGATCAGTACTTGGGCACTGAACCCAACCAGGGACTCCTGCTGGTGAAGCTGTTGCGCCCGGCACTTCGGATTCCCTTCCTGGGTATCCTTTTATCCACTGACCTGGGCTACTGGTAATGTGGGCTGCAGCATACTGGTACGGTGACCCCTAATGCCCCAGAACTCCTATTGGCTGGCCTCCCTCACAGCGATCCATTGACTTTCTACAGTGCAAGGCAAATGGACTCCTTAACAGAGGTGTGTTGGTGACCCTGGGAGATTGCGTTTTTCTTGCATCTTAACAAGACCCTGTCTAGGTCACTTGCTAATACACCTGCTGTTTGTTTACTGGGCCTCTTCGGTAGGACTGACCCCAAAGAAGGTGGAGAACAGATTTGTTGACTTGGCCCTGGCTCTGGCCAAGCGACGAGTGGGCATGGCCTGGAAATCACCATGGGGACCTAATGTGGAAACATGGATGTCTTAGTCCCCTGTATGCCAGTTTCTTACATATGAAGCGCTTACTCATGCCCTATTGCCTAGTCTTGTGGTTTTATAAGGCTCTAAATGGGCTGGTTACGAAACCTTTGGATGCTCTTCTGGCTCGCTGGACTGCTGACTTGGGCATGGACATGACAGACGCTTAATGGGGAGGGTGCTTTCATATTCACAGAAAGCGTCTTGCAACACGCATCTTAAATACATACAATTCAACTAATAATAGTAAAATAATCATGAGATTTCTACAGCGCATAGCTACCTCAAGAGAGGTGCCCCAGCTCTGTATAGCGAGCCCACCCATCTAAGTTCAGCTCTCAAACCCCATTACATCCTTATTTGAAAAAACATGTTTTGAGTTTTTTCCTGAATATTTCCTCTGACTGGGCCTGCTGAACTGCTAAAGGCAGAGAATTCCACAGTTAGGGTGCTAGGAAGCCGAATGACTTTCTGCTCATCTGTACTTTCCTCACTTTATTGCACTATAGCCAGCAGCTCCCTTGCTGATCTCAGATTCCTCTGGGGTACGTAAGGTCTCATCAGCAGTTGCAGATACCCTGGCCCTTTATTGTTCATGGCTTTATAACAGAAGCATAAGGCTTTAAAGGCTGCTCTTTGACTCACCAGGAGTCAGTGAAGCTGCCTAATCACATTCTTCATGGACGCTCGTTTAGGCAGATTCAAAATGAGCTTAGCTGCCGCATTTGGCACATTGCAGTAGTCCAGCCTTGACACTATTATGGCCTGAACCACTGTCTTCCTGGATTCTGCTGGTAAGAGGCAGATTATTTTTCTCAGAATTTTCAGAAGTCCAAAACACTTTCCCGGCACCTCCGAGATTTGGCTGTCAAAAGATAATTTATCATTCCAGACGCCCAGGCTCTTAACCTTGGGTTTGGCTTAGGGAACAGAGCACAACTCCTCAGGCCACCATGCTGATGACCAAATATTCACTTGGTTAACGAAGGTCAGAACCTTTGTTTTTCCTGCATTTAGCTTCAGGCAGTTTAGGTCCATTCACTTTGTGACTTCTGCCAAGCAGAGGCTGAGAGTTGAGTGTATTCAGCATATGACACAATCGAGAAACCGAAGCTCACAACTACCTCCCCTAACGGGCGCACATATTAGGCTCAATGAGGAGCCCTGTGGTAACTCTTGCTTCAACATGAACACCTTGACTGATCAGTCTTCTGTGTCACCTGAAAGGTGCATCCTTTCAAAAAGGACTCAACCCATTCAAGGGCTAGGTGTCCTATCCCACAATCCCAGAGTCTCCCTAGCAGAATTTTGTGACACACAGTATCAAACACAGCGCTAAGATCCAACATCAATAGCACTGCCGAGTCGCTAGCATCCAAAACGTTTATTGTATGTAGGGATGGAACCCAGATTGAGTTTTATGGAGCTCGTTGTGGGTCTCTATAAAAGCCGAAATCTGTTTTTTGACGGCTATGTCAGTATTTTTGAAAAAGAGTGTTAGGAGCGAAACTGGAAACTAATTTTCCAGCTTGTTAGGATCCAGCAGTGACTTTTTTAAGAGAGGAACCACCACCGCATGCTTCCGCCTTCTTATTACCTGGCCAGAGTTTAAGGAGTTGTTCATCAATTCACATAGAACTGGGTGGATCAACTCCAAACCTTGTTCCAAGATAACCGGAGAAGCTGGGTCTAGAGGTGAGCCTGATTTTACTGACTCATATACAGCAGTTAACGCTTCAATAGTTCTGAAACTTTTCAACCTAGGACTCTCCTCTGACCTTGTGAACCATATATTCACCCAAGGATCATCTCTAGCTTTGGCTGGAAACAAGTAATAAATATTGACTATCTTATCTGGAAAGAAGTGCACCAGCATGTTGCAGCCTTCCTCTTTTGGAGTGGTGGATGCTGAAACAGTGCTTAGTGAAGAAAGAGACTTCACCACTCTAAAGAGATCACAGGAGTAATTTTGGGCCTGCTGGATTTTATTAGTGGAAAACTCACAGCTAGTCTTTTTTAAAACCCTGTGATACATTTTTAAAGCTGTCTTATAGTCACTTTTGTGAACTGGATCATAATTTCTGCGCCAAAGTTGCTCAAGCAATTTACAGTTTTTCTTTAATGCCAGCAGCTCCGCATTAAACCACTCCGCGAAGGATCGTGTTCTGTGAAAGGCCCACCTTCCTCAAGGAGCAATCTGATCCAAAGCTTCATTAATCCAGTTTTCTGCTTTAGAATCAGCTGCCTTGATACAGGTGCCAAGACTCGCCTAGTTAGTTGCCAAAACACCACAAAATTCCAAAAGGGACATGTTATCCCAGCACCTCGTCCAAGCCACAAAGGTCGCCTGAACCACTTTGAGTGCAGTCTCGTATGGAGCCAAAAATGGGTTGGCACAGTGATCAGACCATGCTAGCGGCAGTGGCTAACCACTATGTCAGCTATATTAGAGGAAACGGGATCCAGAGTGTGCCTTAAGTTGTGTGTGGGAGACTTAACTATACCCATAGGACGTACCTTACTTCTCATAGAATTCAGACTATCTATGGAGGGGAGCATAGAGATTGGCCTCACTGGGTGACACTGGAAGCTGACTTTAGCCACATGACTTGGGGTTGCCCTGGGCTTGCAGGTTTCTGGGGGTAGGTAACAGTGCATCTTAACAAGACCCTGTCTAGGTCACTTGCTAATACTCCTGCTGTTTGTTTACTGGGCCTCTTCTGTAAGCCAGGCCCCAAGAAGGTGGAGAACAGATTTGTGGACTTTTTGGGGTTTTTTCGACCCAAAGGTATTGGAGCGCCTTACACAAGCACCGTATTTACATTACACATTCAGGCACGGGGAGATTAAGTGATTTGCCCAGTAGCACAGGATGTGGATGCGACCTTGAGGCTCGAACCCTGGTTTCCGGCACCAAAGTCGACAGTTTAAGCCGACGGACCACATCCTCTGCCCTGGCTCTGGCCAAGCGATGAGTGGCCATGGCCTGGAAATCGCCCAGGGGACCTAATGTGGAAACATGGATGACTGCTGTCACATGCTAGGCACAGGCTGAAGAACATACGCTTCAGAGGGAGAAAGACAGTGGTGTTAGTCACAGACCTATTGAACTGCTCTGGAGGGAAGCGGTTTATGAATGTGAATCCCCTGGGGCTAGGGCTGCAGTTGGCTCTGAAGTGGGGCAGGCCATGGGGTGGAGTCCTGGCTGCTAAAATGAGCCAATTTCCGTTCGGATTGGTGGTGTGCAGGTACTAGAGCTGCCGTAAGCAGAGTGGATTCCCCCCCCCCCCCCCCACTTCTCTACAACTGATGTTGTAATCACATTCTGTGACGACTAAAGAATGCATGCACGCGGTTATAGTTTGTATTTAAATGTGTATTATTATTGTCTTATGGCATCTAGTCCTCCTAAAACTGTGACCCTAACCCCATCCCTTGTGGATGTTCCAATGCTCCTGCCTTTGCAGCGTGGGATAATAATTGTAAACTAGGAAACTGATTCAGTGTTAAGATTTTGCTGTATTGTTGTAATCTTTAAAATGCCAATAAACAAAAGTGTTAAAAATAATAATCAATCCTGACTTATAATAATCAATCCTGACTTCTAATGCTTCAAGCTCTGCCACGCCAAGCAACAAGTTAATATATTCATCAACAAGTTCTACTTGCAGCTACACGAGATGGCAAGCACATGCACACAAGATGACCCACAGAAAGAAGGCTGTGGAAAAATAATCCAGAGCTGTAAATCGATGGTGCTGCGACATCTCATCCTGAGGGAACTGAGGATAAAGCTAGAAGACATGTTGGTGCTCATACAAGCCGCCACACAGAACAGCAGAATTAATGGGAAAAGTGCTAGCATACGTCAGCATATCAAACACTCCTGATCAGGAACTCCAGGTGAAAACAGAGGCAGTTGACCAAGTACGTCAGGCACATCATGTGACCCCGATGACCAAGTAGGTCGAGCAAAACAACACATGCAATTACTGCTGGCCAGACCCTCACCCATAGTCCCAATGCCCAGCGCAAGGCAAGCCATACTGTGAATGTGGCAAGAATAACCACTTTGCATGCATAAGTATGCAAAAGTGAAGGCAGAGGTAGACATTGAAGAACCAGAACTATGGACATGCCATTATCGGGGCGCTCGAAGTAGGGGAACGTGCGATGTGCTTCCATCATGAAAATATTTATCATACTCACGAAGCAGTGGAGGAAGAAGTCAAACAAGTCTTCTTCATATCTTACACAGCAAAAGGGCAGGCACCCAGGAGGCCACAGCCAGTTTGCAGCATAAGGATCAAAGGCCAATCCAATTCAGGACTCATAGACACTGGAGCATCTGTGAACGTGATGGATTTGGACCAGTACCACCATTTGAAAAGACTGCCCCCACTAGCCATGACAAATACAAGAATCTTCATTTACTGGAGCAACAGCCCACTCCCCCTATCTGAAACATTTAACTGCCACATCTGCCACTAAGAGCAGATGATTAGCACACGATTTTACCTCACCATGAAGTCGGGAAACACCCTAATTGGCTGCCGTACTGTGGAAGATTTGGGGCTGGTAGCATTTGTCAAACAAATACACGCCCACCAAGTGAAACATTTACTAGAGGAATTTGGACAAATTTTTAAGAGGCAAGGATGTCTCAAAGATTATCATGTCAAGCTGCACATAGATGAGGCTTTCAAACCGGTAGCATTGAGGTATCAACACCTAGCCTTTCATCAAAGAGCACAAGTGGAAAAGGAAGTAATCAGACTTGAAAAACTTGGAGTAACCAAGAAGGTGCCTGGTCCGATCCTCTGGGTCTCCCCAATAGTAACTCCCCCAAAGTCCAAGCTACCAGGAATAGTCAGGCTCTGTACAGACATGCAGCTCTTTAACCAAGCCATCAAGAGGGAGTGCCACATCACCCCAACCATGTACGACATTATAGCAGATCTCACCGAAGCCAAATGGTTCTCCAAGGTTGACCATAACTCAAGGTACCACCTGGACCAGAGGATAGTTACATTATGACCTTCTTGCCGCACCTAGGGCTTTGATGTTACAAGAGACTGAACTTTGGAATCTCGTTCCTTGGCAGAGGTCTTTCAGAATGCCATTAGGTAAAACCCTGTCTGGACCAGCGGGGCTACTCAACATCAGCCATGATACAGTACTTATTTATATACTACAAGACCCGAGACAAACACCAGAGGCCCATCTGGGCAGTACTCCAGAGGATATCAAAGGAAGCCCTGACCCTGAACAAATCCAAGTGCACATTCTTTGACTAACTAGTTGAATTCTTCAACCATGTGTTCTCGTCAGGGGGTATGAGCATGGATCCAAAAAAGTCTGAGGCTATCCAGAACGCAGAAAGAACAATTGATGTACAGAGTGCTGAACAATGTCAACCATTCACCCCAGTACAGAGATCTGGGCCTAAACTCATAGTTTTTTTGCTCACCATGCCATTCCATTTTAAACCCAGCCATATGCAAGTCAGTCTTGACCCTGCTCCCCATTGGAACTGTTGAGCCTGATCTGCCAGGCCAGGTTCTCCCTGGACCGGAAACAAGCATCCTGGGACTGGTGTCAGGGTTTCACCCCTCATCAGCCAGTCTAGCTTGACTCCAGTGGCATGGAGAGCACAGGAGTTCCTTCCTTAACTGCCTATATGGCGCTTGCGACATATGCCCTTTTCCATTTTCGTTTTGTCTGTGTGACTCAATTCTTGGGCAGCGTATTCTGGCCATTGTTGGCCACTTGGGAGGTTTTATGTGGCACTTCTCGCCAGCCGGGGCCCATAGGTATGGGTGGAGGGACCTCCCCTCCCCCCCACCTTTTTCCCAACAAGAAGAGTGTCTGGCAGGCTGAGCAAAGACCAGCCTGACAGACAGTTTTCTTGTTCAGGGCAGGCAGCCAGTAGCAAGACATGCACTAAATGTGCAGATGTCTGGCTGCCTGAGCTTAACTTTGCCAGGCTTAGGATTTAACAGTCCTGTGGGTGTGACCTCTTTAGCCTAGTAAACATGCTTCAAGGCCCTTCCCCTCATGATGTGGGGGAGAGTCACCGTTAGCCTCGGACCTGGGAGCTTCAATTTTAAGACCTAAAGTGCCCGAGGCTGAGTGTCCATCAGTGACACCCCGTCACAGAGTGGGGTGGGGTTGGAGCAGCAATCTCATCGACCCAATCCCACTGTGGCGAGTGAGTGACTGCTGCCTTCCCTCATTGGCTGACCTTTGGCTGAGGGAAAGCAGTAGTTCCAAATCTCCTGAGACTTGCTACCTGATCGGTTTTCTACCGGCACCACCAGTATTTTGATGTCCCGACAAGCACAAAAATCAGCCAAATCACACACAGCCAGTATTTTTAGGCCTTATCTGGACATATTTCAAGCCGCAAATATAAACAGAAAGCACTTTGAGATGTGCTCTAGGGCTGCGTTAATGATCCCTTACTAATAAATAAAGGAAACAAAGGCAGAAAAGTCATGTTTCAAATAAATATATGCACAATCTTAAAACAACAAAAGTCCAGTATTTTTCCCTTTGAAAGGTGAAAACCCTAGCTGCAGTGAATGTAAGTTTTATGTTTTTTGATGTTGGGGCATGCATGTATATATGTATTTATGTACCAAGCTGAATAAAGAAGCCGCCCTACTCACCCCGACTGTGGCCTCTACTTTCTCTTCGGAGGGGCTTTTCGTGATATTTTGCGTGCATGCCAGAAGCGCGCTTTAGAGGCCCCCGCATCGTAAAGTTGGACTTGGTTTTGCTGGCATCTGCTGCTGCAGATTTCTACGTGTTTCCAGGGTATTGGATTTACCAAGACCCGCCACAAAATTCGGGAGGAGACGGGGCGGTGTTGGAGTCATTGACTCCGTGATGGGCGATATGGAGTACCAGACTTGCCCCCGCCGGATGGAATCCTGATGTACGGTGGTTGATGCGGTCTGGGGACCCAGGGGGCACCGGAGTTCAAGCAGGACACAGGCGATTGACACAGACGACATCGGGGTGCCATACCTATCCGCAAAAACATTGTTTTACTCCCACAGCACTTACCAGAATAATCCATTGCATTCTGGGATCTGCAGTGCACACGCACCAGGTGTCCTGCAGGTAGTATGCTAAGACATTGATCTTGGGGGCGGAGCGGATGCAAACCAATGGGTTTGGAGCAGTTAATTTAAAAACACGATGACGCCTGCATCTCCTGAAAAGACTCTTGGCGCTGAGGAAGGCAGTATTCATGCCGAAATGCATTCGCCAAAAAAATTCTGTACCAAGCTGAATAAAGAAGCCTCCCTACTCACCCCGGCTGTGGCCTCTACTTTCTCTTCGGAGGGGCTTTTGGTGATGTATTCATGTATGTGTATTTGTTAGAGTTATGAATGGGTGTGTGTGAATGCTTGGGTATGAGTGGTGTGCGTGTGTGGCCCCCTACTCCCTCCCTCCTATAATTACCGGTTGCCACTGCTTCTCGCACCCTATAGGCTATTTTGAAAACTGTATAGGGGCTTGTGATTAGTTCCCTCAATCACGCATCCATGGTCCAGATGTATCAAAGGTTCAGACTTGCATCCAAGTTAAGGCTTGGTCCCAAGGCCTGCTATGCCAGCTGCTCCTTCACGTTGAAATTTGAAAAAAACTTTTATTTTCTATGGCACACTGAATCCTGAGGCAATACAGTGGCAACAATTTAGCAAAAAAGTAAATTTGATTGTTATATACGGTTGAACATTACAAAGTCCGTATTTTTTGTAAGTTGATAAATAAGAATATCTACTTCTTTTCTGTTCAAAATATTTTATTAGAATTTTGAGAATAAATGACATACAAAAAAGAGTTCCGAAAAGGTACAAACAATAATCCATAAAATACAATATAAGTAAAGATAAGCATTCTAGTATCAAGAATAAGAACTTCAATAACATACAAGAAGTACCTACAGAACTAAAGGATATCTCAGTGAAAAAATAAATAAAAGTACAATTCTAAAATATCATAATAAGAAAATTCAGAGCTACTAAGCTAAAATTAGAGTCATAAGCACAAGTACAAATATTTAAACTTGCATCAACTAGGGATTCAACATTAAGTAGTCATCGATTGGTTTCCAAAATTTTAAATAGTTTGAGTTAGTATGACTAATTCCAGATAGGATTAAGTTAGCACCCTTTCTTGTGAAAATAATCCAAGCCCACCACATATGCACAGATAGAGAAGGTGAATCTTTCCAATGAGTAGTAATCGTTTTTATAACTGCTGAGATTAAAAAATCAAAAAGCTTATTATGCAACAGTGGCAACTTAGTAGTGAGTAAAGAGGCTTTACAAATAATCAACTGGTATGATACAATGTCATCTATATGCAATATACAAGAAATCTTTTGCCAAACTACATCCCAAAAACCTTTAACAAAACGACAATCATATAACATATATTTTAATGAGCTTACTTGTAAAGAACAATTCCAAAAAATAGAAGTTAAAAGTTTGGCATTATATAATTTTAACCCCTTCCATGCTCATGACGGAACGATTCCGTCATGAGCATCGGTTGAGCTGTGCTCATGACGGAACCGTTCCGTCATGGCCCCGCCCGCGCTCGAACCCTTCAGCACCGCGGGGGAATCCGCGCAGCGCTGAAGGGGTTAAAGAGGTCCAAAAACAATTAAGAAGTAAATAAGAGTTAGTATGATATAGTGTTACAGGCAACCAAACTTAGAAAAGCATTATTATAATAAATATCCTTAAAAAAACAAATATCCGCTTTTATCCATGAATACCAAAACATTGTATTTCGGACTAATTTTACTAATGGATTATACCAAAGCGACAAACTCAATGTATTAGTTACAGAACATTGGAAAATAGAGTCTAAATCACGTAAAATCACTCTAGTAGATTTAAATATTAGTGATTTCTTTAAAAAACTAGAAGAATTGGACATTGTAAGTAAATCAGTTAGAGGAAACGGTGATACTAAATTCTGTTCTATACATATCCATGCAGGTGAATTACTAAGTTCTGAATATTGAAACCAAAAAATACTTTGTTTTAAAATAAATGCTTTGTGATACTTTAGAAAATGTGGTACACCAAATCCTCCATTGGGTTTAGACAATTTTAATTTTTTGTAACTAATGCGATGTGACTTATTATTCCAAATACATTTAGACAAAACGTTATCTATGATTTTATAATACTTGAGAGGAAGTTGAATAGGTATCATTGAAAGAATGTAAAATATTTTAGGGGCCAAAATCATTCTAACTGCATCCACTCTTCCCCACCAAGATAAAAACAAGGAGGACCACTTTTGAATTTTAATCTTAATATATATCAAAGTAGATTCAAAATTCAAAGTCAAAGTTTGTTTAACATTTATAGCAAATAAATATTTAAGTTTCTCTTTTTGCCAAATGATCTCCTTATTGGTTAGCATATCAGGTGAACAATAAACATTTAACGGGAAAAATTCAGTTTTTTTAGTATTCAGCTTATAACCTGAAATAGTAGAGTAAACTTCAATTAAATTTAACAAGGGAGGAATGGAGGATTCCGGGTTAGCAATGTATAAAAGAATATCATCAGCATAAGCGGAAGTTTTAATAGGAACATTATTAATTTTGAGGCCTTCAATTTCTGTGCAATTTCTAATAGCAGATAAAAATGGCTCAATATCAATAAGAAAAAGTAAAGGGGATAAAGGGCAGCCTTGTCTGGTCCCTCTAAAAAGGCAAAACTGTTGTGAGTGTCTACCATTAATAAAAAGCTTAGCAGAGGGGTTTGAATAGAGTGCATAAACAAAGGACCAAAATCGAAAGCAAGAGGGTGCGGAACAGGTATTGCCAATGCACTTTATCAAAAGCTTTTACAGCATCTAATGCAAAGACTCCAGCAGGAAAAGGCAGTAATGGTCCAGTATCCATGGCATGAAAGAGGAGTCTAATAATATTTGACGAATATCTTTTTTTCATAAAGCCCGACTGATCCATATTAATAATATCAGAAAGTATACAAGTTAACCTAGTCACTAGAATTTTAGCATACAGTTTACAGTCTTTTACAGTTTACAGTCTTGATTTATTAAAGAAATTGGACGGTAATTGGTGACTTGTGAAGGGTCTGTATCTGGTTTCGGGAGGACAATATTCAAAGCTTCCGTGAATGATCCAGAGATAAACCCTGTATTGCTAAAGTGTGAAAACAAAGTAAACAAATTGTAATTGTAATTGTATTTGGGATTTGTAGAGCGCATAATCACCGCCAGGTCTCTAAGCGCAGTGAGAGAGAGCCCAACCATGGCTCGTCTGCCAGAGAGTGTGTTATGATTTGGTTAGGTTGTGCCCCAGGCTTCCGCAAAGAGAAGTGTTTTTAGCTTCTTCCTAAATGGGAGGAGGGCGGGTTCCTTCAGAAGATTTGTAGTTAGCTTGTTCCACAGTTGTGGGATTATGGTGGAAAAGGCTCTGCCTCCTTTGGAGGAGGTGCTAGTGCGGGGGCAGGCCAGCAAGCCTGCGTCCGAAGAGCGGAGGGACCTGCCAGGCATGTAGTTTACCAGCCGGTCTTTAATGTAAGTTGGGGCCTGGCCATAGATGCATAGGCCCTTGAACCTGGTTCTCTGCCTGGTTCGGGAGCCAGTGCAGTGCAGCTGTTGCAATAGGGGGGTGACGTGGGCCCTGCTTGGGAGTCTGGAAATCAGTCTGGCAGCCTCTTTCATGATCACCTGGAGTTTAGTGAGCAGCTTTTCTGGGAGGCCGATATACAGGGAGTTTCCATAATCCAGTCGTGACACTATCATTGCCGATACTGCCATTCTGAGTGCTGTAAAGGAGAGAAGGGGGGCGAGTCTCCGTAGCTGTCTTAGCAGGCCCACACATGTTCTGACTATGGCAGATACCTGGTGGGACATGGACAGCTTAGCATCGATTTTGATGCCCAGGCTTTTTACGGCCAGGGCTGGCTTGGGATTTGTGCCAAGCTCTTGTGGCCAGAAGAGGTCGCTCCAGGGATTGGTGTCCGTGGTGATGGCCAGTACCTCGGCCTTGTCGGGATTAATTTTAAGGGATTTGGCGGTCATCCAATTGACTGTGTATTTTAAAATATTTTGCATTCGTGTGTGGGCAGAGGGAGAGTAGTCAATCTGGATGATGATTTGGGTGTTGTCTGTGTAGTTGAACATGAGCATATGAAATGGGGCCAGATTCCGCCCCAACCAAACGCACTGCGTGAAAGCGCCTTGTTAGCGATCATATATAAAGTTAATCCAATCTTAATCATGAACTTTTCTCTCAGTGTTCTCAGTTTGTCCTCTATTTTCTCCGATTTTGTCCCCACACGGAATCCAATACGCCGTTTTCCAAATTTCTTAATGTTTAAACTGTGCTCCTCCGGCCTCTTGTAAAAACATGAACAGATGCGAGGTTCGTCAGACAGTGTTTATTCGATAAAAACCCAATGCATTTCGGGCAACGCAGTGCCCTTCGTCAGGGGTCACTATAAACAACGATAAAATGACCAGTTACTACTTACACTTATTGCCATCATACTTCAATTGTTCTCATGACTTAATATGCGATATCCCACCATAAACATTTGATTTACACCCCTTTGGTTGCCACTAACTTCCCTAATACGTTCACCAAATGTTTTCCTTCTTTCTTCCCCCTTTCCGTGTCATCCATTCCCAAAACGCATTCCGTTAATTTATCACCCTATTAACCTCATCACTAAACAGTTCATCAAAATTCTAACAGTTAGATAGAGCCTACTATAACTTCCATTCTTTTCTTCTTTCATCTGTAAATTGCAACTTTTACAAGTACTCTGTTTCCCTGTGTTCTCAATTTAAACTCGTCAAATTTGTATACTCATTTCAACAAATGTAAACTGTTTCACTGTTATCCATACCTGTCACAAATCCATACGACCACCGGTCCTCTTCCCCATTCCAGAAAAGTCTTTATGTCCCTCATTACTCCTCCCACATTTAAATACCCACAATTCAACATTTCCCGTTATCGCGATGTTACTGAGATTGCGTGGAAAGTTAAACATACTGCAACTCCCATGATGCACTTCAAATGTATTGGCACTCAGCTAAGCTGACCCGATCTTTAAATTTTATATAAGAACAGTTGTTTATTAATGTACGTTGTAACACTGTTTCTCAAAAGAATATGACACCAACGATTGTAACGAACCTAGATGTTAAACAAACCGTGTGAGTGAAATACTTCTGTCATCAAACTTTAACCAAACATATTTATCCATACTTCGAGTGGGTGCATTCCCGTCGGTTGGGCCAAATTTGTAGAACATACATCAGTAATGGCGGGATGCACTCCAATTTAGTATTCTAAATTCAGTATTGTTTCTATTGCTGCGTGCAGCTTGGTGGGTGCCCTGCCCAAATGACACCCAGGTTAACATGAGCATATGAAATGGGGCCAGATTCCGCCCCAACCAAACGCACTGCGTGAAAGCGCCTTGTTAGCGATCATATATAAAGTTAATCCAATCTTAATCATGAACTTTTCTCTCAGTGTTCTCAGTTTGTCCTCTATTTTCTCCGATTTTGTCCCCACACGGAATCCAATACGCCGTTTTCCAAATTTCTTAATGTTTAAACTGTGCTCCTCCGGCCTCTTGTAAAAACATGAACAGATGCGAGGTTCGTCAGACAGTGTTTATTCGATAAAAACCCAATGCATTTCGGGCAACGCAGTGCCCTTCGTCAGGGGTCACTATAAACAACGATAAAATGACCAGTTACTACTTACACTTATTGCCATCATACTTCAATTGTTCTCATGACTTAATATGCGATATCCCACCATAAACATTTGATTTACACCCCTTTGGTTGCCACTAACTTCCCTAATACGTTCACCAAATGTTTTCCTTCTTTCTTCCCCCTTTCCGTGTCATCCATTCCCAAAACGCATTCCGTTAATTTATCACCCTATTAACCTCATCACTAAACAGTTCATCAAAATTCTAACAGTTAGATAGAGCCTACTAAAACTTCCATTCTTTTCTTCTTTCATCTGTAAATTGCAACTTTTACAAGTACTCCGTTTCCCTGTGTTCTCAATTTAAACTCGTCAAATTTGTATACTCATTTCAACAAATGTAAACTGTTTCACTGTTATCCATACCTGTCACAAATCCATACGACCACCGGTCCTCTTCCCCATTCCAGAAAAGTCTTTATGTCCCTCGTATGGATTTGTGACAGGTATGGATAACAGTGAAACAGTTTACATTTGTTGAAATGAGTATACAAATTTGACGAGTTTAAATTGAGAAAAAGTTGCAATTTACAGATGAAAGAAGAAAAGAATGGAAGTTATAGTAGGCTCTATCTAACTGTTAGAATTTTGATGAACTGTTTAGTGATGAGGTTAATAGGGTGATAAATTAACGGAATGCGTTTTGGGAATGGATGACACGGAAAGGGGGAAGAAAGAAGGAAAACATTTGGTGAACGTATTAGGGAAGTTAGTGGCAACCAAAGGGGTGTAAATCAAATGTTTATGGTGGGATATCGCATATTAAGTCATGAGAACAATTGAAGTATGATGGCAATAAGTGTAAGTAGTAACTGGTCATTTTATCGTTGTTTATAGTGACCCCTGACGAAGGGCACTGCGTTGCCCGAAATGCATTGGGTTTTTATCGAATAAACACTGTCTGACGAACCTCGCATCTGTTCATGTTTTTACAAGAGGCCGGAGGAGCACAGTTTAAACATTAAGAAATTTGGAAAACGGCGTATTGGATTCCGTGTGGGGACAAAATCGGAGAAAATAGAGGACAAACTGAGAACACTGAGAGAAAAGTTCATGATTAAGATTGGATTAACTTTATATATGATCGCTAACAAGGCGCTTTCACGCAGTGCGTTTGGTTGGGGCGGAATCTGGCCCCATTTCATATGCTCATGTTAACCTGGGTGTCATTTGGGCAGGGCACCCACCAAGCTGCACGCAGCAATAGAAACAATACTGAATTTAGAATACTAAATTGGAGTGCATCCCGCCATTACTGATGTATGTTCTACAAATTTGGCCCAACCGACGGGAATGCACCCACTCGAAGTATGGATAAATATGTTTGGTTAAAGTTTGATGACAGAAGTATTTCACTCACACGGTTTGTTTAACATCTAGGTTCGTTACAATCGTTGGTGTCATATTCTTTTGAGAAACAGTGTTACAACGTACATTAATAAACAACTGTTCTTATATAAAATTTAAAGATCGGGACAGCTTAGCTGAGTGCCAATACATTTGAAGTGCATCATGGGAGTTGCAGTATGTTTAACTTTCCACGCAATCTCAGTAACATCGCGATAACGGGAAATGTTGAATTGTGGGTATTTAAATGTGGGAGGAGTAATGAGGGACATAAAGACTTTTCTGGAATGGGGAAGAGGACCGGTGGTCGTATGGATTTGTGACAGGTATGGATAACAGTGAAACAGTTTACATTTGTTGAAATGAGTATACAAATTTGACGAGTTTAAATTGAGAACACAGGGAAACAGAGTACTTGTAAAAGTTGCAATTTACAGATGAAAGAAGAAAAGAATGGAAGTTATAGTAGGCTCTATCTAACTGTTAGAATTTTGATGAACTGTTTAGTGATGAGGTTAATAGGGTGATAAATTAACGGAATGCGTTTTGGGAATGGATGACACGGAAAGGGGGAAGAAAGAAGGAAAACATTTGGTGAACGTATTAGGGAAGTTAGTGGCAACCAAAGGGGTGTAAATCAAATGTTTATGGTGGGATATCGCATATTAAGTCATGAGAACAATTGAAGTATGATGGCAATAAGTGTAAGTAGTAACTGGTCATTTTATCGTTGTTTATAGTGACCCCTGACGAAGGGCACTGCGTTGCCCGAAATGCATTGGGTTTTTATCGAATAAACACTGTCTGACGAACCTCGCATCTGTTCATGTTTTTACAAGAGGCCGGAGGAGCACAGTTTAAACATTAGGAAATTTGGAAAACGGCGTATTGGATTCCGTGTGGGGACAAAATCGGAGAAAATAGAGGACAAACTGAGAACACTGAGAGAAAAGTTCATGATTAAGATTGGATTAACTTTATATATGATCGCTAACAAGGCGCTTTCACGCAGTGCGTTTGGTTGGGGCGGAATCTGGCCCCATTTCATATGCTCATGTTAACCTGGGTGTCATTTGGGCAGGGCACCCACCAAGCTGCACGCAGCAATAGAAACAATACTGAATTTAGAATACTAAATTGGAGTGCATCCCGCCATTACTGATGTCTGTGTAGTTGAAGACATGGCACTCCATGGGAGTCAGTGCAGCCACCAAGGGCTGAAGGTAGGTTAAACAAAAGGGGGGACAGCGCTGAGCCCTGTGGAACCCCGCACGTAAGTTTGCCGGTGTTGGACACCTGGTCGGCTAGTTGCATTCTCTGTGATCGGTCTGTTAGGAAGGATGTGAGCCATAGGAGAGCCGGTCCCTGGATGCCCATCTTCGAGATCCGAGACAAGAGTTGGTCATGGTTGACCGTGTCAAATACCTCGGACAGGTATAGCAGGACCAGGGCGCATGGCTTCTTGTTGTCGGCCATGAGCCTGAGTTCGTCCATCACTGCCAGCATTACCATTTCATGCTGTGGTGGGCCCTAAAGCCTGCCTGTTAATTTGCAGTAGCTGATTTACCTCTATGTGATGTGTTAGGGTTTTCAGCAGGTTCTGTTCCAGCACCTTTGCCAAAAAAGGGAGCTGGGAGATTGGCCTAAAATATTTAAGGTTCTTTGTGTCCGCCCTGGTTTTTTTTTAAGTAAGGGAATGACTCGTGCTTCCTTAAAGTTGGTCAGGGCGAGGCCAATTTCAAGAGACCGATTTAGTAGGTTAGGTTAGAAAGGTTAGGTGAAAATTCTTTATAAAATTCAGCTGGAATACCATCCGGGCCTGGAGGTTTTTTTAACCTTAGGGACTTAATAGCAGCAATTATTTCATCTACAGTGATAGGGAGTTCTAATTCATGACGTTTGGATTGTGAAATGTTTGGTAAACCACATCCTTTCACAAAGTTATCCATAAACGCTGTGTCGGAAGAAGGTGGAATATTGTATAAGTCTGAATAATAGTTCAAAAATTCCTTAAGGATATCATCATTGGATAAAGCAGTGGTACCATTTGGAGAATTAATAGAATTCATTTGAGTTTTATCATGTTTAATACGGAGATAATTAGCTAAAAGCTTACCTGACCTATTGGCGTTAAAACAGTATCTAGCTTTGTTATTAGAGATTTGTAAACCTGCTCTATTGCTTAAATTAGAATTGAGTTCATAACAAACTTTTTGTAATTGTGCCTTATATTGAAGGTTTTGTAGAGGAGATAAATAGACGTTCAAATTTGGCAATTTGTTTACCCAACTCATCAATTTCAGCCTTAAATAATTTATTGTTATGTGCCATAATAGATATGGCTTCACCTCTAATGAACGCCTTAAATGCATCCCATCTATTAATAATAGAAGTGGAGCCTTCAACATTGAAAGTAAAAAAATCATGAACAGCAGATAAAAGTCTGGGGTTATTCATGTCATTGAGAACAATACTAGTATTCATACGCCAGTGATTATGATTATTCTGACTAGAATCTCCAGAAAAAATACAAGAGATGAGGGCATGATCAGAAATATCAATATTATGAATCGCTGGATTGGAGAGTGAGGAAATTAGGGAACGAGATATTAAAAAGTAATCCAATCTAGAATGAGAGTTATGGGGATTAGGAAAAAATTTAAACTGTTTATCAGTAGGATTATGCAACCGCCAAATATCCACTAATTTAGTACTACTAAAAAAAGAGTTAAGTGAGAAAAATGCTTTTGGAGGGTGAAATTTAGCTTGGGATATCCTGTCCTATAGTGGGTCATAAATAAGATTAAAATCCCCTCCAGTAATGAGAGGTATATTGCCTAATTTTAAAACCTCTGACGTAAATCTTGACCAAAACTCTGGATCATCCGTAGTAGGCCCATAAACATTAATGAGATGGAAAGCCTTATTATCAATTTTAATATGAGCTATGATAAAACGGCCTTCTGAATCAGAGTGTTTATGGAAAATTTGAACATGTGATTTTTTAGCAAAAAGAATCACTACCCCATTTTTTCTATTGAGAGCTGGAGACGAAATGATTTTATCTACCCATTTTTTATCCATATAGGATAAAACTTTGCCATTGATATGAGTTTCTTGAATTAAACAAATATCTGCTTTATGTCTAGCTAAATAATCAAAAACTTTAGTACGCTTAACAGGGTGCCCTAATTCTTTAACATTAAATGAAATAATTTTAATACCACGAATCATTGTGAAGAAAGAGAAGAACAAGAACAAGAGAAGATATAGATAAGAGAAAGAATAGTAGCTCGGATGACGAAACATAGACAACATAAAAGACACCAACTAACAAAAATAAAAACTATACAACATAGAAACACATATAATGCTCCTGAATTGCACACATGCATACAAGAAGGATCTGCTCAAAAAAGCCCTGCAAATAAATATTGCAAAAATACAACAATCAATTAAACATATTGAGAACAAAAGAAGCATCAGTGAAATCAAGTATTGGCCTCATTTGCATCCATAGATGACTGAGACTGCATATCCAGGAATCGACGAAGATCTTGAGGATGCTGAAACGATTTCGAAAATCCATCTTTCCAGATAAGCATAGTGGAAGGATCGAGCAAACCATATTTATAGCCAGCATCTCGTAGTCTGGCTGGGATGAAGATTTGCAAATTCTTTACGAACATTGACTGTGTCTTTAGGAAAGTCCTAATGGATAAAGATTTTATTTCCATTGGCCATCATCAAAGGGATATCTCTAGCCGCCTTATGTATCAAAACGAGATGATGATGGTGTAACACTTTAAAAATCATTTGACGGGTTTTATCCTGTCTGGGATTGTGGTGAGAAGGGATCCTGTGTGCCTTGTCAATCTCGAACTTTTCAGGAAACTTAATACGTTAAAGGTCAGGAATTAAATTCTCAAGATAGCCCCTACAGTCATTGCCTTCCACATACTTCAGTAAATGAAAGCTACGAAGGTTATATTGTCTATTGCAATTTTCTACATCCAAAAGTAATTTATTCATTGGCTCAATCGTTGCTGCAATAGGAAGAAGATGGTCAATTTTGGTTTTATTGTCTTGAATTTTAATAACATTGTCAGACACCTTCATAGAAAGACCAGCCACATCTTTACGTAATTTTTTTTATCTCAGTCGCAATGTTATCAGTATTTGAACATACAGCTTGTATTTCCTCCAATAAAGTGGATAATGAGGGTTTGTTAATGTCCACTAATTTTGATTTGACTGGTGGAGGAGAAACAGTTTGCTTCCTTTTGGTAGACATATTATTAGACTGTTTATTTTCCATATGGAACAGGAATTAAATAAATGAGAAAAAAAACCTTAAAAATAGCAGTCTGGGGGGCGTGGCCAAGATGGCGGGGTGAGCGGACGCTTCCTCCCGTAGCTCCTCCGGCCCGGCCAAGCTTGAGCCCTTTTCTTACGCTTTTCTCCCCCCGCTGAGGCTCAGCGTGTGAGAGGAGTGCGGCGGAGCACCTGGCGCGCACGTTGTTGTCGCTTTGGTTCGGATCGCCTCGAGGGAAGTCCCCCAAAAGTCCGATCGAGTTCGAGGAGCGACGGAGGGCCTGGGAGGCGGAGCGCATCGGAGTGCTGTCCGGGCGCCTCGGCTGGGCCTGGTGCTGAAAGCTGCGATCTGGAGGAAGTCTGACCCGTCGCTCGACGGAGGGTGAAGGAGCTCTGCGGGCTGGGAACCGGCGGTGCGGAAGACTTAGGACGGGTGCTTTGGCACTCAGACTTGTGTCGGCGACACTTCGCACTGTGTGGGCCCCTGTCCCTTGGCCGAAGTACGGCGGACTCTCTGTTGGGGTCGGACCATCTGGGCCCTTGCGTGTGACAGACTGAAACCGGCGGTGGAACTTATCTGATTGCTGTGCGTCTAGGGGGCCCCGGTGGTGTCGCCGGGCCTGGTCGTTCTGCCCTGCCCCGCCCTGCCGCCATTTTGTCCCCGAGGGATCAGTGGTGTTGGCCTTCACCGGAGCCCTTGCTGGTGGATGTATGTGACCGTCACTGCTGCCGGGCTGACTCTCTGAGGGACGTGCTGATGAGGAGCCCCCCACTGTAGCTTCCATTGCTGTCTCGGATGGGCACCCGCGGCTGGCGGTGACCGGACTGAACCGCCATCTTGTTGCCTGTGACGCAGCGATTCCGCTTGCGGGGGGACCCCCACGTCGGGCGCTTGCCAGCGGCTGGGCATCCCTGGGGCGGCTGGACCTGTGCCCACCCGTCGACCGCAGTGTTTGCGATGACTGGAAGAGGCGGCTCGAAGAAGGGGGACCGCACCCTGCCGGACATGCTTGGCAGGGCCCAGCAACTGCGGGACAGAACACAGCCCTCGCCGGGGTCTTCCCGGGCCTCGGCGGATGTGACTGGGGGGGAGCCACCGGTCACGAGGTCCTTTATGGAAGAACTGTTTAGCTCCCTCAAAGAGGACTTCCAGACACTGAAGCGGGAAGTGGCCAGCGAGGTCCGGGAAGTGCGCAGGGAAGTGGAGGGCCTTGGCGAGCGCGTTGAAACGGTGGAGACGGAGGCCCAACGCCGGGATGAGGAGATGGTCCATCTTCAACAGGACGTTCTCCGCCTCCGGGAGCAGTGTGTTGAGCTCCAGGCCCACTCTGAGGACCTTGAGAACAGGTCACGGAGGAACAACATTCGAGTGCGTGGTGTGCCGTCCGCAGACGAGGGGTCCGATCTGGGGGGCTACCTGCAGGACCTGTTACGAGAGATCCTGGGGGAAGCTGCGGACTTCCCTATTCGCATTGATAGGGCACATAGGGTTGGCCGGCAGCGCCAGTCATCGGCACCTCCACCGGATATTTTGGCTTTCCTGCCCGACTTCCCGCTGAAGGAACGCATCATGACTGAGGCCCGCAGGAAACAGCCCCTGACTTTCCGGGAGCGGCCTGTGGCGCTTTATCAGGACCTCTCCACCATCACGCTGCAGAAACGCAGGTCCTTCAGGATTGCCACTGACTTTTTGCGCGAACACGAGACGCCGTACTCTTGGGGACATCCCTTCCGCCTGATCTTCCGGTGGAATGGGGTGCTACATCAGCTTCGCTCCTTGCAGGACATTTGTGGGGTCCTGGGGCTTACGGCGGCGGAGGAGGAAGGGGCTACACCGTCGTGGAGGCCCTCGGAGAGACGGAGCCGGCGGAGGTCGGCGAGGCGACGATCGGCGGCCAGCGCAGGGCGTCCTGATTCCCCTACCATCAGGGCGGACATGGCCGACGCATTGAGGGCGGCGGCCAGGGACTCGGCCGGCTCCACCGGCGTGGCCTTGACGGCCTAACACTCACTCCGGGGGGAGATGCCTCTAGCTTCTTTAAATGCTGGGTATGGGGCGGGGGGGTCGGGGGGGAGCGGATGGAGGTGAGTGGCTGGACGTCCACTTCGTTTTTTTTCTACGGACTTGCCCGTTTTGGGGATTGACTGGGACAATGGGGTGTTTAGGTTTGCATTTGGCTAGTTGCCAGGGTTGTGTTTTGGGTGGGTGTAGGGGTTGTTCTGGGGTTAGGGAGGTTCCGTCCGATGTCGTCCGTGCCCACGCTTGGTCTGTTTTGGCTTGTCCCGCGCCATTGCCCCGCGCGCACCACCCGCTGATCCCCTGCCCATTGCACGGCGTTCCTGATCCCCGGGAGGAATGTCGGCCCTAAAGGTAGTGACCCTTAATGTTCAGGGTCTGAATAACCCTGTGAAGCGCAGAGCGATCTTATCTTTGCTGGAGGGGACGCAGGCGGACATTTGCCTCTTGCAGGAGACCCACTTATTGTCCCGGGATTGCCATAGGCTGCGCTCTGCTAAGTTCCCTACCCAGTTCTTCTCCTCGGCAGCGAACAAGACGGCGGGGGTAGCCATTCTTCTAGCGAGCTCCTTTAGGGGGGAGGTTTTGTATAAGTGTGCTGAACAGAAGGGGAGGCTTCTTGCGTATCGCATGCGCTTAGGAGGCATAGCGTTTACAGTCGGTTCCGTTTATAGCCCAAATGACCACCAAGAGCGTTTCCTGGACTCCGTGTTAGTGGATGTCACTGCTTCTCCCGACCGCCACGTCATTTTGGGGGGAGACCTTAATATTGTCTTCGATTCTGTGATGGACAGATCGGCGCAGCGCTCCCCGCAGACGGGGGAACTGTCCCAGGCTGTGAAGGCCCGGATTGCGGAAATGGACTTACACGACCTTTGGCGCTCCATGCACCCCACTGATAGGGACTACTCTTACTTTTCACACGCACACCGAACCTACTCACGGCTGGACTATCTTCTGGTGAGTGGACCGATGCGCGCTGCCGCCATGGCGGCGGACATTGGGGTCCTGACCCTGTCTGACCATTCACCAGTCGCCGGCGTTTTCAAGTGGCCGGCGGCCTCCCCCTCTAGGGGGGTGTGGCGCCTTCGGGATACCCTTTTACACAAAAAGTCTGTAGTGAAGCGCATTGGGGAGGTCATACAGGATTACCTAACTCACAATAGCAACACCGACACTTCACAAGCGACACAGTGGGCGGCATTGAAGGCAGTCCTCCGGGGGGAATTTATTTCCATCTCCTCAGCCGAAAATAGGGAGCGGCAACGGAAAAGGGACGAGCTGACCGTTCAGGTCCGGGAGCTTGAGCAGGTCCACCGCCGCACGGGGGCGCCAAGGGTGTGGCGGCAGTTGAAGGCTGCGAGGAAGCTCCTGTCGGCACTGGATCTTGATAGGGCGGAGTATGCCGCCTTGCGCTTGAAGCATGCCTTCTACACTGGGGGGGACAAATGTGGTAAGCTCCTAGCACACCGGCTGCGGGTCACGCAGCAGCGTAGCGTCGTGAGGGAACTGGTGGGTACGGACGGGGTGGTCGTCTCCGGGGACACAGAGGTAGCGGAATCTTTCCGCGGCTTCTACGAGGCGCTGTATGCTGAGGAGCCCTCCTCGCCGCGGGATGCCGAAGGCTATTTGGAGTCAGTGACCCTTCCGGTGCTGGATCCTGCTCAGGCGGACCACCTGGAGCGGGATATCCATGTTGAGGAAGTGATTTCCGCTATCGCGCGGCTGAAACATGGTAAGGCCCCGGGCCCGGACGGGTACACGTCTCTGTTTTACAAGACTTTTTGCACGGCTGTGGCCCCTGTCCTTACTCGGCTATTTAATTCCTTCTCCGAACCGGGAGCCATCCCACCGGACCTCCTGAGGGCGACGGTCTCGGTAATCCCGAAACCTGGGAAGGACCGGGCCTTCTGCGGTTCGTATCGACCCATCTCGCTTTTAAATGTCGACCTCAAGTTGTATACGGGGATTCTAGCGTCCAGGCTGGGTCCACGCCTCCCCGGATTGGTGGAGGCGGACCAGGCTGGCTTTGTACCCGGCAGACAGACGGTTGACAATACCAAGCGGGTGACGCATGTTCTGGAGAAGGCCTCGCGGATCCCGGGGGAGCGGATGTTGCTGTCCGTTGATGCGGAGAAGGCCTTCGACAGAGTTCACTGGCCGTATCTCGAGCTGGTTCTCAAGAAATTGGGAATCGGTGATAAGTTCCGCACCATGGTATTCAACTGTTACAAGCATCCTTCAGCGTCGGTGCGGGTCAACGGGTGTAACTCCGGTGGATTTGCTATCGAACGCGGCACGAGGCAGGGCTGCCCCCTCTCGCCGCTTTTGTTTGCCCTCTACATGGAGCCGTTTGCTCAGAGGATTCGCAACAACCCGGATGCTATTGGGGTCCAGATGGGCCAGTATGTCCACACGGTTAGTCTCTATGCGGACGATGTCCTGTTGACCTTTGACGACCCTAGGAGGTCGCTGCCTGCTTGCCTCCAGGAACTGGACGCCTTTGCACGTGTGGCCGGCTTCAAAATGAATATGAGCAAGTCGGTGGCGTTAGACGTGTCCCTGGCTGCGGATACCAGGAGGGACCTTCAGCGACTCTTCCCCATGCAGTGGTCCTCGTCCACGGTGCCATACCTGGGGATTCTGCTGGCGCCCACATTGCCGGAGATGGTTACGGCCAATTATACCTCCCTCAGCAGGAAGATCAAGGAGGAGCTTGGCCGCTGGAGCAAGGGCCTACTGTCCTGGCTGGGGCGCATCGCGGCGGTTAAGATGACGGTGTTGCCCCAGATACTGTATCTTTTTCGGGCCCTACCTCTCCAGCCCCCGGTGGGCTGGATACGACAAATGCAGGCTGACATCTCCCGCTTTGTCTGGCAGGGCCGCAAGCCACGGATGAAGAGGGTCCTCTCCACGCTTGCTCCGGAGGCGGGGGGTCTCGGTATTCCGGACCTCCGTAAGTACTTTCAGGCGGCACAGCTGCGATATCTGGTGGAGTGGAGCAGGTGGGAGTCCGACAAACACTGGCTCTTTCAAGACCAGGCAGTGGCGGGCCGCACCTTACAAGAGGTTCCATTCTTGCGCCGCGCGCATCGCCCCCCTAACCTGTACGCCTCTTTTGTTACGCGGGTCCCCCTGAGGGTGTGGGATGCAGTCTGTGAGGCTCGGGGCCTCACCACCTTCCCTTTGCCGTTCACACCCATAGTGGGCAACCCGGACTTCTCCCCAGGGATGGAGCCGGGAGCTTTTTCCCATTGGGTGCATGCGGGCTGCAGGGTGCTCTTCCAGATCTATGGACCAGAGGGCGTGATTCCTTTTCAGCAACTTCGCCAGGAATTTGGCCTGATGGAGCTGGACAGATTGCGCTACATGCAGGTTCGGCATTGGGCCCTCCAGCCCCAGGTGCGTGACACCGCTGCTCGTCAAATTACACCGTATGAGAGGTGGCTGGCTACCCGGACCTCCGACGCTAAGCTAATTACCGATCTGTACAAGTACCTACAACCCCCGCCGTTTCACTATTATAACCCGGGGAGGGAGCGGTGGCACAGAGAACTGGGTAGGACGCTCAGCCACAAGGAATGGGACAAAATTGCGTATCGGGCGCGGCACTCTGCATATCATACGGGCCTTACGGAGACCTTTACTAAGGTGTCCACTTATTGGTACTACACCCCGGAGAGACTGTATGAAATGCATAAACACACTGACAAGGGGTGCTGGCGGGGCTGCGGGCAGGAGGGTACCCTCTCACACATTCTTTGGGATTGCCCCGTGCTGACCGCTTACTGGAAGGAAGTTTTGGACGAGGTGGATAAGCACTTTGGGATAGAGCTGCCGCGCTTCCCGGCGTATGTCCTGCTGGGCCTCCCCAATGACCTAATGTACCCACTGAAGTCCCGCAGGGGTAGGCAGATCGCGATTGCGCTGGGGTCTGCGGTCCAGAACATCCTTATCCACTGGCGCACCACCACTGTCCCCTCCATTGCGGGTTGGTTGCATAGGCTCTGGCATGTGCTGGGAATGGAGAAGTTGTCGCTTACGGTGGCGGGGGAGATAGACCAATATGAAGAGCTGTGGCAACCCTTTCTAGCGCTGCTGTCCACCGAATTCCGGGAGCTCACCTGTCCGAGGTATCTTAGGCTTCTTAGGCTGACGCCGCCGGTGATCCCAGCGGACTAGATCACATGTGAGACGGGGTCCTCGGGGGGGGGGGGGTGCGGGGCTTTTTGGGGCGGATAAATCTGGCGCGGGACCATAGGACGGGGGGGTTGGGGTATTGTTTTTTTTCCCCTCCTTTCTTTACTGGGGGGATGAGGGATGGGGGGGGGGGTGGATTGTGCTTTGTTGAGTTGCTGCTGGCTTTCATTGCTCAGATTTGGGGTGTTGGATATGCACGCAGGGATCCCACAGATTGCATTTCTTGCCTTTCATTTACTGTGCTTTTCCTCTGGACCACCGAGCTATCCTTCGCCAACCCTCTTGAGTTGCACCTTTTTCTTTTACTGTATTATATGTACCCTAACCTCCTATCCCCCTCCCCCATGGTTTGTTTTGTTTCAATAAAAACGTTTTAAACATAAAAATAGCAGTCTGGAGCAATATTGTAATGCCAATAGATAAATAATATCAAAGGAAAAAGAAAGAAAGCTGCCTGGATAAGCAAGGTGCAGCAGCTATAATCAGCTGTGGGAGTAGCCTAGGCCTGAGCCGCTCCCTTTCCTGAACTTGCTCCCACCCTCTGACAGGAATTTCAGGCTGAGGAGCAGTCGAAGTATTGGAGAGCAGCTCACCTTAACTAGCTGCTGCCCAACGTGACCAAATGCAGCAAGAAGGTATGTGCAGACTCAGGAACAGATGCTCGTTATCATCATCAGAGCGAAAATGCTAATTTCTGCCTGAAATCGGCATAAATGATCGTCGGAGCGGGCTTAAACGCCGCTGCTTAACGGGAGGGGACCATCTTGCGCAACGCGCTCGCGCGACTCAAGAATGTCTACTTCTAATATCTCTATTTCGCAGACCGTGATTTAAAGTATAATTTCTCATTTTCCTAATGTGTTGTGTATTCATAAAATGCTTTTACACATACGACATTTACAGATTAAGTAGAAGGGGTGCCAACTCTCCTACAGTATTAAAATGGACACCATCAGGGTAGCTGCAGCAGCTTTTGTTGTATCAAAATGCCACCGTGAAGATTAGTTTGGAATCAGTAGTGTAGCAAGGATGCCATGGGCTCTGGAGTAAGCAAGGAAAATGGCCATTTTTACTACTGTTTGCAAAGTAAAATACAGAATTGTCAGGATTCAAAGGGCCCCTCGGGGCTTTGTGAACCGGTGCCACTGCACCTGCTGCACTCATGATAGCCTCGCCCCTGTTTGGATTCTATGGTGCATATACATGCCATCCGAATGAGTTCAGAGCACTAAAACGGCACCCCACCCAAGAGGATGTCTCAAATCCCTTGTTTGTTAAATCTTTTCTGTAATTTCTCTTGATCAGTATTTTGGCAAGAAGTTTTGGAACGTGCTGTCAACTTGTCGCCTGCGCTCTTGGAAAAAGATGTGCCGCCTGTGTGGATGGTGGGTTGATTGTGAGCTTGGCTCCTAAGGACAGCAATGAACAAACTTGCTTACATTTGATTTCCATGAAGGAGTGATGAACATATCTGTAAACATATCTGTAATAAGACCTACGAAATCCTCAAACGGTGTTAAATGACAGTAATTTGGCAACTGAGAGCCAGTGCCGAGATTTTACAACAGCAGTGATGTATTCTCTTCTTTTGGTGCTCACAGAATGGTGCAGTGACTGAGGGCCATATTTTTCAAAGGGTTATTTATCTTTTGCACCACGCAACGAGGTGCAAGCACGACGCAACTCTTAAGTGCGATTTATCAAGACACTTAACGCCGCCTTGCGTGGTCCTGAGTGGCTTGATAAATCTGGAGTAACACAGCACAAATCTCTGTATTGTGTTACTCCACCCCACGGAGGCGTTCCATGGGTGGTGTGTGGGTGTTACCATGCAACACCCATGGATTTTGATGCATTCCCAAATTTACCATTGCTGGTAGACCTGGAAATGCGCCAAAACTGCTACGCATCCCCAGGGGAGGCTCAATGAGGAGAAATATATTTTTTTCTTCTTTTTTTTCCTCCGTCTATGTGTGCTGCATTCTGCAGCACATATAGAAAGAGGAAAATGCCTCAAGGGATTGTTTTTGTGCAGGAAGGTCTACCTTCCTGCACAAAAACAATCCTGCTTACAATGCAGGCAACCTTGCACCACTCTGAAAGAGGGCTTACATTGGCGCTGGGCAGCACATTGGCCGCCAGTGCGGGGAAAAGGCAGGAATGTGCCGTATTATGTTAAATATAGCACATTACTGCCCATTCCCTGTCAAGCAGCGCAGCAATGTGGCTTACTGCGCTTCTTCACATATTGATAAATATGCCCCTTAGTCTTTACACCCCCTTAAGTGAGTAGTCCCACTGGCCAGAGTAGATGCCTTTTATGTTGTCCAGCGCAAAAAAAAGATGATTGTAATTGCAACAAGCATTGGTAATGCATCGGTTTCGCCTATGTAATGTCTGAAGAGCTATTTTCATTAATCATCTTACTGGAGAAAGAAAGAGCTCCCTGACAGATAACCCAGGAGTGGAGAGGATGTGGCGTAGTGGCCAGAGCTGCTGACTCAAGAGCTGGGGATCCTGCTTCGAATCTCGGCAGCGCCATGTAACATCCTGTAATTCTATTCAAAGCACTTAATCTCTCCGGGTGATACATTTTTATATAAATATGCTGCAATAGTAAAAGGCAAACGTTTACGAAAATATAGTTCCACCAAAGCGTATGTTAACAGTATTTCAGTGGCAGGAAACTGATAAGAGAAGCAGACGTGGACCAAGCATTTGTAAATGCAGGAAAATATGCTACAGCCAATAGAAATGGAGGAAAGGTAAGTGGCATGCACAGGAACCAATGAGAAGCCAGGAAAATGAGGAGGAGGGATGTAACTCCCATTTAAGTTTATATTATAAACAATAGATTTCTCAAGCACAGCGCAAGAGCTCTTCAGGCGAAACCTAAAAAGAGGGAGAATTGCTAAAGTTTTCTAAAAATAAAAAATCCTTTTTATCAGAACGCGGTTCTAGAGAATTCAGGACATCAAGTTATCTCTGAGAAAAGTAAGTCCCCTATGAGTGGCTAACATGACAGGATTAGGAGCAAGACCCTCCGGCCAATGGTCATTAGTCCAGTGTGCTCACAAAAAATCTCTACTTTTGCCCAAAGGTGTGCATTCAGGAGTGCAGAAGTAACAGGAATGTATACGTTATGGTCACTAGCAGACCTACATTATGGACATGTAGCAAAAGGATTCAATTTCAAAGTTAAAATGAGAATTCACGTGACCTGTTGAGTACAGCAAGGTGACAGACAGTACTATTTGAGTATTGGAATGTCGGGGCTTATTTCAAGAGAGCAGAAGGAAAGGCAGTATTTCTGGTATAAACTCTACTACCCACTACTTCCGTATTCTTGTTCTGCTTTTGATTTTTTATTTATAGTATTCTGCTCTCAATGGGTCTGATGTCCTAATAATGTATAGCATGTTCCCCAAGGGCTATACCGGTTGCTATATGCCCTCCCCTTACACATGAACGCATGCCTGCCGCTCAGGCATGTACCATCTGGTTCAGACCTCAATATCAGGCTAAAATGACTTTTTTGTAAAATAAAAAATAAAAACACTTATGATAACGATGAACACTTTACCACTTTCAAGAAAGAGACGCCAGGGCTGTGAAGATGTCGCAGAGCAACAACCTCTTTTCTCTGCATGAACTGGATGACAGCCCAATATGCATTGTGCCTCAGAAACCTATTCAAGTAGACAAGGGGCTGGAGAAGCCAGAGCAGGAGTTGCCCAATACTTCGCATCTCCATTGAACACAAGTGAAAACGTTGCCTTTATGCTGCCTTCCATCATGAGATAAAAAAACTTCTTGGATGACCAACGTACAGCGTCCTAGCCAAGAGAAACTGTGTCCTTGACATTCAGCATTGGTGCAGCGCAGCTCTCAATGACTCCAGTAGAGCTTCTGCTGATTCCGATGCAGCTCCCATTGCCCCCTTGTCAATTTTCTATTGGGGCACATATAATGTATGCCAAGATTTTGCTCATACCAAGCAGATCCCTTTTGGTCCCCATATTCCAGTTTAATAGCCTATGAACCATTTGGAGAGGAGAGTCCCACTGATCCTCCTGTGGGCTATATCAATGTTAGGATCTGTGTGGAGACATGTAATCAGACCTGCCAGAGTATTTGAGTGTGGGCTCCATGCCCCAAATCAGTACACACTCAGTCTTGTATCAACTGGTCCTTATCATGGACCGACCTAGTGCAGAATATTCATAGCATGATTTTTTTAAACAGATTATATTGCATTTCAGTCGATAGAGTGGTCAAGCATATATATTATGATTATTATCGTCCTTCTTAGCAATCTCTTATACCTATAGCTACTACACGTTACATTATGAGTTTGTTTGCTTATATCTAAAGTGAACATCCCCTTAGTAACTTCCCCCCTCTCATTCCCATCTGCAGGTCGCATCTGGGATTGAGTTGCATGTAGTGACACACCTCTGACCATCCTTCGGCCCCCTTCTACCTCACTTCAACATCCCCTTGATATCCTTAGGGCGCCCCGTTTTTCCTTTTTTAGGTCGAGCGTGAGCCAGCGTGCAAGCGCTGCTCTGCGAAGAGCTGTGGTAGTTGAGTATGGAGAGAAGCTTAGCCCACTGCCCCTATCCTTATTTTTCATTGGCTTGTGTGCTTGTCCTTTGTAAATGCTGTCTTCTGATTCATTATGAGGCTTGTTAGTCCCTCCTTAGCAGTCATGTCGTCATTTGTATCCTCCCATAGCTACTGGCCCCTTTACTTGGTTGTTCCACGGGGCGTGTACTATTTTCTTTTGGTGCCGGAGCCCGCCACAGGAGACGGACCACGTAAATGCTCCTGTTGTCCGTGCCTTCTTTTTGCCTCCCCGCCCTCCCTCCCCTTGTCCATGCCTTCTCCTCATCTCCCCCACCCCCGCCCTCCCTACCGATGTCCATGCCTTCTCCCCAACCCCCGCCCTTCCTCCCGTTCGCCGTGATGCCAAGTTGCCAACCATTTGTAATGCAATAGGTCTCGCGTAAAACGGAGACCTGTTGCATTGCAAATGCTTGTTTGCATTTGTTATTAATTATTTTTAAGAAGAGAAATCGGTTGTACTTGCCGAAGGTAAATTGTTGATATTGGAGAATAGGCGAGCTTTGACCTTAAGAACCCAAATAGAAAATAACTCATAAGGATTTTTCGCAAAATAACCTGTAAAACAATGACGCGGCCAACTGAGGACTAGCAGTATAGGAAGAGCAAATGTGAATGCGTACAATTTAAAAAGCTGCCTTTCACTTTCAGTAAAGCAGACGTAACAAGTCAGTTAATGACTGTATTCCCTTTACTACTGGTGTCCGTCCATATCACAGTTAAGGTGGCAGGATGACTATACGGTATAATGTATCCTACACTAAGGTTCTCATAAAAAATGTAAGTGGTATGAAAATAAACACCTAAAAAGACGTCCAGCAGGTGTACAAAATAAACTGTATTAAATATGTGCATTCGTTTTCTGTTGGTGTAAAGGGTCCCCGCACATCGTTTCAACGGGGCTTGCTTTAAAGCATAGCGCCTAAGACATGATGCGTCACACGGCGGTGCTTTCCACATTTTACAATGAAGGAATGCACATGCTGTAAGGACAAGGGCGAAGCAACGAGAAAGACTTTAAAGGAAGAGGTGTAAAATGAGGTGAAGGCAGTGAAACAGGGAAACTGAAGGAGAAGGTACCCCAAAACAAGGGGAAAGAGTACAGTGGAGAGGCAAGCAAAGGTGGAGTGAAGTGATCAAAATCATCCGAAATCAGCGTATGTGAATGCTGTTGGCACCACACATCGAGTCATTGCTCCTAAATCTATGTCTTGGAACCTTCACACCGAGCTTGGAAACTTCTCAGAACATTATACCCTCAAAGTCTGTTTCGAAAGAAAAAACAATTTCCAAACATAAATTAAAACAAGCATTTGCAATGCAACAGGTCTCTCATTTAGGCAAGTTTGAGCTATTGGCATTGTACATGACAATGCCTTTTATTTATGTATTGGTTTTTGAAACATAAATAAAACGCATTGTCATTTACAATGCCAATAGCTTAAACTCGCATAAATACGAGACCTATTGCATTGCAAATGCTTGTGTTTTTACTTAACTAGGTGTTCCATCGCTATTTCCTCCCCTGAGCCCTGGAGTGCTGGGTTCCACGGTGGGCATTGTATCAATGGCGAAGATTCGCCCGAGTCTGGCTCTGTGTCTCTCATGCCAGCTACCAGTGCTTTCCAGGCCCTGGTCCTTCCAACTGTGCCTGTTCCCTTATGTGCATTCTTGAGTAGCACTCGCCTCAGGGACATCTTAAGGATTTTGGGGGCCCCTTTTTGGAACAGCTTTGAATTCATGATCCAATTTCAGCTCTTTCATTCCCCGTGGCCAGGTCACCACAGTGCACAGGAACACTCGTCCAAATGCTAAATGTGTTTCCATCTAATATTATTCAGGGATAGTGACCTGTGTTTTCAATATTGAAGCATAGCAGCAGCTCACTAATACTAGTGCAAATAATCTCAGTGATACCCTCTCTTTTCACATATGTGAGGTCCTGTTTTGATCGACAAAAACATTTCTTAGGGATGTTGCATAAAACATAAATACTACATTTCTCTTCAACACATCTGTAATAGATTCTCCCACATCATCCACAATAAAATAAATTAAAGGAAAACGGTATTTAAAACAATCTTTTTAAGAATTATTCAAGGCCATTAGGGACTCTGCAGAACAAAGCTGACTCTATCAGGGGGCCCTGGGCCAGAGCCCACTTTTCCCATGCCTTAAAATGTCTCTGACTCTACTCTTGCGTCCCGCCCAGGTTTCTAGTTCCTTTTTCCACCCTGCAATCCGGAGCCTCCCGGGTGCCTTCCAATGCCTCGTTATTTCCTGTTTGGCTAGGATAAAAGCCAGGTCCTGGAATCTGTCAGTGACCCTCGTTTTGTAAGTGTGGGGGAACAGACTAAGGAGGCAACAAGGCGGTGCACGGAACCACTTTTTCAGTTACTGCTGCCACTTCTGCTGTGACCTCTTACCAACAAGTGTGTAATGTTGGGCAGTTCCAAAACATGTGCAGCATTCCCACCCCACGTTCCCCATAGCATGGGCACCCCACATCCTCCCTGTAGAAGTAGCAGTTGATGTGCTCCTGGGTGAGATATGCCTGATGAAGGACATAGTAATTAATTAATTTTAACCAGGCATTCCTTGAGATCTTGGGGTTCCTTGCTATGGTGTTCTCCCAATCCTTATCCTCCATAGGTATACTTAGGTCCGTTGCCCAACACTTCCTCAGTGTTGCCAGGGGCCATAAGGAGTCGTTTCCAATCGCTCAATTTAGGAATGTGACCGCCTTCATTCTCCCTTCTGCTGTGTCTATATATATCAACAAGTGGAATGGTGTTTAGGTTCTGAGATACCCATCCACCAATGTCATCTGATGGCCACTGTTATTGCTCTGTAAAGCAGAAAGTGGCCCTGGGGGATGCCCCAGTCTGCCTAAAACTCTTTTAACAGGGGAAGGTCCCCAGCTTAGTCGCTCCCGCCTGTATCCAGTCCTCTAGGCCCTTCCACTGTCCCCTATGTAGCAGAATGTGTACCATCATCAGTGGGAGTATGGCGAGCAAGGGACTCGGCTCTGTGTCTTCTGGAGACATCTTCCCCAGCAACACCGTATCACCTGTAGGTCACTTGAGCCCTACCGTGGCGTACTGCCAGTTTTCAATAGGACCCGCAAGAGCACGTCAAGCTTGGGGACAAACGGGCCCATCTCCCTTCCCTGTGTCTGTCTTCCCGCCACCCATTGTGTGAACCACTGTAGTTGTCCCGCATGGTAATATGATTCAAAGCCAGGGACTGCGAGTCATCCCTCTCACGTTGGGCGATTCAGTGTCGCCAGGGCCACCCGCCGTCAACCCGAACCCCAGATAAAGAACACCATAAGGGTTTCCAGTTCAGTGAACCGTGTTCTCTGTATCCATATAGGCAGTGTTGTGAAGAAATACAGTAGCCGTGGGAGAGCCACCATTTTTAGAAGTGCTACCCTACGTGCAACTGATAGGGGGAGAGTCCCCCAAAAGGTCATGCTGGCTTTGAGGGAACTTCTAATAGCCCCTATGTTTCCTTCATGGAGGTCCGGATGGGAGTGGTAGATCTATACTCCCAGGTATCCTAGGCAGTGGAGCTCCCAAACAAGGTCTCCCAACCTGCCCAGTGGGTGCCTGTCCTCTGTCAGTGGGAAAGCTTAGATGTCTACCAATTTACTTTAACCCCACGATAGTGCCCCAAATTCAGTCATCATTTCTCTGGCACCCTGCAGTTCCCCTCCCAGATTGTTCAGAAACAATATTAAATCATCAGCATACAGCGCAATGTGATGGGTATTTCCCCCTAGCTGCAGAGCTTGATATCTATCGCCTGTCGAAGCAAGAGATGCCAGTGGCTCCAAGGCCAAGGCGGAGAGGGGGCACCCCTGTTGTGTCCCCTATCCACCCCATAGTGCTCCGATATTGTGCAGCCTGTTTGAACCCTAGCCAGGGGACCCTTATAAAGTACCTTGATCCATCGCAGGAAGCCCTGTCCAATCCGCATACGCTTCATGACCGCATATAAGAATCCCCATTCGAGGCTATTGAAGGCCTTTTCTATGTCAATCGCGAAGACAGCTCCCTCTCCTCCCCCGCGCCCACTGGCCTCTATTATGGACAGCGATCGTCCTATATTTAGGGCTGTATTACAGCCCAGAATGAACCCTGCATGGTCCGGTTGGAAAAGTGCGGTCATAAATGGGACAAGGGGCAGAACACCATCCCAACTCAGTGTAGACATATTTAAACTGTCCTTAAGGGTGACAGTAGACGTAACATCTGAACATACAAATCAGCAAACCAAAGATTATGATGTTTGATCAAAAAGAAAACACTTCTGTTGAAACCTTTTTATTAAATAAATAATGATAACAGCAGCAATAGTTTCAATTATCCGCTGATGTCTGTCCTGCAGCACTTGCTTACATGAAAGGGCTGGGCTTTTTCTCACAAGTAGGTATTTTATTTTTTATAACATCTGTTAATCACCAAGATGCACATGTGAAGTAATCACAATCTCTTCTGGTCAGCTCAGCCCTGGGAGGAGCATTGTGCCCCAGGGGGCAAGACTTCCTGGTACCTGACAGCAGTTACCGTCATCTGCGGATGTGGTGTAAGGCAACGTAGCACAAGTCTCTGTGTTGTCTCACGCTGCGTCGGGAAGGCATGCAATAGGCATTGCAGTGGGTGTTCCCACTCAACGCCCATTGATTTTGCAATATTCCCAGATTTACAACCTAGCGTATGCCTCAAAACCATGTGCCTCCCCAGGGGTGGCATAACAAGGAGATATAACTTTAATTTTCCTCATGTATTCCTCTTTCGACAGAGGTAAACGCCACCATTGATTTTTTTTATGCAGGAAGGTGCCCCTTCCGGCACAAAAACAATAATTCCTACAACACAGACACCCTTGCACCATGGTGCAAGGGTGCCTGCGTAGGCGCAAAGCAGCCATTTGTGTGCCAGTGCAGCGGAAGAGGACAGGAAAGTGCAGAGTCTCATACATTCATCACTTATATACTTAGTTACATATTCATTCACACTCATACTCAATAATACTTCCACCCGAACACTTATGTGCTCTCTCACCATCAGACACTCGGTCCTCACACAGTGACTTACATATTAACTCACCCACCATTTCAGTAGGACATCTACTGTTAGATTGAAATGTAAGTTTCTAAAAAAACAGAACTTTTGGTTGTAGTAACTGTGTTTTATTGGCCAGGCCCAAAAGCAAAAGCATTTTGAGATTGCCACCATCTTAGATTGTATTATCTAAACCATTCTAAAATCTATTTCAAGATAGTCTCCTGTGTGTGCAAGCATGGCAACCATTTGGAAAAGTAAAAACACTGGCAAAGCCACTAAGCTTAATCCCAGGCGTGACAGGTGAGACCTATTGGTTTTGCCAATGCTTGTTAAATCTGGTTAATTCTGCAGCACATTGAAGGCTGAGGATTTGTTATGAACAGCTAGGACAGTAGTCACTAGATGAAGGCTAATGCCTGCTTTAGGCTTTGTCTGGGCAAAGATAAAAGAAAATTGCACTGCAGCACTTCAAAGGAGCCCTTCTGGCTGCTTCTTAATTAACACACATCATGTCTCTTAAGAGAAGATTCTCCCGCCTGGTGATACCTCAGATCCCATGTTGCATTGGTGTTCAAGAGACAGAAGAAGGATTCCAATTTTAATTAAGCAGCAGCCAACATCTAACTTGAGCCAGCCAGTGGGTGGCAGGAAGATTTGTTTCCTCAAGTGCCTAGAGATAAGCCCTCTATTTGAACCAGCTTCAAAGCTACAGTAAGAGACAGCTTTCAATGTATCTCTAAATGTATTCGTTTTAGCACAGGTGACATTCTCGCATCTGAAGAGACCAGCAAAATTTCGAATGTTTTTTGCTTGTGACTCTATTACAAGAAATTGGATACAGACTGTGGCTATAGCTTAGATGTAACCAACCTAAGACCAGGAAGACTGGTTCTATGCCAGATTTCAGGTAGAAAACAAAATTGAATTTATAGAGAATGCAAATGGAACTCATTTACATAGTTGAGGGTTATGCCTGGAACGGACCTGACCCGCCATGACCTCTTTTGGACGCCCCCGATATAGATCCTCAAGTTACCTTGCAGTACCACAGTTACATTTCTGATGCTTGGCTTGATAAATTAAAGAAAAGAACAGGGCAAGTGACTATAAGACTCAAAATCATCTAACATGAGATTATAAATTATATAAAGACATGTTCTGAAGAAACGTAGAACTTATGATCAGGCTGTCGTTTTTCATTTGTAGTAGCTCGTCCGAAGAGTGCACAAATGCTTTTCCTGGGAAAATAAGGATCCACCATTATGTGGAATGTAAAAGAAATACACCTGTATGTTCGAATCCAACTATTTTCGAAGTCTAGTATCACAGCTTTCACAAGTCATTTTTCAGTGGTGGTGGTAGGTTTAAGGATAAGGAGAGAGGTGGTGGTGATTATGTTAGTGGTAATAGTGGTGATGGTGGTGAAAGTGATGGTCGTAGTAGTGGTGATACTGGTGGTAGTGAAAGTACTAATGGTTGTAATAGTGGTGAGGGTGGTGTTAGCCGCTGTAGTGTTGCTTCTAGTAGTGTTTATGGTATTGGTGGTAATAGTGCTTATGGTGGTAGTAGAAGTGATGACAGTGAGAGTGATGATAATGGTGGTAAAAGTTGTGATAGTTGAAGTGATGGTGGCAAAGGCGGGAGTAGTGTGAATAGTGGTGAACACAGTGATAGTTGTGCTTATAATAGTGATGTTAGTAGGAGAGATAGTGCTGATGATGGAGGCAGTGGTGGTGATAGTGGCACTATCGGTAGTGGCAGTGATGCTAGTGATAATGAAGATAGAGATAATGTGGTGAGGGGTTGATAATGGTGGTAGTGGGGGTGGTGGAAGTGGAAGTGGTGTTGAAGGCAGTACTGTGATGGTGGTGGCAGGAGTGCTGATAGTAGTAGTAATGGTGTTGGTGCCGGTAGCTGAGGTGATAGCAAAAGTTGTCAGTTTGGTGGTAGTAATGGTGGTGTAATAGTGGCAGTATGTCTGATAATGCTGCCGATAGAGAAGATAGTGCTGGAGAGGTGTTGTTGGTGACAGTTTTGTCGATAGTGATAGTTGTGGAAGTAGTAGTAGTGATGATCGTAGGATGATAGTGGTGCTGATAGTGATGGCAGTAGTGGTTGTTATAGTGGTGATTATGGCGGTGATTACTGTAGTATTGGAGATGGCAGGGATGGTACTGTGAAAGTAGTAGTGGCAATGGTGGTAGTGGTGGTGATGGAGATGATATTGGTGGTGATTGTGACGGTGATGTTGTGGTGCTGATAATGGCAGTTACTGTGATAGAAATAGAGGTTATGGTAGTGATTATATTGTTGGTGATTATAGTGGTTGTGATGGCGATTGTTACAGTAGTGGTGATGGTGGTGGTAATGGTAACTTCAGTTGTGGTAATAATGGTGGTCATAGTGTTTGCGAATGTTATAGTTTTAGCAGTGGCGATAGTGATGGGTGTGATAATCATGGTGATAGTTTAGATGTTGTAAGCGCAAGTGATTATGGTGGTGATGGCAATGATAGTGGTGATGGTGGGATCAGTGTTTGTTATATTGGTGGTTGTGACAGTGGTGGTGATGCTGATTGTGATGTTAGTGATAATGGTAGTTGTGACAAGGGTGTTGATAGTGGTCATGGTAGTAATAGTAGTGGTGGTGTTAGTGGTGATATTGCTGGTTCACAGCTGGTTGTTGGTCACAATGGCGAGAATGGTGGTAGCAGTGGTGGTTGTGATATTGGTGACTGTTGATGGTGGTGTTGATAGTGCTGATGGTAGTGTTGATAGTTATAGTGATCACTGTGGGGGTGATAGCAGTAGTTGCAACAGTGGTAGTAGTGGTGCTGATGGTTGAAATTGTGGTGTTGCTAATTGTGGTTGGAGTAATGGTGGTGGTAGCAGCAGTGGTTATATTGGGAGTGATGCTTATGATAGGGGTGGTAATGGTGTTTATTGTGGTGATGGTAATGGTGGTGATGTTAAAAAGTGGCTATAATGTTGTTGGTGGTAGTAGTGAAGCACTAAGGGGCGTATTTACAAGGAGCTTAAGGCTATGCTGTAATTTGTTTGTTACGCAGTGGTGGCGCTTTCTTTGCTCCATATTTAGAAGATGACTCATCTAGGCAGATGTGCCACTTTTCGTAGGCTTGTGACGGTGTTTACCTTCTTCAAAATCGGCTGCGTCGCATTAGTTTAAATATATGCAAGGTAGGCGTTCCTACTGAAAATCCCCCGTAAAACATACACAATGGTATTTATGACATTTTGCTAAAGTGACGCATCTTCGGAAAGCGGGCCCCTGAGCTTAGGATGTGTCGAAATTCCTACGTCTCTAAAATCCAGGCCTAAGAATGACGCATTGGCTGTAACATAGCTATCTGACCAGCTGAAGTGACTTGAAACAGTGTAATCTGCAATCAAGTCACACACCCTTAACAGGTAAGTGTACACATAAGGTAGGTAACACAGTAAATATCACATCACACACCATCACAGACTTAGATGCACTCACATTTTACTTTCACATAATGTGTCACACAATGTAGGTATAGTGATCCACATAAGTAGAACTATGCCCCCTTGTATGCGTGACATCCAGGACCAATTGAACAGAGTGCAAGGTGAGTTTTTCACCTTTTCTCACTCTATTACTTTGGTCCCACACATGAGGCTACTTGCGTCAATCAAAACTGTCGTATCACCTCGGATTTATGATGCATCGCTGTATTTGCGTCAGTCTGATGACAAACTACAGCAATGCACCACTTGTGTGCCGGATGCCTTTTGGCATCCTACCCACGACTGAGTCCGAATTTCTGACGCATCCTCGGGATCTTTGTGCCAGGAAGCCCCATATTGTAAATACGGCAAGCGGACACAAGAAAGTTTGTCACATTGCTACCTTGTCGCAGTGATGTGTCATTTCTGGTAAATAAGGCCCTAAGTTGTTAAGATCTCAAACTTTCATGCATTGAGGTTGTATAATCTTTTGATAAACTTTATCATGAAGAGAGGCTGCTGGTGATCTGCATAGTCAATGATAAGTCTGGCAAATGAGTGAGAGTAGGGAGGGAGGGAGAAGGGGAAAAGACAGCCCTCTCTATCAATGAGCTGAGCGAGAGCACACAGCCAAAGAACCAACAGGAGCCCTTAGCAGCAGAAGAGCTGTCAGTCGGTAGGAGAAGACCCGCAGGCACCCTGAGTTGTAAAGCTCTAATCATCTGGAACAGGACGCCCACCTTGGAAGCAACAACTCTAGATTCTGAAACCAGATAGACTTGAAGGAGTCAAATGAGGGGACGGGAATTGGGGAGGATGTTGTAGAAAAGGAGATTTGGAACGAAATGAGCTTCTGATGAGATGATTTATTGATCTGTGATATGTAGACAGGTTTTGTGTCGCAGGGGTCCTAATTATAGAGTAGAATGCAACTAAATCAATGTAATGAACATCTGCAGCACTCATAGTTAAATGTAACACTTTGTGCACACTTCACATAAAGCTATACAATCTATCACTACCAGAAAAGTATTTGTCAGGATGCCCACATGTAGTCTACCCGAAACTAGAGACCAGGCAGTGGAGCGCCAGAAGTCTGAACAGAAAGACTGAAATTGCAAGGAAACTATGCTGCCAACCAACTGCAACTCCACCATACCAAGAGAATTTCATGTGGTGCAGTTGGGGCATGATCCCAAAGTGGCTGCTGTGAACCAGAATGGCTGCCTTTTGCAAGGCTTTCAATTTGATTTGCATTTCAGGAGAATAGCTTCTTTCTTCTGAATGTTGGTTGCTCAATCTTGATCCTCCTGCATATCAATGTTTTTCCTTGTAGGAACACAGGCATTCTACACAGGGTATAGGCATAACTGGGTGTGCGCTTTAGAGTTTTGCAATGGCTAGCATCACACCACCACCACAAGCAGGGCCAAATTTGCAGTTTTTTTCCAGGTGATCTGGACCATTTATGTGCGGTTTTTGAAGGCTGTGGGCTGCTTCCTCTGTCTCCGACTTACTACGATTTATGGCAGCAGCAGCCAAAAAGAGAGAGATTGAGAGAGAGGAAAATAGAGAGCCTGGGAAAGAGAGAGCCTGGAAAGAAAGAGACTGGAAATAAATAGACCGAAATGGAGCAGTGGTGGGTCTGAATTTTTTTGCCAGGGATTCTTTTGGTTACTGGTCTGGGCCTGACTACATGTGGCGAGACATATAGGGACATTCATGACTGTGTGCCACATGTTGCGAGAAGGGACATGAGCTCTTTGTGAAAGAAAATATACACAGTGGAAAGCTCATAAAAGTCTATTGCAAAATAGCCAGGAAGCATAGAAATTAAGCTAAGTGCAGCTTACCATTTCAAATGCCCGAACCTTCGTGCCTGGTCTGTTGGAGCATGTAAAGTTAAAATCTATACATTTTGGCACTACATTTATATAGTTTTCTCAATGAGAATGAATGAAAGTAAATATACATGGTAAACTAGAAACTACAGATAGATAGGACTTCTGCGCAGGTTCTGGGCTCTTCCCGCCGGAAGGTTGTGAGCAGACCATGAGATGTTGCAGTAAGCTAGGGTAAAAAGTCTGACTTCCCTCATTTCTACAGTTGTCACTTTGTTGTGCCAACTGCGGAACAAGGCTTTGCTTATTAGGACATTAGAGCTAAATATAAATAACAGAATGCCAGTGGGTTTAAAATATGTGGAAGTGTGTGATAATGCACAAGCTTTAGTGTGCTTTATGCAGGAATAAAATCTAAATTATCTTGTGTTGGGCCCATCCCTTTCTGCAGGGTCACCCCAGATTTTTGCCTTCCTCCACCTTTCTTTGCTGAACCTATTTTTGTTGGCTTTTGGGGTTCTGTGCACTTTTCCCTGCTAGTCAATGGTGAAGTGCTTCTGCTCTCCATTGAAAACATGGTAAAATTGGCTTTCATCTTATTGGTACATTTAACTTACTTGTAAGTCCCTACTGGTTGGTACCACATGTACCCAAGGCCTGTAAATTAAATACTAATAGTGTGCTGCAGCACTCATTGTGCCACAGATTAAAGTAGCCTTTCAAAACATGTCTCATGGCCGTGGCTGCATTCTTCGGTGCAGTTTTATATTACCTTTTTGAACTGGTAAAATAAACCTTTTGCCATCCCCAAACCTTGATTCTTTTAAACCGGTGATTGTCCCCTAAGTCAGGCCCCAAAGGCTCATAGAACAGGGTGCATGGTATTTAAAAGGTAGAACATGAGGTTTTAAGTTTTACAGTAAAAAATGTCTAAACTTGTTCTTCACTGCTGTAAGGCTATCTCTCCCATTGACTAACACTAGACTACCTTACTGCACTTAAAAAGTGACAACTTCAGTTTGGTACCAGGTAGAGAGAAGCTGTTTACACTCAAATTAATTGTAATTTAAAATCTTTTTTAATTGTAAAGTCGAATTTTAAGTAACTATTTTTAAAATGATTTTTTTTCGAAAGTTGGCATTTTCTGCTTAAGCCAAATGTGGCTTTCAGCCAGTGTTCAGGGTCACATGCCTATGAATGGCTCTACTATGCTGTTTTGTGTATTCCATCCAGACACAGACAAAACGGCCTTTGGTGTGGGGCAGGCTGTTGCTTTCTTGAGCAGGATGTTCTGGGTAGGTTGTACTTAGCTTTTAAGTGTAGCCACAGTGCTTACCCACCCCTTTCCTGACTTCTAAAAGCTGCCTGCCCTGCCACTGACAAATGCAGCTCACACCTCGGTCTCCCCGCCCTTTGTTACCCTAGACAGCTTAGAACCAAACCCAGGAAAGGAGGAAGGTTAGACACAAGCAGCATCCCCCACCCACAGTCTGGCACTAGGGTAGAAAGTGGCACCTTAGAACCTCTCATCAGAACACTTCTGGATCTGTAGAGATTCAAAAGAAGGACTGCCCTGCTGTCTGAAGAAGTCAGGTTGGACCTGCTTGTCTTGAACCCAGGCTCCCCAGAAGTGACCCCAAGGATCAGTTAGCTAACCTCCTGTTTAAGCCACAGGGACACAACACGCTTTAAGCAGCATCCCAGCAACTGCCCAGTTATCCAGCACCAGCTGGGCCTGCTTGAGCCCTGCTTCTGGCCTCTGCTGGATTGAGTCATGATCCCCAAGAGGTACCCCTTAACCCTTTGCTGGCATCACAGTATACTCCTGCTTAAAAAAAGGGGAAGATACAGAAGATTTGGATCTCGAAGTGATCTCTTCGTGCTGAGAATCGACTGCCCATGATGACTGCCAGTAGAAAGCCCCAGTAGGACCTGCACTTCGCACCAATAGCGACAGTTTACATCAACTGCCGACACAAAGCGACAGCAACAATCAGCTGTTTCACACTACAGCAGCGACCATCTGCGATGCCGTTCAGGCTTCTAACGCCAACAACCACCTCCCTGTGGCAGTTCTTCACACAGACATTAGAAGGTAACTCTTCAGCGGTATGAACCTGGTCCGCTTTATCTCACCTGCATTCCATCGTAGTCAGCCTAAACTTGTGACTTTCTGCTTGGGCCAGCCCGACCAGTTAAATGCGAGTCATCCTTATTGCTTTTTGGTGCTATTTTCAGAGAATTAAACATAGGCTTATTTAGCGACTTTTGTGGTTCACCCTGACTAGAACTGTGTTCATTATTTGAGTGGGGCTTCCACCCCTCTAAATTAGCGCACTTTCTTAGACAATTGTTAATACATTTTTGCCACAGCTGCTTTTTTTGCCAATGTGGCCCTGACTACATGCTGCATGGCATGTAAAAACGTCTATATGGGTGCCATTTATCACCATTTTTTGGACCTACAAATAGTGCAAGATAGGACATGATCTCTTCATGACAAAAGGGGCTGGTGGGAACAGAATGCTCCAGCAGTACTTGAACTTCTGGGAATGTGAAAAGAGTGAGCTCTGGCCAAGCAGTAGGAAAAGAGCCAGCAGTGACACCACCATGATGGGAAATGAAGGCACTACTTTATGACCCATCGCCTTACGGGCCTATTTACTAAATTCTCATGCAATGCAGCTCAGCAGTCAAAAATGCCATGCAGTGTTGCATCAGAAGGAGAAAGCAGGACAGCGTTATATACAGAGATATGGCACTCTCCTCCTCTCGCCGTTGCACTGTTATGTTATGTTATTCAGTTTTGTAAAGCGCGACTAATACCCGAGGGTGTCCTGGCGCTATAGGAAAGAAATCCATCCTGAGTCTGAGAAACGGCGCAACCGAATTAAGGTGTAAAAAGGCTGGTCTTAAGTGCCTTCCTGAATTCCAGATGGTTAGATATATGTCTAAGGCATGGCGGCAGTAGGTTCGAGGCCTTGGTAGCTTTTGCCAGGAAGCTACGCCCTCCCCAGTTAGCTTTTTTTACCCTGGGGACCGAGACCAATTTGGCCTCAGAAGACCGCAGGTTTCTTCCAGGTGAGTACCATTGAAAGAGCCTTATTAAGTAAAGGGGTCCATTTTTATGTAAAGCTCTGTGCGTAATGCACAGAGCTTTAAACAGTACTCGTTTGTTTATTGGCAGCCAATGCATTTTTTTTATCTCAGCCGAGATAGAGGCATATTTAGGAGTACCAGATATCAATCGTGCCGCTGCATTTTGCAGTAGCTGTAATTTTTTCTGGAGTCCCTCCTGGATGGTAAAATAAAGACTATTGCAGTAGTCTAATTTAGGGTGAGCAGTCTAAATATCGAAAATTTAATTTCGACCTACTATAATATCGAGTCTAGAATATCGTAGGGACAGAATATCGATGTCAAGAATATCGATGGACAGAATATCGACCCTAAGGTAAGTAATATCGATTTTTTTTATATCGATGTTAGTAATATCGAAGTTAGTAATATCGATATGAAATATATCGATGTTACTAATATCCATGTCACTAGTATCGATATTTATAATATTGCTATGTATTTTATTATGTATTTAATATGTATGTGTTAATTATTTTTTGTTAAGTGTTCTACTGGTTTTAAAATATATGTATACAATTTTTATATGTTAATAATGGTTTTTTTAAGTTAGTTTTGTGTTTTAGTACCGTAGCGGGTTGTGAGTTTATAGGGGAATAGGGTGGGAAGTAATTTAATTATATGAATTTAATTATAAATTTTTGGGAATTATAAATTAATTTTAAATAATTTTTGCGTTTAAATTCTGTAGCGGGTTGTGGGTTTATAGGGGAACAGGGTGGGAAGTAATTTAATTATATGAAATTAATTATAAATTTTTAGGAATTATAAATTTATTTTAAATAATTTTTGCGTTTAAATTCTGTAGCGGGTTGTGGGTTTATAGGGGAATAGGGTGGGAAGTAATTTAATTGTAATTCAGTAATATTTATATTTATTTATTGGTATTGATAATTATATTATTGTTAATTAAGTATTAATTGGTAATACATTTTTATTAATTGGTAATTAGTTTTTATTAATTGATTAATTGATAATTATGTTAACTGTATTATTTTATTATTTGAGTGTTTCGTGCGTTTATAGTGGAATAGTGTTGGAAGTAATTGAAATCTAATTAAATAATTATTAAATTTGTTGTTGGGTATTGATAATTAATTAATTGGAGATTAATTATTAATTGGTAAATATTTCAAATAATAATATTTTGGTTATGAAAAATAATTTATTGTTGATTAATAATCAATTGGTAATTAAATATGTTTACATATTATTTATTGATATTTCTAATTAATATATTAATAAGCAATTATTAATTGGTCATTAATGTATAATAATTATTATTTTGGGTATAACAAATGTGTAATTGTTTAATATTTTTTAATTGGTAATTAATGTTTGATAATTAATTTTTGGTATAAAAAATGTAATTGTTCAATATTTTCAAATTGGTAATTAATATTCATTACTTATTATTTATTGGTATTTATTAATAATTTATTGCTAATTAATTAGTTATTGGTAGTTATGTTTTAATAAATAGCTATTGGTATTTGTAAGTAATTTTGAGTTATTTAATAATTAAATTATTAATTATTTTAAAGAATTATTTTATTTATAAGTATGTTATTTTTAACTTCTACGCTATCCAACACTTTCCCTACTGTTGCACTCTCTGGAGTTAGAATAGTAATTTTTACCCCTACGCAATCCAACACTTTCCCTACTGTTGCACTCTCTGGAGTTGAAGTAGTAATTTTTACCCCTACGCTATCCAACACTTTCCCTACTGTTGCACTCTCTGGAGTTGGAATAGTAATTTTTACCCCTACGCTATCCAACACTTTCCCTAATGCTGCACTCTCTGGAGTTGGAATAGTAAGTTTTACCCCTACGCTATCCAACACTTTCCCTACTGTTGCACTCTCTGGAGTTGGAATAGCAATTTTTACCCCTACGCTATCCAACACTTTCCCTACTGTTGCACACTCTGGAGTTGGAATAGTAATTTTTTCCCCTACGCTATCCAACACTTTCCCTACTGTTGCACTCTCTGGAGTTGGAATAGTATTTTTTACCCCTACGCTAGCCAACACTTTCCCTACTGTAGCACTCTCTGGAGTTGGAATAGTAATTTTTACCCCTACGCTATCCAACACTTTGCCTACTGTTGCACTCTCTGGAGTTGGAATAGTAATTTTTACCCCTACGCTATCCAACACTTTCCCTACTGTTGCACTCTCTGGAGTTGGAGTATTAATTTTTACCCCTACGCTATCCAACACTTTCCCTACTGTTGCACTCTCTGGAGTTGGAATAGTATTTTTTACCCCTACGCTATCCAACACTTTCCCTACTGTTGCACTGTCTGGAGTGGGAGTATTAATTTTTACCCCTACGCTATCCAACACTTTCCCTACTGTTGCACTCTCTGGAGTTGGAATAGTAAATTGTACCCCTACGCTATCCAACACTTTCCCTACTGTTGCACTCTCTGGAGTTGGAATAGTAATTTTTACCCCTACGCTATCCAACACTTTACCTACTGTTGCACTCTCTGGAGTTGGAATAGTAATTGTTACCCCTACGCTATCCAACACTTTCCCTACTGTTGCACTCTCTGGAGTTGGAATAGTAATTTTTACCCCTACGCTATCCAACACTTTCCCTACTGTTGCACTGTCTGGAGTGGGAATCTTAATTTTTACCCCTACGCTATCCAACACTTTCCCTACTGTTGCACTCTCTGGAGTTGGAGTACTAATTTTTACCCCTACGCTATCCAACACTTTCCCTACTGTTGCACTCTCTGGAGTTGGAATAGTAATTTTTACCCCTACGCTATCCAACACTTTTCCTACTGTTGCACTCTCTGGAGTTGGAATAGTAATTTTTACCCCTACGCTATCCAACACTTTCCCTACTGTTGCACTCTCTGGAGTTGGAATAGTAAATTTTTACCCCTACGCTATCCAACACTTTCCCTACTGTTGCACTCTCTGAATTTGGAATAGTTATTTTTACCCCTACGCTATCCAACACTTTCCTTACTGTTGCACTCCTTGGAGTCGGAATAGTAATTTATACCACTACGTTATCCAACACTTTTCCTACTATTACACTATCTGGAGTGGATATAGTAATTTTTAGCCCTCCGCTATCCAAAATGTTCCTTTATGTTGTTTTTTTGGGAGCTGGAGTAGTAGTTTTATTGTCTCTGCTATATTTTTTTATTATTTTAGCTAATGTAGTATATAATTAATTTTAACAATATTTAAATTAAATGTAATTTTTTTAATTTGTTATACATAATTATTTCATTTTTATTTATGTTATTGTTTTATGTGTGTAATGTGTTTGCAATTTTTAATATTTTTAAATAATTTATAATTTATTAAAATAATTATAAAAACATTATTAAGTATATATATTATATATGTATATGTTTAATTCATTTTTTATTAAATTATATTGATTAATTATTAATTTTTAACATTATGAAATATATTTAATGATGTTTATTTTATTTATAAGTATTATTATGTTTATTTTACATATTTTTTGTAACCAAAAAAAAACGATATTTTTAAAAACGATATTTTTATTTTTGACATCTATATTTTATTTTCGATATTTTTGTACTTACCATGTTGTAGATAGGATGTTGATATTCTTGACATCGATATTTTTGTTGCAATATTTTTGTAGGTCGATTTTCTGACCTTCGATATTTTGTCAGAGATCCCTAATTTAGTTAGGGCCAGGGCAGAAATGACCATCCTTTGCGACTCTTTTGGGAGCAGGGGCACTATCTTTTTGCAGGATCTCAAGATAAATGATGTAGAGGAGATTACTGCATTGACTTGGTCCTTAAACAGGAGTTTATTGTCAATGATAATACCCAAGTTCTTGACTTTTCTACAAGGTATAGGGAGAGGGCCCAGTGAATCTGGCCCCCAGGTAGGAGTCCAAAAACTTGGATCGTTTCCAAACAAGACCACCTCAGTTTTGCTAGAGTTCAGCTTGAGGCAGTTTTGGGTCATCCATCTGCCCACTGCCATCATACACTCTTTAAAATCCTCTGCTACGTTTGATATTCCTCCAGGTAGAATGGAAACCACAATCTGAGTATCGTCTGCGTAGGAGGGAAGGTTGAATCCAAAGGATTCTACCAGGGGTGCAAGATGTTTAACATACACATTAAAGAGCGTGGGACTGATGGAAGATCCCTGTGGGACCCCACATGGCAAAGAGAAAACCTTGGCAGTAAAGTCTCCCAGCGTGACAGCTTGTATTCTGTCTGCTAGGAAGGACTTAATCAACCTCCAGGCTTTACCTTTGACTCCAATGTCATGTAGCCGGTCCATCAATAAACCAAGATGGACCGTGTCAAAGGCTGCAGACAGATCCAACATGATCATTGCAGCTTTTCCTCCCTGATCTAAAATAGTTCTAATTTCCTCAGTAGATTTAATTAGCGCAGATTCGGTGCTATGTCCCGCTCTGAAACCATACTGTGTGGGATCCAATAGCTGAGCATCTTCCAGGAATCTGCTGAGTTGTGTATTCATAAGTTTTTCAATTATCTTAGCAGGGAGAGGGAGCCTAGATATTGGTCTGAAGTTATTTGGGTCCATGGGGTCCAGCTGTGGCTTCTTTAATAGCGGAAGGATGGATGCTGATTTCCAAATCGTAGGGAAATATCCCTTTGCGAATATAGTATTAATGATTGACGTAAGGATTTCAGCAACTGGTTCTGGAGCTAACTTCAGTACGGATAAGGGGCAAGGATCCATAGGGGAACCAGATTTAGTTGTCTCCAGGAGTTTAAGAACCTCGAAGGTGGAGATGGGTGTAAAATTATGTAGCACCACATTGTTGAAATCAGAACAGTGTGAATCTACTGACCCTGATGTAACTGTATCATTATCTGAGTGGGTAAAAGTAGAGAAAATATTAGCAACTTTCTCGAAGAAAAAGTTAGCAATTTTGTCACAGAGTTCTTGGCTAGCTTCTATCGGGGGGGTGATAGGGTCAGCGAGGGTTTTAACCGTTTTAAATAGTTCTTTAGTTGAATTTCCTGCTTCTTTAATTTTTGAGGCGTAAAAATCTTGTTTGGTTTTGAGAAGATGTTGTTTGTAATGGGACAAACAGGTCTTGTACAGAGTTTTCTCCTGTATATCATAATTACTTCGCCATATTCTTTCTAATCGTTTACAGCAGCGTTTATGTTCTCTTAGCTCTTGCGTGTACCATGGGGACGATGGTCAAACTCTAAAATTATGGCGTATTTTCCTAGGGGCCAATTCCGTACATGCTGAGTCCAACCACCTGGAATAGTTGAGGGCTGCAGCGTCCAAATCTTCGGGAATGTTGGGAAAGGAATTTGCCAGACGAATTGTTAAGTCGTCTGCCTTCACTTTTTTCCAGGAGCGATACTCCGTATGGTTGGCCATAGTTTTCGTTGCACCATGCATAGGTGGTGATACTATAAATTTTATTGCTTTGTGATCAGACCAGGTCACTGATAGTGTTTCACTAAAAGTAACATGTGTATTGTTGGTAAAAATGCCATCCAAGGTGGGACCAGCTTTATGAGTGGGCCCCATAACTCGTTGTGTTAAGTCTATTGTCTTTAGTAGATCGATGAGTTTATTAGTATCTGGGTCCTCTTCGGTTTCTAGATGGAAATTAAAATTTCCTAAGATCGAGTAAGAGCTCGATCCTAGTTCATTTTCCAACCAAATGCTAGCTTGTGCTAAGAACCCTGCTTTGGGGCCGGGAGGCCTATGTAAAAGAGTACCTTTAAACGAGTATTGATACGAAAGGCGAAAGCAAAAATCCAAGGCCTCACAATCTGGGTTCGTAGAACTATTGAATGTGGCTTTTATGAAGTCTTGATAAATTATAGCTAGTCCACCACCCTTCTTGTTGAGTCTGTTCTGGGTGTGACAGATATACCCAGGGGGTGTAGCTTTCACAATATCAGCCCCAGAGGCCTCATCTGTCCATGACTCCGTTATGAAAGCTATCTTGACTCCTTCATTTTCGATGAGGTGGGCACACTCAGGCTGCCGAGCACCATGTCCATACCTTTACACCATAGTTCAAAGGTGTGTGTGTGGATCTAGTATAGATTTTGTACTGGAAGAGTTCCCTTCCAGTAAAAAAAACTATGCTTACTGTAACTTTAAAACATTAAAACAAACAATTTCAGGACAGATAATAAAATGCAATGTGTAATTGGATATATACCTGGAACAGACTTTTATGAAAATATCTCAAGAAGTGGAGAAATTGGAATTCCTGTTTAAATAGGAAGTAAAATGGTTGTGCATAGAGCACGATGGAGCGTTGCACTGGCAGAGAAGACCTACTTCATACAGAGAGAACAAGCAAAAACGGGAAACACAAGCAGGAAGATGGTGATTGAGGGACAGGACAAGAATTGAGTTACTGCTGTCAGCTGAGGGTGTTTTGTTCACAAAACCAAAACATAAGCCACGGCAAACAAAAAAAAAGAAATAGTGCTCAGAAACGAACATAAGTAGCCAGAAGTGAAAGCCCACAAGTAAAATGGGCCACTAGCCATGGACATGAGCAACACCCCGAAGAGGAGGGACAAATATATATGATTAACCACAAAAAGTTAGGTTATACAAAGGGCACACGAAGGAACAGATGGAAAGCGATGGGCATATTCTAAGCCCATAGAATAGTTACAGCATGTCTCGAAGAAAGCGCATGCGCTGCATAAGCAAGACGTAAAAAGGAAAGAATGCCAATTGCTGAAGGGGGCTGACCTAGCACATGCACACACTTTATGTCTTCCTATCTACCAATCTATCTATCTACCTATTTATATACACACTCCTTTTTGTGTTTTCTTGAAGATAAAGTACATTATTCTCGCAATAAACATCTAAAGCTATCTGTAGCCAAACTTACAAAGAAAACATCATTCATACAAATCCTTGTAGGGGTAAAGGAAAGGCAGAATCCCTGTTTGCTACTCCTTTACCTTGTGATTTACTAGAATTGACAATGGTTGACACGTGAGTCACAATGTCAAGTTATGAATAATTTGTACTGTATTAGTCAGTAAATGTCATGGTGTTGATATCATGCATATTTACACCAAGGCCACAAAGGAGTGAATTGAAATCGGGTGCCCGTAAGCAATCGTTATTATAAAAAAAATGAAGGATAAAAATACCAAAAAGGTTACTACCCATTAAAAACTTTAGCTTTTGTCGTGTGCAAAAATTACAACCTCAATAATGTTCAAAGTACTTTAGTTGTTTTTCATTAAGGCCAATCAGCACACTGATAAGCAGTTGTTTAAAGTAAACAATCGGTATCTTCGAGCAAAAATACTTGTTACATTTTGATTAATCATTATTTTACAGTATAAAAATTAGAAGATGAAAAATGTCTAGACATCTGCCAACATGTGCTCCACAGAAACTACGCATCCTCACGGCTATAGGTCACATAAAAAGCTTTTTATATTTTCAATCAACAATTCACCCCCATTCCAGGTTAAACACATTTTCAGTTTTCTGAAACATTTAACTATAGTTCTAAATTAATTCTCACATCTCGCATTATTTGGGGTACTCAAATGAACTCCCATATCAATTAGTCAATGACTTGTAACCATTTTCTTTTGACCGTTTTCTAAAAACATTTGCAAATCAGTTCGTTTTTGTGAGAAACTCCCTTGAAATTGCCCAAAACTGTTCAGTAAATCCTACAAAATGTGTGCTCGCCACCATCAACCATCCTGCCAGATGAATATACATTGTGCAGGATTTGAAGAACAGTTCTGATATATTACATGGCTATAACAAGCATTATTACATGTTGTCCCGCCAAATCTCACTAAATGCTGGCAGGCGCGGTGCGTCTATTGGGGCGTAGCCTCCCCCGCCCGTAGCTCCCTCGGCGTCTTTGAACTTAAGAAAACTGAATCAGTTTACTTAAGTTCAAAGACGCCGAGGGAGAACTGACAATCATGTCAGTCAGCATGATGTCGGACCACCCACCCCCTTCAGAGTCTGAAGGGGGTGGGCGGTCCGGCGTCATGTTGACTGACACGATTGTCAGACAGGCCAGGCAGGGGCAACAGGCAGCAGCACAAATGCGCATGAGTGGGGAAGGTGAGCGAATTTTCGCGCCGTGCCCAGTCATGCGCACTAGTGTCTGCTCTGGCAGGCGCATGCCCATTAGGAGAGCGAGGATTGAGCAAAGGCTCAAACCTCGGTCTCCTAATGGGCAGGCGGGCGAGCAGTAACCGTGCCCTGAGCCAATCCTGGCGCTGATGGCAGCGCCAGGATTGGCTGAGAGGGGCTGTAGGCGCCAACAGACCCGAGGCGGCGCGGACGGCGGACATGCTCTCAGGTAGGATTTTAAAAAATTTATTTTAAAACTCCCCCCTCCCCCCTGGCCGCCACCCCCGTGCGACCCCCCACCGCGAGCCGCAACTGAGTGCATATTTAACTTTTGTGAATATTTTAACCATTACGTGAGGCAGAGGTGCACGACGCGGTGAGCACGCCTAGTGTGCCGTGGTGGTGTTTCACCTTGTCTCAGTTTTGAAAGCACGAGCGTGTTCTGTACTTTACATACATCATAGCATCAGTGTTGTCCCTGCATGTGTGGTGTGCTCATCAGCAGGTCAAAATGAGGGCTGGGAGTAAAGGTGATGTCAGGAGCTTAATTGTTTAATTTGTTCCCCTTGTGCGTTGTCTCCTGAAGGCCAGATAATGGTTTGAGTGACTGACCCCTGCAAACCTTGTGCAAAACCCCTTTTGAGCTGACTCTTATAAATGGTGCTTATTGTGTTGCTAATTCGAGGTGCCGTAAAGAGTTACCAAGGGAAAAGGCCTTGTATTTACTGAGAGCTGAGCGCTTGGCTGTTGTAAGCACCAACATTCGCAGGTTATTCCCGAAAGACTCCGAGTGTGTGGTAATTACCGCTTTTGGAACATTCCGAACACCTCTGGGCCAGATTATTGCATTAGACGCGGGTCACCTGTAACCGGGCCCTGGGAGTGCTCGTGGTCATTGCAATCCTGCAGTTTTCTGTTTCGGTTCTCAACTAGGCCTGGGCAAAAATTTCGTTCCGTTCGCGGAAATTGCGATAATTTGACATTTTTGCGTTCCGCGGAGAGCGCGAAAATGTCAAAAATTCCGGTTTCCGCAGCTTGGCGATAATTTGTTTCTTGCTCGCGCTGTAAAATGATACATTCTCGCGCGCGCGCGATCGCCTTACCTGAATCCCTGCGTTCGCCGACAAGTTTTCTTGATCCGGTCGCGTTCTCCATGAGATGTTGTATTGTTTTTAGCCATTTGCGCTGTCTCGCGACAGTTCGCGCCCGCAGTGACGTCATGCGTCGCGCGATCACGTCTTTCTTCTCGCGATCATGCACCGCGAGAACAACTCAAAACAAGATGGCCGCGCCCGCAAGCAACCACATGGGTAAGTTGGCGACCCGCAACCATGCAGAAAATCTCGCGAACATGCCGGAAAAAAACTTCCGCATCTTCGCGATATTTCTGCTTGTTTGCGATAATTTTAAACATTCTCGCGATAATTTGCGAAGGTTAATTCCGCAAATTCCGCCCACCCCTATTCTCAACAGAACTCAGTCACCCTTTGAAAATCCTGGCAGTGCTCTCCTGGAACTTTTTTAAGCTCAGATTTTCACCTGTAAATTCAATGCGCAAATAGCTTTGTGAATCGGGCCTTCTGCCTGCAGAACAAATGACGGGGGATCAAGGGGGGATATGTGGCCTAACAGCCAGACTTCCGAACTGGGGAACCAGGTTCGAGTCGAAGGTTCGGCTCAACTTCCTGTGATTCTGGGCAAATTACTTAATCTCCTCGTGCCAATAAAAATATTAATATTAATAAAACTGTGCGTACATTTAGTAATGTAACCTGGTGCACGTGGAAAGCGTTGAAATGCCCTTGGGCCAAATTCGTGATGTATATAAAAAAAGAAACTCATTTTGATATAATAGGCCGCCATGCATTGCAGAAGTAGACTTCGTTCATATATTCACAAAGGCTGGCCTCCTCTCGATGCCATCTCCTGAGCAGGGGCAGACCTCGACACTGTAGAGGTGCCTGTGGCATGCATTATTGACCCTGAGTCATGTAATAAGGTAGCTAAGCAGCTTGGCAGAAAACGGTGAAGGAGAGACAATGGCTAAAAAGATAGTGAAGGAGAAAGGTAGAGAGCTAGAGAAAAAACGAGGTAACTAGGTTGATAAAACCAACTAGATGTGGGGTTGGTGTGGGGAAGTAGAATGCTGGGCGTACGTACAATTCTTGTAGCAGGTAAACTGGCACTGGGGCAAGAGGTGTGAAGGGCACAATGCACCCCAAATGTGGCTGTCTTTTACTGCCGTGCCAGGAGATGGGGAGCGCATTTGTTTTCCTTGTTTGAATTAGGGGACGTGACACTCTGGTACCCCACTTCTAGAAAGACACAAGGAAGGACATGGAGAGGAAGCGAGGCAAACAGAAGCCGATGAATATGAGGTGCAGGGTAGAAGGTCAGAGAGAATACGAGTATATTGAATTATGTCAGGCTATGTCATATTATAGTATTGATGGATATGTGGGCATGCACTGCACACTGCTGTTTTGCTATGCCGAATGTTATGCTCTATGATGAACTGCAATCTCGGACAGGAATCTAGAGTTCTCGCATTGCAAAGTTTTGTATGTGCGGGTATTTTTATGGTTGCCGAGAGACCCTGTGTGATTACGCTCACCATATTCAAATTCCACCAGCCGCTATGAACCGCTTTAACTATGAACTGCACGAATCCTGTCGGAGAAACATTTCTGCCCTTCCCTGAAGTTCTTTTTGCGAGCCAGGCTAAAGACTCTTGTATAGTCAAAGTGATTTAAGGTGGAAACCGTGACCTTGCTGTTCAGCGCGGTGGCTAATTACACGCTTCCTCGTGAGACAAAAGAGCCCATCAGAGGACACGTGGACTGCTGCAAAGAGCGCGAGCCCTGCCAAAAACGGACAGGTTTATGACTTCTAACAGAAAGCGAATTCATCGATCAATTGTTTATTTGGTCATGGCCTCTTGGTTGCAGCGCTATGCAGAACCACATATATTTTACACCAATGAAAAAGCACATTCCTTTGCTGATGCACATTAGTGTTCAAGGGAGTAGTATGCTACATATATATAGTCCTGCAGTCCTGGAGGTACGGCAACCGTCATGCCTTAGAAGGACTTTGGGTGCTGTATTGGAGGAATTAGCAGCTGATGCGGTGTATGACAACTGCACACCGTTAATCCACTTGGATAATATTTTACTATAATGAGCAGGACTCAACAGCAGCTCACTTGAGAATATCGACGCACCACAAGTACCACAGGCCACTGGGGCCGTTGCGCCCTTAAAAGGCGGAGTATTTGAAAACAACGATGATGCCGAGAACATTGCCGCTGACTCCATGTTCGAGCCTGAGCCCCTGAAGAAGCGAGACATTGTGAAACGCGTTGGGAGGGCTGTTTGTTACACAACGGATTTGGTTGTCCCCCGCATCTCTTCCTGCAATTAAATCAAGGCATATTTTACCTGAAGGTGGTCCTTTCCTACAGCAGGCAACTTTATTGGATTATATATATATATATATATATATACTGCATTCTTTCTGATTACATTCAATGGGTGGTCTTGGAATGTGCACTCTGGCATAAATGGGTGAGTACTGATGGTCTGCTGGGAATCCCATGGTCAGAGACATTGCAGACCTGCCTTCTGGCGCCGCCGCCCTCCAAGAAAGGGGTGCACTTTCCTTTCAGACTCTAATTTCTGTAATATTGCAATATTACACAGTTTCAGTGCAACAGTAATGCTCCTTGGGATGGGGCATGTTTGCACTTCCCAGTCTATTTGATGTTTAGGTCTGGCGTTAACCACGCCTTTTTGATTTTCAGAAAAACATACCTAAAAAATATAATTATAGGGCATTTCAGCCAGCACTTTTCATGGCCTTGTCCTTGTGTCATTCACATAGGATGATGTGCGAAAGTCAGCGAGATTGAAGCAGCTTGATGACGGTGTTTATGGGATATCACTTATATTACAGAAAACATTAGAAAAATACCAAAAAAGAGAATAGGAAGGAAGGGCAGACAGCATGTACAGAGATGAAATTAGTGACTCATTGCGCATTTACTGCTCTCTTTTGAGGGAAAAGGGTCGTAAATTGGGAGAGGGGGGGGGTTATTCCAGTGCCCTATAAGCACATCTCACCTAAAAGTCTCAGGTACATTAACGAAGTTCATGAAGCAGTTGAAGATCACAAAAAGGCAAGAATCTGGGAAATGAAGAATGCCTTTGGAAAATAAAGGCAGGAAGACTTTCTGTCTGTTTAAAACGTCTAAACAAATGTGAACAAAATGTAATACCCAATCAGATCTGCAGTTAAATTCTTCCATTGTCTGTGTCTTTTATTTACACGACTTTCTACCCAGATTGAGCATCTTTCTTGCCAAAGGTTGTAGTCGAGCTTCATCATATGCAGATGTACTTGCTTTCATCGTTTTCCCCATACTCGGTCCCTTCAACAACTGGTGGACCATTCTCCAATCTGGACTTTAGAGGGTCTAGTGCGCAGAACTGTTTGTAAGCAAACAATTGCATGACAGGAAACACTGTTCATCAGTGAAGTCCATGTGCTGGCAAGCAAGGATCCCCCAATGTTAATGTTTATCGCTACTTATAAAGCGCACTGCAACCCAACGGGCATCATGGCGCTAAAAGACATGTGTCTTGCCAACATGAATACAGACTAGGAAAAACCAAGGTGTAGTTAGGAGCTAAATAAAGACAGGTGTTATACTCTAGGACAGAGCCAGGTCTTTATTTTCTTTCTGAACTGCAGCAGGTCTTCCATCTGTCTCGTGTCCAAGTGAAGGCTATTCAAAAGCCGTTCAGCTGCAATGCAAAAAGCTCGCCCCCCCCTTTTTTACTCTTCTAATCCTCGGTACTTTCACCCAATTGGCCGAGGACGAGCGGAGATTACGACCGGGAACATACCAACCAAACATGTTCTGCAACAGTATAGGCCCCATACCATGCAAAGCCTTAAACACAAAACAGAGCGATTTAAATTGTATCCTCTGCACTATTGGGAGCCAGTGGAGCTCCACAAGGGCCTGAGACGCAGAGGCCCGTTGTGGTCTCATCAGAGCAAGCTTGGCTGCCACAGTATGAATCTCTGTAGTCTCCCAATCAAATACTTGGGGGACTCCAGCAGCAGGCCATTGCAGTAATCCAGCCTGCTCATAATGACCCTCCTTACCACCAATGCGCGTGCCTGTGTTGGTAACATCGAAAGGATCTTCTGGAGTACTCTGATAAGGGAGAAGCTGCTCCCAACGATCTTGTTGATTTGAGTTTTTAAACTCAACTTGTCATTGAAACAGATTCCCAGGTTATGAACCGTCTCGGTGGATACTGGTGGTGTATCCAAGGGAATAGGCCAAAAATCAACTGGGAGCGGAAGTGGCACTTTCCCCGCGGCACAACGGAGAATCTCCGTTTTGTCAGAATTAAATTGAAGGGAGTTATTTTTCAACCAGTGTACTGTGTCCTGCATACAGGCATGGAATTTACCTAGTGGGGTCAACTGATCTCCCTCCAGTGACAGGATAAGCTGTGTATCATCAGCATAATTCACAAGGCCGTTATTGTTGGATTTGATGACGGCAATCAAAGGGCGCATATACGCGTTGAATAATATGGGGCTAATCGCAGATCCCTGTGGGACCCCATGCCGAATATCAATGAACTTTGATTGGTAGGGGGGCAGAGCTACTGCCTGTCATCTGTTAGACAGGGAGGATTGAAGCCATTTCAACGCTACGCCCACCACCCCAGCTCCTTCCAGCCTCGTCAGAAGGACCTTGTGGTTGACTGTATCGAATGCAGCAGACAGGTCCAGCAAGATCAAAATAGCTGATTGGCCCCTGTCCGCTTGCATTCGAAGATCGTCCAAAACAGTCACCAGAGCAGTCTCCGTCCCATGTCCTGGGCGGAAACCGAATTGCACGTCCTCCAGCTTATTATTGGCCTCCAGAAACTGGGAGAGCGCTTTGCTTACCAGGCGCTCTGTGATCTTCACTGGATAATGTTGGTGAGAGATGGGCCTATAGCTTTTAAGGCAGGCTGGATCAAGTGTAGGTTTTTTCAGAAGTGGAGACATGACTACTTGTTTCCAGCAGGTCGGTATCGACCCACTGTACAAAGATTTACTACACAGCTGCCTTAAAAGTGGGAATAGTTATGAACCTAACTCTTTCCAAATCTCATCGGGAAGAGGGTCCAGCGGTGACCCTGAGGAGATACCTAGAGCTATTTTATTAAAGTCCTCCTCGGATGGTGTCTCAAAATGATCTAGGAAAGCCTTCTGAACAAGTGGCTTGTCCACCCCAGGCCAACCTTCCTGCATATTAGATGGTGGTATGTCATCCAGACCAACCAAGCTATCCACTCCCAACCCTTTGATAATTTTGCTGATCTTATCCTCAAAGAAATCGGCCAGTCTATCACATAACTCTTGTGTGAGGAGAACCTTATTTTTTGTGCATTCAGGACTAGCAATATCATTCATAATTTATGTACTGTTCGGTGCCTTCAGGATAATGTCTGCAAAATGTTCTGCTTTAGCAGAAACAATTTCTTTCTTATAAATTGAAATGTTCTCCTTCTAAGCGGCCTTGTCCTTATCTGCATACCCCTTCCTCCACTTCCGTTCTGCCTGTTTACTGCCCAGTTTTAAATTTCTCAGTTCATCACTGTACCATGGGGCGAAAGGTTTACCTACTTTATTAACCATTTTTACAGGGCCAGTCTGATCAAGTTTCCCATTTATATGTCCACAGAGGGCATCATAGTTCTCTTTCATCTGTTTTCCAGAATCAAAAAGCCCTGCAAAATGGAAATACAGGGGATACTGTTGCCTTTTTCTAAAGACCCTTCCCGTCCCTACTTAAAAAGCTCCTAGCTATCCTGGTAGTAGGACCACTCAGCCTAGGATTATACACACAAAATGTAACCAAATGGTGGTCTGACCATCCTACTGACAGAATTTTCTCCACTCCGATAGAGTCTTTACCAGAAAAGGTCAGATCCAATGCATTGGCTTCCCTATGTGTGGGTTCTGTGATCCATTGTAATAGATCCAGATTCGCACAGGATTGTAAAAGGTTATTGTACCCGGAGTCCAGGCTCCCATTGGTCCACATATTAAAATCCCCCAGAATGAGGAGTCTAGCATGAGAAAGTGCCATATTGCTAAAAACATCAAGTAAATCCTGCAGTTGTTGGAGATTAGCTACCCCGGGGGACCGATAACAAATAATACCGGTCAACACGTGTCTCTTTTGATCTTTTAATGAAAAGCCCAGTAATTCAGTGCCTTCCACCTCATCAATATCCATAGGAGAAATATCCCATGTCTCCTTGAAGATAATCCCGACCCTGCCCCCTCTGCCACTGGAACGTGGCTTACGAAATGCTTTGTACCCCAATGGACAGGCCAGGCCCAACTCCAGGTCTGACCCGGGGTGCGTCCAGGTCTCAGTCATAAATAAGGCATCTAAGTTGTGTGACTCTATCATTAGTTGAATCTCCACATGGTGCCTAGGTAGAGACCTGACATTAAGCAGGCCACACCTAAGGGTATCCCTTTTGACAAAGTTGGACTCCAGCCCAGCAGTTTCTGCCAATCTAACCTCCTCTGCACCACCTCCCCGCTCACCTATGGCCCGTAGTGACTCACTCGAATAACGGAAGCCTGATTTTCCAACAGGATTCCTCCCCAAACCGGCTGCATGGCTGACACTGAGCGCGGCCAAGCGAGAACAGGCTTGCCTTTGGTGCGCCTTTGGCGCGGTCGCGCCAGCATGACTATTTATGGCCCAGAACTCAGAAAAGACTAGAAGGCTGACCCAAAAAGCACAGTGGCCCGGCTCTAACAGGCGGACACCACTGAATCAGGCAAGTGAGATAAGAAACAATGCGGGGGTAAAAACACAAGTTAAAATGAATTTTATATTTTAAAATAGTAAGTGCAAAAAATACGGAGTGCAACTAGCAATTAGCAGCACAAGCACGGGACACACTTCCAATCAGGATCACACCACATCTCATACGCTCATATGATACCAATGGTATCAGAACTCACTCAAGGAGAGGAAAGATTCATGTAAACGACTTAGTAGGGTCTGGCAAACAAGGATCCCCCAATGGTATCATAACTCACTCAAGGAGAGGAAAGCTTCTTGTAAATATCTAAGTAGGGTCTGGCAAACAAAGATCCCCAATGGTATCAGAACTCACTTAAGGAGAGGAAAGCTTCTTGTAAACGTCTTAGTAGAATACCATGGTCCTTACCATCTGTCGAGCTACTACATGGTCATCTTCTCAGACTTTCCTCTAGCACCCTTCAGAAGCAAGAGCTGAGTCAGAGTTTTACTGGAAAAACCTTTCAGAATTTTATTGTCACTAGTTTACATGACTAGCTGCCGCCTATGTAATGCTAAGAAGTGGTTCCGGATAAAGAGAAACTTGTGGGAAGGAATATGTATTAGAAGAAATATTGACTTACCTTTAGTAGCGTTCTTTCTGATGGATGTGTCATCATACATCAGATTCCTCTTTGTAAACGATGTCAACTTCTTACACCACGCACTTTAAATACCCAGCACTCTCTTTTAACCCCTCTTTTTGTTCACACACTTTCAGTTCATGAGGTTTTACTAAAACAATCTTTCACCCCATCTTCTTTCACGGAGTTGGCCCTGAGTTTTTAGCAATTTTAGTATCTGGGTGGCTCTGGTTAATACTGTTTGTATGTAAATTGTTATGGTTTTTATTAACTAAAAAATAAAATTGAGATTGGCATTGATTCCTCATTGCCCTTCCGCTGCACCTCTGCCAAGGGACTGTTAGTTTTTCTCTAAAGTTCAACTATCAAATGAACATGACCTGATCGGGCGGGTGCTCCATGAGGGGGAATGGGAGAGAGCTTTGAGATACCCTAAGAAGGTCTCCAGAAACGCACGTTTTAAAAACATCCAATATTACATCCTACACAGGGCCTATCTAACACCTGCACGTCTCCAACGATTCTACCCCGACACTCAGTTCCTATGCCCCAGATGTCATGAGCAAGATGCAGACTTTCGCCATATGTTTTGGAGCTGCTCCGTCATTCAAATTTTCTGGCACCACATTCACACTGCTTTGGGTACCCTCACTGGGCTAACTTACATGAACACTTGGGAGGCCAGCGCCATAGGCATCTTTCGCGTAAGTAAGCAACACAAGGTGCAGACGCGCTTCCTCTCCTTAGCAGTGCTATTGGCCAAACGCAGCATAGCCATGCATTGGCGTTCCCCCACCGGCCCCCCGTTGGCGGCGTGGGTGGGAGCTACGCGCAAATGGGCGGCGGCGGAGGAGGAGACACTACGGGAGGAGGAGGTGAAAGGGACCCGCAAGCATCCTATCTCAATGGAATGGGCCATGTTATTGTACCAGTTTGGGCAACTCTCCCCAGGGGCGGACCCACCAGACGACGCATCTACACAACTAATCCAGGGCACACAGTTACAGGCCCTACCCCCCTGATTCCGTAGACACCCAACCACACGAGCTCTTGACAAGCCTTAGCTTCAGGTACACTATTGCACTTCTCGGTCGCACCGACTAGGATAGGCAAACATAAGTATCAGCGGTGCCTCACCATCACGACGCTACATTCCCTCGCCAGTGTAATTGGACATATTCCTCCATATCCATTCCCTAGTTTATGCCTATGTTAAACCCCAGTTCCTTTGCCATATATGGAACCCGAGATCGCAGGATCTAAACGTCAGGATAACTGTATGCATTATTTATGCTTCCTGGTGACGAATCATCAATCAGTACAGTTGTTAAACACCATTACAGGATGTATGATCGGATACGCTCACCTGAAGAATATGAATGATGTACAATGTATGAAATATGAAAATGGCAATAAAAATAAGTTTAAAAAAAAAAAATCAAATGAACATGACCTGAGCCTATATGGAGCACTGGTCTTTCAGCACCAGATGTCCCAGTGGCCCTTTCGCAGGGTGGCTAAATGCTGCCATGTTATCTGAAGCCAAAACTGTACTGGGAACATTGAACCAGCTACAGGGACAAGAAGCCATACACCGGCCCTTGTGACTATTTGAATGCCAACATAATTTTGTCACTGTGCTTCCTGACACACCTACCAACACAATATTAATAATAATAACAATAATATTAGCAATAACGTTAATAATTTATTTTATATAGTCCACAGTGCAGCAATTCTGCTTTTTCTAGGCATTGTAGTTAACAAATTTGACTATTACCTAAATAAATGGCATTCAATGTAAGTGTACGGAATGGGCTACGTCAACAACCACACAGCATCATTATCTGCATGGAACCAGCCTTTCTCCACACAGGATCCTATCGTATCGGGACCACCATACATTTGGCTGTAACCTCTCATCGTGCCTTCCACCTCCATGCAATTTCCTTTTCTGTTCAATAACATCACATGCTTCTCAGACGCCCATGTGTAATCCATTCAGCTTGCATGTCTAGGTTCATATCAAATCGTTGCTGTCTCTAAAGAGAAGACCCATTCCTTGTGGGGTCTCAGAGCTGTGTTATTGGAAAGAGTCTACCCGAGTCCAGGATATGCCACAGTCACAGCTTTAACATCAACTTTACATTTAGAAATGCATCACCAGCAGATAACATTGCAGGACAACACAATTCCTGCAACCTCCTCTGTCATACCCATAGGAACATTACTACAAACATGAACAATTATCCTTCTCACTACAGGGATTACTGACGCCATTCTTGAAAGTGTGATGCACGTTTAGCATATGGTAATGTTACATGTAATAACCTGTTCCTTTGTTTATCTCGTGCTTGCATGCACGAGATCATGTTATTTTATAAACCCTTTGGTTCATGGCACGATCACAGTGTTCTAGAATAGAACATGTGATCGGTCCCATGAACCAAGAGGCGACAGTTGTTGGAGTGCTGCTGGAGCTGGAAGCTGTGTAACCAGCGGTGCTTCCTTTTTCTTACCAATGGATTAAATCTTCTTTTAATTCCACTCACGACTATTGGATTTACTCAACAAAACTGGCGACGACCTAAGGAAGCACTTTTATTCGAACCTACGAGCTGGATTTTGTTTTCTTGGAAAACATGTTTCAAGGATTTCATCGTTTTATATGCCTTGTTTCCAGTTAATTGACTATCTCGTTTGGATTTCCATAGTTCCTGGCCACTTCGTGGGAGTTGAGCAGATCGAGTATTCATTTCTCGAGTTCATTTCCCTCTAATGCTGTATTCAGGTCTGAACAGATTTTGACTAAGAGCGGGGAAACACATTTTTAAAAAAAAGGTGGACGAGCTTTTTGTACTTTACAGAGTTGTGGAACCTACAATTGAAGCATCGTTCTTTAGGACATGCGGAACACTTGTAGCTAGCATCTGTGTATTTGTTATGTTTTAAAACATAACCAACGCTCCTCTCACCGAATTCGCCCCAGAAGCTCCAGCGTCGTTCTTCCGTCCAGAGTTCTTTTCTTCTTCCAGCGCTGACTACGTAACCACGGTGATGGCGTATGCGTCGTGAGGTCACGTGCCACGCTACTCGTAGATCGGCAGAACTTCAACAGCCTACGGATTTCTTCATTCTGTCTACCTGATTCAGTATTGTTCGTTCGTTTTTTATAATATAAAAAAATATATCATCATTAAGGAGACTAATTCACCCTTGTGAAAGGATTACCATCGAACAGTATTCTAATTCATTCTGTTCCGGTTTGGTTCGTATTCGTGAAACAGATTGTTACTTATATTATTTTCTGTTTGATTTTGGATTAACCATTTATGCCACCTAGTGGTTTAAAATGGTAATTTATTTTGCATGTAAGATATCTTTCTTCTTTGCATTTCAAAGTCTTCAGGGATGATTCCTTCAATTTTTTTTTTCTCCTTTTAAATGTTTTCTTTGACAATTTGAAGTGTGTTTTAGATATAAGAACGTTATCTTTTTTGCTTTTGTGCATTTACAGTCCTTTATTTGGTACTTATAGCTTACACTTACAGTTTTTCTTTCTGTAAAATATTAACATGTGTGCACAAGGTTATACTCTTGCTCCTCCCCAACCTTATTGGTCAGCTGGTAGCTCTCCTTGTATGCCTTGGGTAGAATGGAAAGCGTATTTCATAAACTATATTGAGACGCTAGATTCCAATGGTAAAATGAAACCTCCAGAAAAAAAAGGCATTTTCTTGCATTCTTTGGGTCCTGAAGGACTCAAAGCGTTTAATCAATTACCCAGAGTAGAAAGCAGTGGTGATGGTAATGTTTTTGAAAAAGCTATTTCAGATTTTGATCGCTACTGTTCCCCTAAAGTTTGTGTTGGCATTTCAAGGTACAAATTCTTTCAAAGGAAACAGCTCACAGATGAATCTGTGGATAGTTACGTTTCCATTTTGAAAACTTTGTCTTTAGATTGTAAGTTTGGTAATTTACAAGAGGAACTCATTAGAGATCAGGTAGTAATGCATGCTAACAATGATAATATTCAAGAAAGGTTATGGGTCAATGGGGATTCGGATCTGGAGAATATCCTAGCCATCGTAAGAAAATCTGAAATGTCATGCAGAAGCGCAAAATAGGTCAAGGGGGAATCTAGTAGTGCCAATAAAGATACTATCGCTAAAGTTAATGCTAAAACTCGCTTCAAAGAACAGGACGTTAAATCTAATAAAACCTCTGGTTCTTTTAAGAATAAGAATGAGGAAAAAAAAGATAATTTGAGGTGTTATAGATGTGGAAGTAAAACCCATTTGGCTAATTTCAAACTTTGTCCAGCTATCAAGCAGAAATGTTCTAATTGTGGTTTAATTGGTCATTTTTCTAAAGCTTGCAACAAAAAGAAGGTTAACAACAAAGTAAAGTGTATTGATCAAACTGATGATAGTGAGGGCGAAGAACCTAGCTCCGATTACAGTGAAGTATGTTCTTATCTTCTCAATATTAAGGACTCAGATAATCCTATTCTGAATATTGACAATTCAGTCATCAGAAAAAAACCTTTGTGTGATATGGTTATCGGGGGTGTTAATACCAAGATGTATGCTGATTCAGGTTCCCCGTACTCCATAGTGAATGAGAATGTATGGAAATCGCAATTCGTGCCAAAACTAGGTAGCACGTTGGAGTTGACGGACATCAGTCCAGAGGGTTATTCAGGTGAAAGAATTGACATTCTGGGTTATAGAACGCTCATCTTCAGGTTCAAAAATAGGGAGTGCACCACCAAATTATACGTGTCTAAAAAAGGACCTTCTGTCTTGAGTTGGTTCGATCAGGGCAGACTAGATATTATTCTTAACCCCAATAGTTCTGAACCAGTCATGGTAGTTGATGAGTCTAATGGCCTTAGTGCACTCTTATTACAAAAATTTCCCAGTGTTTTCAGCACTGATATTGGCAAATTAAACAATTTTAAACACGAGATCCGTTTAAAAAAAGATTCATGTCCAAGAATTCATAAAGCACGCAACATTCCTCTAGCTGTCCGTGAGGAAGTTAAAGTAGAGTTAGAATCATTAGTGAAAGATGGCATCATTGAGCGAATTGAATCTTCTGAGTGGGTTTCGCCCATTGTCGTTGCTAAACGTGCCAATGGGAAAATTAGGTTATGTATTGATTTACGCCATCTGAACAATAACATCATTATTGATCAGTTTCCTCTACCACGCATTTCTGAAATGCTGAGTAGCGTTGGGGGGGCAAAGTTTTTTTCTACAATTGACCTATCAGCAGCGTACCACCAAATTGAATTAAATGAGAATAGCAAGGACTACACAGCATTTATCACTCCTTTTGGATGTTTCAGATACAACAGAATGCCTTTTGGCTTGGCGTCTGCCGCTGCCATTTTCCAACGCGTAATGCAGGATATTCTCAAAAATTGCAAAAATGCGATTTGTTTTCAAGATGACATTCTTGTCTTTGGTAGTACGTTCCAGTTGCATTTGTCAGCACTGGAGAATGTACTCAAAGTTCTTTCTGACCATGGGTTGACAATTAGATATTCCAAATGTAAATTTGGAGTGAAGTCAGTGACTTACCTAGGTCATGAATTGTGTGAGGAAGGAGTCAAACCTAAAAATGATTTGGTTGAGGCTATTAGATCTGCTCCTCATCCCAAATCCAAGGATGACGTTAGATCTTTTTTAGGTCTTAGCGAATTCTATTCAAAATATGTGCCAAATTTTTCTTGTCGTACATTTAACATAAGACAATTGATTAAAAACAAAAGCAAATTTTTGTGGTGTAAAGATTGCGAGAATTAATTTAATGATGTCAAGAATGCCATTTGTACGGCTACTGCACTTTCAGGTTTTGATCCTTCGCTCCTTAGTATTATCACTACAGACGCTAGTTCGAAGGGTTTAGGAGCAGTGCTGTCCCAGAAATCTAATAATGGGTATGAACACATCATTGCGCATGCATCCAGGGCACTCACACCTGCTGAAGAGAAATATTCTACTATAGAAAGAGAAACTTTAGCGTGCGTCTGGGCGCTTGAGCATTTCAGGGTGTTTGTGTGGGGCAAGGAGTGTTTACTGAGAAGTGACCATAAACCTTTAGTACGCCTCTTAACCACTGAAGGCTTGTTGAAAGCTTCAGCACGGATAGCTCGTATGTCTATGCGTCTTCAGGATTTTATTTACACCATTGTGTATGTTCCTGGAAAAGATAATGTAACGGCTGACTTTCTATCAAGAATGCCTTTGCCTTTGAGAGAAAGCACATACAATGAGTGGGATGATTATCATATTGCTTTAGTGCATGATGAAGAACTTTCACCAATTGACCGAAAGGTTTGGTTTAAGGAAGTTGAAAGTGATCCCATTTTTAAAAAAGTGGAGGGGTACATTTTATCAGGTTGGCCGAATAAAAAGAACATTGATTCCGACCTTAGAGGTTTTTGGGAGATCAAGGATGAACTTTCTTTGGTGGATGGCGTGTTAAAAAGAGGTGATCGTGCCATTCCTCCATGCAAATTAAGACATAATATCGTTTCTCATGGTCACGAGGGTCATTGTGGCATTGTCCGGACCAAGCAAAAAGTGAAAAACAATTTTTGGTGGCCAGGCATGGATGTTTTTATTGAACGTATTATCAGGAATTGCATCACTTGTGCGAATGCTGACAAGACTTTGGTTACTCTCAAACCTAATTTAGGTGAACATAACATTCCGGATTTTCCCTGGCATACTATTGCCATGGATATTATGGGTCCTGTTGGTCCTTGCTCTAAATTTGTTCTTGCTACCATTGATGTTTTTTCTAAATGGCCGGTGGTCAAAATTGTAGATAAGGTGGACACTGATTCGGTTTTATTGTTTCTGGACGAAATTTTCACTGAGGAGGGGTTACCAGTGCGGTTAATCACAGATAATGGTGTTCAATTTCTATCTAATAAAGCTAAAGCGTATTTCAATAGAGTAGGCATAATTCATTGTACCACTTCTCTGTACAACCCTAGTGGTAATGGTGTCATTGAAAGGTTTAACAGGGTTCTCAAAAGTGCTATCCAAGTTACGGGAATTGGAAATGATAAATGGGAACTACAAATTTTAAAAACGGTCTGGATGTACAGAACCTCCACTAATGCTATGACGGGTTACTCCCCGTTTGAAATAATGAGGGGTAGACTTCCAAGAACCAAATGCAATCCTGCTTGGTTAGCCCCGTCCACCATGTCTAGTTTAGATTTTCAAATTGTAAAGGAAAACCTCATCAAAAATCATGATGTTAATAAAGAACGGTATGATAAGAAAAGAGGGTCTGTTAATGATCCTATTGTTAATGTAGGGATGCTTGTTAAAGTAAAAAAACCCTGGAGGGTCAAAAAAGGTGAAAGCCAATTTATGGGTCCTTTTGAAATAAAGGAGGTACTTAAGAACTCTGTCAAACTTACCAATAATAAAGTTTGGAATTTGAGTAGGATTGCTGTTCTCAAAGGGGACAGATGTATTTATTCCAATTCTGTGGATGAAACAAAGTCAGTTGACAATTTCGAAGATGAAGATCTTGTCAATTGTCCTATCAGCAATGCCGAATTTGTGAATGTTTCCAATGATGAGGAATGTGATGCAGATTCTAGAAAGCGACAGCGGAAAAAACCAGGGTGGATGGCTGATTTTGTTTCATTTATCAGAAACAGATTTGTGTATTAAATGTTTTACATTTTTGTTTATTTTACTTTAGGGGGGGAAGATGTGTTACATGTAATAACCTGTTCCTTTGTTTATCTCGTGCTTGCATGCACGAGATCATGTTATTTTATAAACCCTTTGGTTCATGGCACGATCACAGTGTTCTAGAATAGAACATGTGATCGGTCCCATGAACCAAGAGGCGACAGTTGTTGGAGTGCTGCTGGAGCTGGAAGCTGTGTAACCAGCGGTGCTTCCTTTTTCTTACCAATGGATTAAATCTTCTTTTAATTCCACTCACGACTATTGGATTTACTCAACAGGTAACCAACAATAGAGAGTTGTCGTACACCCCGCAGGGAAAGAGGGCATTAGTGGAACACAGTATTTGCCTATGTTGAGTCAAATGCCTGCTTATTTTTATAATAATACCGTTTGTAGTATTATCCAGGACATTGTAAACTCGCACGAAGATACTGGGAGGGAGAAGTGCAGATAGGAGTGTAGCAACCATAAGCATGCTGTAAATATGCTTTTATATTACCTTCGGTATAGAAAAGAATGTTAGATTGACACTGTTGCATCTATGTCCTTTATTTAACTCAAAATGCCAAAGCGCATTACTGCACTAAAAGGAGTGTACATGTCTATGAGTCGCACTGTAATCCAGTGTCACGGTCAGCATGCATACATTGTAGGTGGTGACTATGTTGTTGACTACGGCACCTAAACAATACCATTTATATCCCCACTTTGCCAGAATGCTCAATCATGAGCGAATAAGTTGCAGGGCTGGACTGGCCATAGCGGGCATCAGGTGTTTCCCCGGGAGGCTGGAAGTGTGGAGTGGTGGGGGCCAGTTTTATTATTGGGGCGCGGTGTTGCAGCAGTGATGCCAGTAACAAAAGCAGCAATGCTGGGGGCTGATTTAGTTAAGCAGCAGTGCTTCACACTTGCACCCTCGCCCATCCACTGCCCCTCCCCACCCCGGGTGCCGATCCAATGAGCTGATTTGTGTTCTCAGTCCGGCCCTGATAAGTTGACGTCCCTTTGCCCCATTTCCCTACTCTGCCAAAGTTGGGAGCAAGTCAGTTTTGATCTAGGCTTTGCCGAGAGGAGGAAGGTCAGCTCCTAGCCATACGTCGCTTTTTCCCAGCTACAGCCAAGCTTTGAGGGGCGTAGAGACAGGGGAGTGCTGCCACTACCAAAAGGGTACCAGAGCAATTTATTTCACTAGGCAGTGGAACATGGTGCCCAAATCAGAACTTGGCGCCAATGCGAAACAAGCATTTGCAATGTAATCGGTCTCGCCTTAAGGACCTTATAAGTATTTATCCATGCAGCACATCATCCTGGGTGCTGCAACCCAGACAGGGAAGCTGAGTGTGGGGGGGGGGGGGGAGGGTTGACAAGTGTTTCAGCGAGCTTATAACAGCCACACCAAAGCTGTCGCTTCTTACACATTGCACTGTGTCGGGGACTGGTCGCGATAGTCACATGATTGTGGCATCTGAGAGGCCAAAAGGGCATGTCAGGCACACAATCACTGGTGTATGCATGATTGATTAATTACGGGAGGCATGTCTGTGTCACGACTGGAGCAAATATGGGGCTAATGCTCCGTATGAACAGGATGGGTTGTAATTCGAATACATCACCTCCTTAGTAACACGATGGACTGTAATTGAAATACAACACCTTCCTGGTAACAGGATGGTTTGTAATTGTAATTTGAATACAGCACCTCCTTAGTAACAGGGTGGGTTGTAATTTGAATACAGCACCTCCTTAGTAACAGGGTGGGTTGTAATTTTAATACAGCACCTCCAGGGTGCTTCACTTTTCCACACGATTGTACATTGAGATTTTAGGATTGTTAATGTTATAGACATATACATTTCTTGAATTATGTTGCACTGTGATTTTAACAGGGAATTTGAACTTTGTTTTTTCGTACTGCACTCTTTGGAGTGTTGGTTATAGAGATATAAAAATATCGGAGAAGTAAGTATTGAGTTTTAAAAAACAAAACACACAAATATTCATTGTAAAACCGTTAACGTAGCTTATAACCTATTATTTATCTGTACAAAATAAAATCTGAAACTTACCGAAAATCAAAAAAGTGAAAATGTTATAGTTTCACTGTAATACAGACAAGGAATGGATTCCAGACACTGGAAGTCAAGCTTGTTCCAAAGCTGGTGTGAATGAACAGGATGGCATGTGGGCATAATGTTAGGTGAAGAGGGCAGAGTAATCCTATATTCAGCTTGTGATCTGACCTAGGGGTTTGATGGAGCTACTGGGGCTAACTGATCAGCCCAGGAGTAAAGGTAGTTAAAGTTAAAGACATATCACTGGCACTCTTTCTCTGGGACAGAATGGTCAGTCTGGGTGGATTATCTGGTAAAGTATGGGGACCGCCAAGAGGTCAACAAGTTGAAATACCACGCACACCGCCAAGAGATGTCAGGGACCGAATCATCTTTAAGTCAGATTTCTGTGATAAAAGCTAGGGGGCATATGTATCAAACGATTTTGTATTCGCAAACGCTGCGAATCGCAAAAAAACAGCGTTTGCGAATACAAAATCGCAAAACGCGATGTATGTGCCATTTTCGCATCGCATTATTAAGGAATCGCTAATTTTGCGATTCCTTAATTTTGCATAAGCATTTAAGGAATCGCAAATTGCGATTCCTTAAATGCTATGTAACACGCACCCAAGTAGTGCGATTTCTCCTTAAGAAATCGCAAATTACCACCAACTTCAAGTTGGTGGTAATTTGCGATTTCTTGGAAAAATGCACTTTTTGCCATTTTTCAAAGTGCCATGTGGCGCACATACATGCCCTTAGGGCATGTATGTGCGCCATATGCGCACACAAGCTCATTTCAGGGGTGCATCAGGGTGTCATCATGACACCCTTGAAATTATTCTCAATTTGCGATTAGCAAATTGCGAATTGCAATTTGAGAATTACTTCCCTTTCATTCCTATGGGCCTCCTGGCCCATAGGAATGAATGGGAAGGTATTCCTTAATTGCGATTTCGCTATTTGCTAATCGCAATTAAGGAATATTAAGAAATTGCAAAATATGTGCGATTTTTTAAATACATCCCGTTTTGCAATTCTCAAATAGCGATTCTCAAAAAATCGCTATTTGAGAATCGCAAATACGGTTTTTGATACATATGCCCCTATAATTATCTAAATGAAGTTGTGAATATCCGTGCTATACTTGACTAAAGAATGGGCCTTAAAGAGAGTGCACCGAGGTGTAGGGTGGACTAGAGTCCTTGTGAAAGGAGTGACATGGGCCTGAGGCATCAAAGTGATTCACAGAGTTGAGTCTTGGTTCTCTAGCAGGCCAGGGTGTGTTGGCGGAGTGCTGTGTGTGGAGAAGAGGGAGAGGGGTAGCCATCATTGGTAATTGAGTGAATAGTGTGATATGGAGTAGCAGGAACGAGGAAATCAGAAATCAAATTGAAAGAAGCTAAACATTCAGAATTGAGGTGGTTTCTACTGGAAAACCGACGTGATCACGGTTTCTCAGCTTACGTAGATGGCGTGATCATCAGCATATTTGGCCCTGTGCCCAGTCGAGTCAGAGAAGGGCCCAGATTTGTTTGTCCAGCAATGTGTCCAGAGTGCATTCTCACTGCAATCGTTAATACATAGCCCAGCCAAACAGAGGGTGACCGGGTACGCAAGGTCGCAAGGCAAATCTGTGGAAGGAGCCTATAGAGAGGAGGGAGGATGTGGCCTCACAGCTAGAGCCACAAACTTTGGAGCTGGGGAAGTAGGTTCGAGCCTCTGCGTCCGCTCAACATCCTGTGATTCTGGGCAATCACTTAATCTCCCCGGGCCTACCACAAAATGAAAGTGTTTTTGTGTAGCGTAACAAGTGCTCATGTAAAGCGCTCCAATACATTCGGGTCGAGTTTGCGCTATATAAATCTTCAAAAAAATTAGAATGTGAAGAAAGAATGAGTAGGCCTGAGACCAATTAGTGACTGTCGGGCAGCTTCTATGAAAATTATAAGTTAAAAGAACAGTAAATGAAATAACATGTAATATAAAAACAACACAAGCTAAGGACAGGAACTAATATAACAAACCAAAATAACTACTAGTGAATAGCGGGTCTAGCAACCCAAACATACAAGCAAAATAGAAAATAGACCAACATAAAATAGTTTGATAATAGGAACAGTATTTCCTACCAGTCAGTACACATTGACATCGGTTTATGTGCTCAAATCTTGCAAGTTTAAAGCTTCTATAGCAACACAGGGATGTGCAGAGGTTTGTATCTGTTTCTGCAGCACTGTGACTGCAATGGTGACCTGGTATTTGTGGTGCTCATGGCTCCATAACAGAGGTGTCACTCTCTAATACTGTGTCACTGCCAGCACCAGGCACCTGCTTCCGGGTTTTGACTGACAGGAGGTACGTTATCTTAATGTCACGTCCTTCTTTGTTGTCGTGTCATCCAGGCAGTTCACGCCCTGAATCTGACCGGCGCCTGGGATGAATGTGGTAATATTGTTATATAAGTTAGTGCTTTATTTAACCATGTTTAAAGAAACACACCTCACTGCATTTGGGCGTAATAAGATGCTTTTAGCAATGAGAAAATATCTTTCTGGTGTTTTCGGAAAGAAACATAATATATATGTTATATTCCAGTTGGCATTAGACACTAGTCCTAAAACTAGTGAGTCCATGCTGGTGCCCCGGAGGCACCGTAAAGTGCACGCTCTATCGGAGCAAACATTATTCCCACGTGTGCAAATCTCCATCGAGTCCATTCAACTGAAAGGCAGTAATAATGAACCAGACTGCATTTAGGGACTGCGTGTGCATCGTTGCTCGTACCCGTGGCAATACTCCATGGGAGTGACCTTCTCAAAAAAGGTGGGACATGCACCCACCATTAGCCATTTGCAGGTTCCTGTTTTTAAATGACAGACACAAAAGCCAATCCAAAGCGAGGGAGGAGTCAGAACCCACACAATACAGACAACAGATCTAACAGCGCAAGCGCTGTGTAGGCTCAACCTAAAAATGGTGGTCCTGCCAGTTGAGAACGGACGTTTGTCCCACCTGTGGTCCATTTTTAGTTACTCCAGCCATGCATGCTGCCAGGTCACAGTGTCACTGGTGCTTGACATTCCAGGCTATAAGGAGTACTAATATACTAATCCCCGTCCACCAAAGTGGTGCATAGCTCCCAGGCAAGTGATCATCCTTTGGTCTGTCATTGGGCCATAAGACACTGTCTACCTGCTACTTTTTAGAGCTGGATGAAAAGGCTAGACATTTGCATTCAAATTTAATTGTATGTATTGACAGTAGTGGCAAGATAAAGAGGACACTGATCTTTCAGTCTTTTACATGGCCTTTACTGTCAAAGCAGCAGTTTCTCTTGTTTACAGTGCCAATTAGATGCAATTGGAGAGAAGAATGTGAATCATTGGTGGTGGTGATTAGGAAAATGTGTCACTTAGTGACTAAGCCATGTCACCTGGTAGGGCTATGAGTGGATCAAAGCCAGGGTTGGCGGAGAGGGTGGTGGTAGGGAATCAGATCTCAGTCAGGAAAGGACTGTATTTTCATGGAGGTTGGTATTGCAGACAAAGCAGAATTAAGTTCCCATTGATATGCATGATATGCACAGTGCTTCCCATTGTTGGCTGTCATGTATAATCTCTTATGTGTATTAAATGTAAAAAGTACAAAAAAACTGTGGCTGCACCTATATTGGCAAGGCTCGATATATTTTTGTGACATTACTTAGACAGTATGGGTTACTAGATTTCCCATTGCCTATTTACCCACTTTTCTACTATGCCATCATCTCCTTTTAAAGCATGTTCTGATTTTGAGATAACCTAAGCAGTCTCATGTCTGAGACCTCCTAATCCTTATTCTAACTTGTATTTTTCAGGTATTAATATCGGAAGGACTAGGACGGTATGCAAAGGACCCAAAATTTGTTTCTGCAACGAAGCACGAGATTGCTGACGCTTGTGACATGACTATTGATGAGATGGAAAGTGCAGCTAGCAATCTTCTCAATGGAACAATTCAAAATGGGACAAATGGGGACATGTTTCCCATTTTAAATAGGCAAGATTTGGAACTCCAAGACTTTGGTCCCGGTTATAGCGACGAAGAACCTGAGCCTGTGAAATACGAAGAAGATTTAGCTGATGAAATGATATGCATTACAGCATTATAGTATTTAGGAAAACTTACAGCTATGATTTATCACACATAACTGAAGTGCCTCACTGCCAGCACATGCCAGGCACATGAATGAAAGGCGAATCAGGCTTTGGTAAGGAGACGGTCACCTCTCCAAGGAGCTCGAGAAGTGGATCAGCAGAAGTCTGAAGGTTGATGTCAGCGAGCTGAATTAAGTTCTTTGCTGCAGACTTGACGTATCCTCCAACAGAAGTGGCTCACGTTAACCAGAGAGATGCTGACCATGTTTAACGCAGAGATCCAAAGAAGCATTCTGAGGTGTAATACGGTGCCTGTATTTCAAGTATATCTTAGTGCGCTTTATAATGGAGAAGGTGGTTTTCCATAACAGGTCAAGGATGCTTGGGCGGTATTGAGGAAAAGGATTGACACTTTTAATGGGTGATGACAATCAAAAAGACCATGATGTTAACTCCGTCATCAGTCAGATATCAACATATTTATTGTGTTCAGCATATCTGTTCTTAGTTATTAAAATTTTTGGCAAGGCAAGTAGTCTCAGCTCTTCAAAAATATTAAGTCAAATGCCACATCCAGAAACTAATTGTTACAGAAAATACAAACTATTTCTGTCATTCGTAATACCAGTTTACATAATGAAATATCAACAAGATAGTCTGTTTTGTGACTATCGGTAAGGGCAAAATACACTGGAGTAATTGCATTTTTAACAATGCTTGTAGCCAGGTAAGCTTTGAATTAGATAGTTAAATTCACATAATAGGTTTGATGTAAATTATCTGTATTATACAATATTTTGTAAAGAGATGTTCTATATTTTGTAATTATGGTACTGTACTTAAACAAGAGCAATATTTATGGATTTAGATTGAAATACGCATTCACAAGATGATTTGAGGTATAGATATTTTTGACCATTTGGCGCTTTAGTATCAAGTCGGAAGAGAGCCAACTAATCTCTGTTTAAAACCGAGATTTCAATTGAATAATACAATCCATTTTGTAAGATGTCTCAAATCACTACAGTATATCTTGATGAGATATGAAATTATGCCACTTCAACTGCAGAAAAGAGTTGACTAAAATTATTTCATTAAAATGTGCAATTACATTTAAATTAGTTGTCTTACTATTTTTCTAATGTTTAAATATTGAATATGATATTTACGTCCATGGCATTTATAAACTCATCTAGTGTATGCATCATACGGTTTGCACCGGAAAGTGAACTACATTGACCCAACACAAAGGTACAGGTTTTTTTGTCTGCATATCTACAGTGTAAAAAGGTGTAAATCAGAATGGTGATAAAGTACTTGTCTTTGTTGTGGGTAAAAACTGTAGCAAATTACCCTTGTAGCCCGGAAAACCCTTACAATATCACAAGTGCAGCTATGACACTAGTTAAGATGCTGTAGCATGTGCAGGCAAAGGTGCCCCAGATTGAATTCCACTCCATCTTATCTCAATTTTAACCTCCTTCACAAAATACTCCCCCCTGGAGCTGCCCTAGAGGAGCTGGATGCCTTGGAGGAGTGGGTGGCAGCTGTCATCCCAGCAGAGTTGGTGGCGGAAGTCCCCGAACAGGACAGTGCTGGATTCGAGGACCACCATCAGCTATTGGATAAGTGGCAAGAAGGGGCAATATGGGCAAAAAGGTCCTGTTGTGTAGCACACCAAGCTATGTCCCTGCTCTTCACTGCACTGTGTGCAAGGGTAAGGGTAGGAATTTCACTCATGTACCATTCAACATCACCTAAATGTAAGTCACACTGTCCAATCACATATTGCACAGCTAATTCCATATCTGTCAAGTTTGTCCTTTTCCTGTGTGACGTGCAGCACCAGTCCAGGTTCACCTTTGTATACTGGGACTTGTAGGGGAATATAGAACATGAGTCACCAGAACTGCAAGTCCCACAGTACAAATCAAGAAACATGGACTGGAACAACACATCATGCATAGATTCTTCAACCCTGCCCACCCTGACTGTGACAATACAGGCCACCTTACACTCATTACACCATGAGGCTAGCGTCAAAATCCATGGGTGTTGCATGGAAACACCCACCGCAACACCTCCTTCACACAGAGTAAGGCAATGCAGCGCTTTGCGCTGGCTTGCCTCACTCCATAACTATTAGGCCATGTAAACACACGCAGGGTGGCTTTGCGTTGCCTCATAGATATGATTGGAAGGCCTGTACCACCGGAGTGTCAAAAAAAGTGATGCTCCGGCAGCACAGGCCTCTTGTAAATAAGGCCCTGGGTGTGGGGGGACTGCAAGTGAAAGACACCAGAGGATCATGCGTGTTGAATGAAAAGATGGTGTGTGGCCCTGGTAGTGCAGTGCTTTGCAGGTGTGGCTAAGCACATTGAAATGGCACGGTGTTGGAACGGGGAAGACATTGCATAACAAGGAGGTGAGAAGGCACGTGTGTACTGAAGACCAGCTGAATAACACACATGCGCTGCTGTGTCTGACCGCGCTACACTTGTGTTGCAGCTGGTAAGGCATGACATAGAAGAACCCATTGGTGTACTATATCATACATGTGAGGTGGACCTGGGTGAAGATGTACCACATGGCAGTAAGTTGTCTGAAGGAAAAAGGTCTTACCATGCCACATTTGTCAAAGTTTGACAAAAGCAAAAGGAACAAATGATGGACGGAATGCTGAACAATGCACACATTCAACCCCAGTCACTTAGATCTTGGGTGGCGTGGTGAGCAAAAGAACAATAGATTAAACCCAGATCTTTGTGACTGGGGGTGAATGTTTGCATTGTTCAGCATTCCGTCCATCTTTTGTTCCTTTTGCTTTTGGCGCCCTTAGTGGTGAGGCTATGCTCAGACGTGGGTCCTGTGCTCACTGCGTCACTTGATTCAAGCTAGCCTGGCTGATGAGGAGTGATGCCCCGAAACCGGTCCCAGGATACTTGTTTCTGGTCCAGGGAGGACCTGGCTTGGCAGATCATGCTGGACTGTTCCCATGAGGAACAGGGTCAAGACTGATTTGCATATGGCTGGGTCCTAACCTGCTGGCGTGGTGAGCAAAAGAACAATGGATTAAACCCAGATCTTTGTTTGAATTGTTTATTATTCCGCCCATCATTTTCTTCTTTGACTTCCAAATAGCCACACATGTGGCATGTCCAGCCAAATAAACATCTATGGATCTAATCATGAGCAACCCCCATAAGAAACATAGGGGCATATCATCAAGGGCCTTATCTCTGCTTTTTTGGCTTTAAAAGCCAGAAAAGCAGAGATAATGTCTTCCACCTATTAACAAGAGGGTGCCAACATGCATAATAGCATGTTAGCACCCTTTTTCCCTACGCCTCACTTTTCATTTCTAAAGAGATGCAAAGTGGGCGTTCCTTCCCAAAATAACTGGAGAAATGTCGCTAACCGACATTTCTCCAATTATCAATGGGCACGCTAACAAGCAAGCAATAAGAAAAGTAGCGCTAACCGCGGTTATCGCTACTTTCCTTAAGCCTGCTTTTAGTTTGACTTAGCCATGATATCCAATGGAAGGTGGATATCATGGTTAAGTATGCCCTGCCCTATCGACAACGTAGCGTCAAACGTTGTGCGATTATCGCTGCGATAATTGCACATTTGGCAGCTAACTCAGTTATTTTAATCGCTCTGGAGATAAGCGTCGCTGATAGCGCGCTATCTCCGCGATAAAAACAAGCGATAGCCGGCAATAATTATCCTAGCGCTAAGTGCGCTTAGCGATAATTATCGCTGGTTGTTGATGAAATGTCCCATACTTTTCATAAAGTCACAATGCTAAAGTACTCTGGTATTGGCCTTGCTGGTACATCAAATGGCAGTGTCTGGCCTAATGCAAGATGACAGTTGGCAAATATCATGAAAAATGTGGGCTAAAGGGTGAAGCTAAGTAAGTCATTGATATGGACAATGGACTCAGACTCCCTGCAACAAATGGAAATATGTAACTTGACGACTAGTATTGCTATAATGAATGATCCATTTTAACTATGCCACCTCACAAATCCATTTGCAGCATCTTTACTAGGAAGGAATAATGTTTCGGTATGCCAAGCCTGCTCACATGCTCACACAAGTACATTGGAGTCTGCACTTTAGCTAAATGCAGAGCTAGTGGTAAATGAATGGATCTCAAAACAATGTGCCGCTTGAATGGCATGAATGCCTGACATGCCTTCAATCATTTACACTGAACCAGTTTTTGTAGCAATGAGGGAGGTATTCTGCAGACATGGGAATGGTATGATGTGAACAGACAATAGGAGGACTATTACATTGGAAAAGATTTTCACTGTGCACATTTTCACATAAACATTTACTGTTGACAATTGGTAGCATTGTCTGTGATATGTGTTACACCCCAAACACACCTGTGTCCGGCTCAAATTTGGACTCGGGCAAACATGCTGTATCAGGAAAACCACTTCATATCCCATGCAACATTTCTGTCACATGATTTATGTAACATGTTGGCACCTTCTGTCGTTAGTACGGGTGAGAGACATTTGAACGTATGACCATCTGTTGGTTTGGGGGCCACCATAACCATTCACACCTTAGCTGCCCAACATTTGCACTGCAGATTCTGACCCAACCATCATGTGGGCCTGCATACATTGACAAATTAATCACATTGACAAATGCCCCATCAATTGCAAATGCAACTTTGTCCTACTTCGGTTACTCTACATTTAGAGTACTGCTTGCTCCTTGTTAGACTACTCTCTAGTTGGCAATGGCTTGCACCTTTGTCCAAATAGGGACCCTTGTTTCTAGTCAGAGTAAGGGGGATACACTCCGAAAATAACTCCTGCTCACCTCCTTGGTAGCTTGGCAGGAGCAGACAGGCTTATCTCAGAGGCAGTGTGTAAAGCATTTGTGAACACATACAGTAACAGTGAAAACACTACAAATGGACACCACACTAGTTTAGAAAAATAAGTAATCTTTACTAGACTTAACACAAGACCAAACAACAAAAATCCACAATACAGTAATAGAAATATGACTTTCAGATGGTAGAAATAGCTTAGTTCAATGTAGATGGTAATTGCAACACTTTACTCTCAAAGTACCTTAGGTGCATCTGGCAAAACAAACAAAAGGGTCGCAGGGAAGGTGATGCGTCGGTTCCTTGCTTAGGGGGAGGTGATGTATCGGTTCCTTACTGCAGCGCAGGGGAGGTAATGCGTCAGTTCTTTACCGGAGACAGGTGATGCGTCGGGTTCGTACTGCGTTTCGTTTACGATGCGACAAGATGGCGCCTCGATGTGATGCGATGATCCGGTGCGATGCGACAGAATGGCGTCTTTGATGCGATGCGACAACGTGGATACGATACGTGCCCGCCCGATGGCCGTGCGGCAAAATCAATGGTTTCTTGAGCCACGACAGGCCCTGCGACACGCTTCTCCGGTGATGCGACGCGCTTCTTCGACGATGCCACGGCGAACAGCTGCAGTGGCGACACACTTCCTCGGCGATGCCACGGAAACTGCTGCGGCGGCAACAAGCTTCTTCCTTGTTGCGTCCCGCTTCCAGCTCCCAGCGACATGCAGTCTCCAGAGGGCCCAAAACAACAGCAGGCACCTCTCTGCAAGTAGAATTCCCAGAAAGGGATTACAGGGGGAGCTGGTGGGGAAGTCTTTGTGTCCCTGAGACTTCAGAACAGGAGGCAAGCTAAGCTTGAAGCCCTTGGAGATCCTCCTCAAGATAGTAAAACTACACACAAAGTTCCTTTTCTCCTTTCCTTGGCAATAAGTAAGCACTGCAGGACAACCCCAAACAGCAAACAGCACAGGGGCAGTCTCCTCTTTCAGCTTCCTTGGTTTCTCTCCTTGGCCAAGGGTTCGTCTTGATTCCCAGAAGTGATCTAAAGTTCTGAGGTCTGGGCCCCAATATTTATACTGCAAATTACTTTGTTCTCTGAAGGCAGAGAGTGTCTGTGCCCAGCCAAAACCAGTTCTGTCCTCCCTGGTACAGCTTCCTGGAAAGAGGTAGAGACAGCATTGTTGAAAACAGTCCTGGCCCAGGTAGCTAAAAGGAAGTCTCCTCCCTCTACTCTTTATTCTATGAAGGCTCAGGGAAGTGAAAGGAAATCTCCTCCCCATACTCTCTATTCAATGCAGGTCCTATTCAGCCCAGCCCTACCCATCAGATTGCTGGAGCCAAGGCCCTCTCCAGCCGTCACTCACAAACCAGACATGGAATACACAAACCTAGCAGAGCATACTGGATGGTTAGGTAAGAAAATACCTACTTTATAAAAGTGGTATTTTCAACCACAGAATGTAAAAATCACCCAGACAAAAAGATGTATTTTAACATTCTGAGTTCAGGCATACTAAACTCGTTTTTCTACCTTGTTCCCTGGGTCAGGTAGAATTATAATTGGCTGTAATTCACTATCAGGACATGCCACACACATTAGGGCATGCCCCGCCTTTCACATACAGTGCACCCTGCTCACAGGAGTACCTTGGGCCTACCTTAGGGGTGACTAATATGTAGAAAAGGGAAGGTTTAGGGCCTGGCAAGTGGGTGCACTTGCCAAGTCGACATGGCAGTCCCAGAATGCACACAGGCTCTGCAATGGCAGGCCTGAGACATATTTTACAAGCTGCTTCTGTGGGTGGCACAATCAGTGCTGCAGGCCCACCAGCAGCATTTGACTTACAGCCCCTGGGCACACATGGTGCACTGTATTAGGGTCTGACAAGTAAATTAAACAGCCAATCATGGAGTCACTAATCCATTACAACAATGTACAATAAGGAGCACTGAATAGCAGTGGCAAAGTGCCCAAAGCATCTAGACTAGCAAAAACACAGAAGGCAACAGCAAAAAATGGAAGGGAGACGCACGCCACTGGTGCCAGGTCTAACATTTCTGTTGACTGATGATCCCCCTTACACATCTCAATGCAGATAATATACAAGAACACACCCAATTTTTACAGAGCATGGAAACATTCAGGTGACACTCACTGGTAGCATTGGGATCTCTGAAGCACTCCACCTTGCCACAGCTGTATGAGTGCGGTCCACCTTCAAGACAAAAAAAAACATGGTGCATTGCTCTGTGAATGCTATACATGTACACTGTGTACATATGAAGCACAGTACATTGATTTCACAAATGGCTGGTATAGCCTGTACATTGGACATGGAGCACATGGCAAAGTGGAAATGCCCTCATGATAGACATATATATGCCATGTTGCAGTGTTTTCTGATAATACCAGGCACATCACGGATCTGGTGCACAGAGTGGAGCAAAGTAAAAAACATTACCTTGCTACATGGTGTACGGGTGCCTGGCTTTGAAGGTCATGTGAACAGACCAATTAGAGAGGCCACAGGCTGCATAGTATGAGATTGCTGGGGGGATTCTCAAATCAATATGGGTTCTGAACAATGCTAGATACATCAGACAGTACCCATGCTTGTTTTTCCTATTCATTTTGCTCCTTACATGTAACTTGTGCACTGGAAGTGAACAATGATCATACAAGCCCTGTACAGACTCATCAAGGAAATTTGACCATTTTTCAGAAAAGACATGTATGTGCAGCATTGTGGCCTGATGAACTGAGAGTGCACTCCCCCGCAACATACATTACGGGTGGCCCCCACAGTTTGAAGTCAGTAAACACCTAGCAGGCCAGGTGACAATCCGCACTGCACAGTGCTGAATGGGTCCCACAGCATCTATAAGCCTCCCCTGCACTGCATGGTCTGTTTTGGCTATAGTAGTGTCCCCGTGAACAGGCCCCTGAGGCATGTTCTGCTCATTTAACTGAGTTACCCTGTATCATGCCATTATAGCCCAAATACATATCTGGCCGTTCCTTTCTAAAAAAGCAATTAAATATGTTCTCTAAAGCCACACAGCTACAAGCTTATGGAATATAGGGACTTACCGATAGGACCATCAGCTTCAAATCCCAGGTGATTGAGGAGATCTGCCTCCCGAATGACCAAATTTGCCCATCTTTGATTTAGTTGGTGTATCATACGCTGTACATTGAACACACAGCGTATGTGGTACCGCACCTTCTCCCAACGTTCCCGCCTGCCTCGTGTAGGGTAGCCTTGGCTCATCCTACCTCCACTCCCAATCATGTTGGGTAGGTAGTGGACCAGCAGCCACAGCAGGCCACCAAACTCCTACTACAACAGATTTATGGCTCTGTCCCTTCCTGATATCTTCCTAACCAAACTACCCATCCTTAAGTATAACACAACAGACACTTCCCATTCCCCCTACCCCTAAAACTACACACCCCTAAATGGACGTACACCCAACAATATACTGAACAAAACAATACAAAATACAACTAACTGACACATATAACAGTTTAAATAAGCAACAGTGACAGCAGAGGCACAAACAAGGCCAAAAAAACTGTATATTTCACAAGACCACACAACACCTCTACCAGCCAGCAGACAAAAAGACTAAGTGAAAGTGAAAGGGACTTCACACTTCCTGGTTTGCATCATGGATGAGCCATTGCATCTTTTCCTGGGTGGATGCGCTATTTTTCCTACTAAAGCGTCAGTTTTCCCACCAAAGCGTCATTTTTTTCTGAAGCATCACTAGAGAAATAGCCAATGCGTGAGTTACACACAACACATGACAATGCACAATGCATTGTTTTTGACGCTTTGTCATTGATCCTTTGCTTCTGCATGTCGCTCTGGGTACAATCTGTCACGTGATTGGTGAGTATGTGTAGTGCGTGGGATCGTAAAAGAAAATGTGAGATGGTTAAAAATTATCTGGCTATTGGAACGAAAATACTTTATTGTCTTCCCTGGCTGAGAATAGTAAAAGTGGGGAGGTGTAGATGGTGTACTATAATGAGTCACCTCCTACAAGGTCGACATGTTTCAGAAGCCATCCCCTTGGCTTTCTTCCTCAGGACCAAAAAAACGATCCCTGTTACACCTCAATGGGTGATAGAATAAATGTACATATACCTGATAGTCACAAACACTGTCCTTTGTTCCCTGTTATGGGAGTAGAAAATATACCACTTGTATATCTTAAGAACCTGAAATCATTATCAATATGTATTGCAGTTTGTATTATGCTAGCATTGACGTAGATATCGCGTAGTAGGCATTTATTGTTCACAGAAATTGCACTCTGTTGCAAATGATTGACACATTGTCAAATATGATAATGGCCATACTTGAATATCGTACTATCTGTCTGCATTCCTAACAAAGGATGTTTTACAGACGCAATACACATTCAGTGAGTGACATACACTGGGTGCTTCAGCCAGTCTAAACTGTATGTAGCATCCAGCTCACAGATTGACTGTTTAGATATAAAAGGTATGATGCTTGGCCTATAGGTCTCCTGTTCCTATACGCATGCCATAATTTAACAGACGAAAACAACAAAAGACCAACATTTCATGTTGTGGTGCACACACATATGCTGTCTGGGCATGGTGTCTGGCACTATATGTGTGGCACATGCAGAAAAGTGTTTGGAAACCATAGTCACCTATATTAAGATCATCACAAGGCCAGCTTGCGTAGGCCAAACAACTGTGATGACTTCCAAGTAGATAAATGTTTACCATTGCCATGCATCACATCATTCCCCAACAGAGATGGCTTACGTGAATTTATGATGTATATAGGCATTCACACCAGATGGTCATATGTACATTTATTTCTAGTATACTCCACTCAAACATGGAATGCCTCTGGGCATCGCATGGATGATATCACAGGTAGTTTTACCGTGACAAATATTTGCCCTATTAGCTTATCTTTGTGTTGTTTTTTTATCAACACACATAGATGGAGCTGTAGGAGTCACAGCATTGTTTTCTTAAGGGTAAGACAGTTACACGGTGACAGACATTCCTGCATGTAACAGTTGCATCCTTGAATAATGGGGAAAGGGTGCCTGCATTGCCCAGAGGTGGCCATCCCAAGCCTCGCAGAGGTCAAGTACTATCATGTTGGATGCATCAGCAAATCATGCAATCTGCTTGCAAACATAGCAGTGGTACAGATGTACTATCTGTGCAGCACTGTGTGACCATTGCCAAAGTATGAGCCTCTATATCCAATCTCAGGACGTCATGTAGAGAATGCAGTGGTCCACATATGTAATAGCAAAAGCTACTGCCTCGTAATGACCCCCTCAAACACACTCTGTGTAGTGGCCTAAAACATGCCGGGGTTATGTTGTGTTACCCCTGTGTTGTTTAATGGGGCACAATGTTACCATGACTGTGATGTACAATGTACAAGATGATGGAATTGACACATGACGTATGTGTTACTCAATGTCATCGGTAGTAGCAGTATGTTTCCTCTGAGGCACAGCCTTTGTGTGTGCCTCTTGGTCCAGGTTACAGCATTCCCTGACACAGGCATATGTAATGATACACACTCAAACTACATTTCACCTTGGGGTGACTATAAGTTAGTGGCCAGCTCGCTCTTCTATGCACTTTTAAAAATAGGTCAGAAAGAGAGACAACTCTTACTATGCAGACCAGTCTTTCAATCCCATGCCCTCCATCTTACCATGTCCACTGAGTTTGTGGGTAAGCACATACAGGTTAATCAGCCTTTCTATCGACGGGTATTCCCACTCCTGACACCTCTGTATTAATCAAGTGTTCAGATATTTGCATGTTACCTATTCAATGTGACACTGCTCTGTCTATTTGCTGAATGTACATTGTCATCTGCTCATTATGTAATGGTTACAGACCTTTGTTCCTCATAGCACTGCTTTGCTATGCATGGCAATTGTATTCTATCTCTACTGTAGCATGATATGGTTTATGTGACAATGTAGGCAGTACATAGTCCACATGTCGTGTGTTATGTCTGAAGCCACACAAGTAAGGGGAGAGGATGTAGCCTTACAATTAGAGCAGCCAACCTCGAAGCTGGGGAACCGGGTTCTAGTCTCGGCAAGAACGCTCAACATCCTATTATTCTGGGCAAATCCCTTAATCGCTCCGTGCCTAACAAAATGAATGTGTCTGTCCGTAACGAAACTGGTGCTCATTTAAAGCGATCTGATACCCGATGTCTCGGGTCTAGTTCGCGCTATATAAAACTAAATAAATTCAAAACATAAATAAAATGCATGTATGCACTCTTTATAAGTGACAGATGTTACATGATGGCATCACACAAGGACTTTGTCCATGACAAATGTCACTCATGATCTCTAATGGTGTCTGCAACAGGAGGAGTTCCTGCATTCAATCTGCATGGTGACACATTGCTGAGACACAATACATTTTGTAGATATTCGCAGGACTGGTAGTTTGTGGTTGGTGTCATCTGATGTACACTTTACTGCTGCACAACACAGCAAGGCTGCTAGCTGTGGAGATAAGCACTGCTCAAGTGGAGACTGACATTCAGCCTGGACAGGGAAATGTAGCATGCCTTGCTTGTCCCTCTGATGCAGTACACAGTTTCACCTAGCATTTCTGTATATATGCAATTGATAGATGTGTGGCATGGGCCCATGTTGCTCAACAGGTCAGATGACATGACTGTAAACATTTGAGGCCTACTTCTAGTTGAAGAGAAGTGGCTGAGTAGATGTCTACTGGCACTGGGACATGAACACAAAGACAAAGATGAGATTCTACCTAGGTTCTGCTCCGCGAAGGAAACTATCCATAAGCTTCACTGGCTGCCTTTGGCTCAAAGGATCGAGTTTTAGACTCTATGCCTTTCCTTTAAGATCCTTAAGCTGTCCTCCCCTCCGATCCTGGAGCATCTTCTCACCTCTTACGTTCCCTCTCGCTGTTTGAGGTCATCTGGCCAAAATCTAGCAGTAGTTCCACGGTTCAAGCGCTGCAGAGCGGGAGGGCGCTCCTTCGGCTTTCTGGCGGCTAGGCTTTGGAACTCATTACCCGCTCATATTCGTGCCCTTGATGACCTGTTTATGTTCAGGAAGGCTATCAAAACGTATCTTTTTCCCTCTGGCTGCAGTTTCACTACATAGGTTATCATTTTCTTCGCTGCCTTCCCCTTCTTCTCCGCTTTGTTGTTCTAGGTTTTTTCATTCTGCCTGTCTGAGCGCCGGGACGCCCCTTCACTGGGGCAGCTGCGCGCTATATAAGAACGAATAACATAACATAACATTAAAACATTTATTTAGCGGTTGAACATTCATGATATGGTAATTATTGCTCCATCCTCCTCCTCCTCCATTGGGTCCTGCTGTTCCCCATCCCAGGTGACAATCGTCCACACACCTATGATGTGCAGAAGAGCACAAAAAATGTATCATCTTGCACACTATTGGGGGTGAGTAGAGCAATCTCCCCCTGACATGTTGAGGTATCAGAACCTGGCCTTCAGCAGATCAAAGGTTTGCTGTAGTATATACAATATTGCAGGTCTTGCAGAGTGCCTGGTTGTAGTTCCTGTCTGGCTCGGTCTGGGGGTGTGCATATTGGGTCATGACCTATGGCTGGAGACCATATCCTTGGTCAGCTGGAATTTAAATGATAGGACAACTGTCAGTGCTTTTGCTCACTGTTACAGATACATTCTGGTTCATGTGTGGTATATGCAGTCAATTGGTCATACACATTTCTAACGGTATTTCACAATGTGTGTTACTCATAGAGTTGGTCAAAGGTGTACAACTGTCTCCTACATTACTCTGTGTAATGGCAAATGCTGAGCATGTGGTGAGACATTGTATACTTCTACATCCTGACTTATATGTTGATCATGTAGCTTTTTGTGATGGCTATTTGGAGATGGCCCTGGTCACTCCATGTTAGGAGCTCCCACTACATGTGTGAAGTGACACATTGGAGATCAGATAATTGCCTAGTTGGTCCTCCCTAGGCAGGTTGTGACATGACTGACATAGTTTACACAGACATATGTCCATGGTAAACCACAGGTGATGTTGGTGGCCTACATGATTTTGGCACAGGCCTTCCATGGTACACTTACTTGCCCATGTGATATTGGGCCACGCGTGGTGCTGTTCACACATATCACATGGATTGTTACGCTATTCATTGCCTCCCTTCCACAATTTGTTTTTTGGCATAACAGTCGTCATGGTGCACTGTGCTTCACACATATGTTTTGCAATGTGGGTCATGTTCATGTGGAACAAACTGATGTTGTCAAGAGGAGCTGTTTACCACATGAGTAGCCAAAATACATTTTTCATTCAGATGTATGTATAGGAGTCTTGTAGGGGATTGTGTAGCTGTCTGCCTTGCATTGATTCCCATAGATGTGGGACATCCATGGTGAGATTGGTGTCCTGAGTACACGGTGTTACCTTGTCCAGGTTGGACATTATTCTATGTTGACGATTTTAAGTTTCTTGACATGTGTGAGTTGGGAGTTTGCTTAACACATGTGGCATGGTGCATGTATGGGGAACACCACTCATACTAATGGCCTGATCTGCTCCGACAGACACAGAGACGGGTATTAGGTCATCCATTTCTGACTTTTAGTGGGTCTGTTAGGTTTTTGAGTTTTGCTTACCTACAAGTAGGCCATTCCCCTATTGGCCATTCTGGAAGCGTGTGTTTATGATGGAGTTCCTGAAGATGTATGCGTCATGCACACTCCCTGGGTATTTGGCCAGCACGTTTGTGAAAATTCTCCTGATGGTCCACGATGGCCTGGACATTGATGGATTACGTGTGCTTCCGGTTCGTGTAGAGATGGGGTGTTGCCGCAAGAGGAACCAGTTGCACATGTGTGCAGTCCATGGCACCTAACACATGAGAGAAACTGGCAATGGCATAGAACCCTTGCTTGGTCTCCAGCTGGAGTTGTTGTGTGTTGGGGAAGAGGAGGTGCTGGGGTGTTGGGCGGATGATGACGTCCAGGACAGAGGGTAGGAAGGCTGAGAAAGATGGCTGGGACATTCCATTAATTCTGGCTGTCAATCTGGAATGAGCCAGATGCCAGCATGTGGAGGACAGCCATGAGCTTGACCTGTGGTGGATCTGGGAGATGGTGGCAGGATCCTTGGCGCTATCTGGTGTAGAAGTTAGACAATGAACTCCCTCCTGAGCCAGTAGTAGGTGATGACCTCATCCTCCCTGAGATCAAGGGTAGTCTGCTGCCGATAAAAGTGCTCCCTTCTCCTGCGATGCCTTCGTGGTAGCGGGGTAGGGGTGGGCGGGATGAGGTTGTCTCCTAGCACCTCCCAACTGCAAAATTAGCACCTCAATGGCGTAGATGAGCTTGCCACACTGTTCTTTCTTGCCTTTTTTATATACCATCGCCAATGTGTCATTTCCTACGCCTTGGTTACCGACACACAGGCATTTGACACATTTCAGCCTCAGCGCACCACGTCCCGACAGCATTAGTTTTATGCTAAGTTTAGCTTGGGAATTCCAACCTTGCATTTTTTATTTTAGGCATCCCGCAGCTGCTTGTAAAGAAGCTATATTCCAAGTGATGCATTTGCATAAGTGTCACCTTGTAAATATGGTGTACGACCTGCACCGCTGCATCAAACAGTTTAACGCAATGGCAGCGCGGCTCACTTGTAAATGAGGCCCTAAGCCTAGAGGATATCACTGAGTTAGGTTAGGAGATCAAAAGTAATGTATATGCTTGATTCAATTATAGTTAGCCAGGACTGAGTTTTACATGATACAAACAGGTTGTTTGTAGATTTGGTCCCCCACACTACAGCTTGTGGAATTTTTTCACTCTATATTAACAAATGGTATTGATGCCAATGTTTTGCTCAGCGTTTTTTTTTGTTTATCGAATTGCTTATTACGTACTACATTTCAGCCTTGACCACATTCTAAACTTGCCTGCCATAAGAAATTTCACAACTGAAACAGTAAATATAGAATCACATGACAATAAAAAAAAAACTTGGAGGATACAACAGCTTACATTACAGAATTTGCCGCTATTGAACAAACAGAGCTGCATTTAAACTGATAAAGTGCGATTCTTTACCTGTGGAACTAACAATACTAACAATACTATTTTTAATTCTCCACTGAATACATTTTATTTGCCAGTGCAAGGCAGAGTCATGAGCAGATTATTACAAAGATTACACCCAAAAAATGTCCAACGTTTTATACCAAATATGTTTTCTTTCAGGGATTAAGGTTAAATATTTTAAATGAAAAGTCAAAATAAAACCAATCATTGGTAAATACATTAGGTTTCGCCTATTTTTATTCTTTGAAGTTTGTATAGAGCACAGCTACCCCCAACGGAGGTGTCCCGGCGCTGAGGCAGTCGACTGAATAGAAGGGAAAGAAGCTAGATATAGTTGAAAAGCCAGGTTTTGAGGGCACGATGGAAAGTAAGCTCCGTCTCCGATAAGCGGATGGATAGTGGTAAGGCGTTCCAGAGGTTAGCCGTCCTGACAGCGAAAGCTCTGCCGCCAGTCCTTGCCTTGCGAAAGCGGGGAGAGACAAGGAGACATGGATGGTTGGTTCTCAGGGTACGTGCGTGACGGTAATGTTGGAGTCTGTTTCTCAGATAAACCGGGCCCAGTCCCCAGGTTGCTCTAAAGGCCAGAGACAGGGCCTTGAATTCAATGCGCCTGATTACGGGTAACCAGTGCAGGTATCTTGCAGATATTTCTGGCTGCAGCGTTCTGGTCCATCTGCAGTGTGCGAGTCAAGCAGGCGGGGAGACCCAAGTAGAGACTGTTGGCGTAGTCCAGGTGAGATGTAATAAGTGCATGGACTACAGTTCTACGACATTCTGGTGGAAGAAAGTGGAGGAATTTCTGCATAATGCGTAGCTCCCAAAAGCCGGAGGAGGAGACTTGCCTGATTTGGGCTTTACATGAGAGCTCATTATCGAATCTGAACCTCAGGTTTCTTGCCGAGTCAACCGGTACTGGGGGAGGGTTCACCTCCTGAGGCCACCATAATGGCGGGAGGGGAGGGGACTTCTGATTAAAAAAAGAGGACCTCGGTTTTATCCGAGTTAAGTTTGAGGCAATTCAGTGTCATCCAAGCTGAGATGTTACTCAGGCAGCTTCTGAAATTAGTGAAAGCATTGTCCGACTGATCCTCGAAGGAAAACACCAATTGGGTGTCGTCTGCGTAGGAGACCACCCTCACCCCGTGGGATTCAACCAAAGTCGCCAGAAGTGAAAGGTAGGCATTGAAAAGGAGAGGCCTAAACTTAAAATTGATAATAGATAAATACTGCATTGCTCGCTCATCCCCCGTTTACCTAGCTTTTATGGATCTTTCATCCGCATTCGATCTTGTGAATAGATCCAAGCTATGGTTAACTCTCCTGTCAAATGGTCTCGATGCCACTCTTGTTAGATTCTTAGCCTATCTCCATACTGACTTGAAAGCTCGGGTACGTATTGGTATGGGCGGAGAGGTATCGGGAGCCATTAAGATAGGGAGGGGGGTGAGACAGGGGTGCGTTTTAGCACCCCTGCTGTTTATCATTTATATTAATGGCCTGTCCAACTGTTTAAAGAAAGCTACCCCCGATGTCCCAATCATTTTAGGAAATCCCTTGCCCGTACTTTTATATGCAGACGACGCTGTCCTTTTGGCACGTACACCAAACGCCTTACGTCTGCTTGTACATAGTTTTGTAAATTTTATGGAGGGACTGGATTTAAAAGTTAATTTTAAAAAGTCTTTTATTATGCCTTGTGGGCCGGGCAAAAGGAAACTCGGCACTATTCAAATTGGAACAGATAAACTCGAATCTGTCCATAAGTTCCCTTATCTGGGGTTGGTTTTCGCTGCGAACGGCTCCTGGAGTGGGCATGTGGCCCACGCCACGAGCAAGTTCTCGAAAGCCAACAACTCCGTCCTGAGTCTCCCACGCCCTAAGAAAATCGCCGCCACTAAAGCTATTGTTCAAATTTTTAAATTACAGTGTTCCCCTGTTGCTACGTATGGAGCCGAAGTTTGGGGATCGGCCAGCAGCATTGGTATTCAAAGAGAGGAAAACCGTTTTTGCAGGAAACTGCTGGGAGCACCAATTTCCTCTTCCAATTTCATCTGTCATAACGAACTTAACCTCCCATTCATAAACGACTTTATTAAAGCAAGACCAGCACTCTTCTGGATCAGAATCTGGAGGAATGAGGCTGCTGCCCTTACGCAAAACATCATTAGGGACTGCCTCAATAGTGATAATGGCATACAGATCCCCTGGTTTAAAGAAGTTTTTAAAATATTTAATGAAATTGGAAGAGGTATTTTGTTTACTGAGCCAACGGCTATTGAACCAAAGGACAAACATGAGGTTCAAAAGGCACTCTATGCACTTTATCGTAATGAACGGCTTGGAATTGAACTACAGAAATCAGGGGTCAAAAAATACATTGGTAATGGTCTCTGTATGCAAATCATGCCACCCTACCTATCACTGCCTATGTCAAATTGGGAACGATCTCTACTGTTTCGTCTAAGGGCAGGTACTGTTAAATTTCTGCTCTCTTTTCCTCTGGGGTATCAACACCATACTGTCCTTACCCCCTGCCCCTGTGACGGTACAAGCACTCAAGATGATTTGCACTTTCTGTTTTTCTGTAAATATTATGTGAGATATACCAAATGGCTTTTAACCCCATATTTTAGAAAGCTCAGACCTCTTACACTTCAGGAATCCTACATGCTGCTGCTCACCCTGGACAATGATGAACTGACATTTCGCACTAGCACTTTTCTAAGACTAGCCATACGTGCACGCAAGACTATGGAAAGTCCTTGTAATCAGATTCAGTCAAAAAATACTACTGCTAAAACCTTATAAGTTAATGGAATTTACTGTCTATCCTCTGTATGAATTGCTTTGTTACTATGAAATGTAAATTATTTAACTGTTTTGTATTATGTGTATGTATATGTTCTTTGATGTGTCGGTACTTTTATGAATTTTAACAAATTCGAATAAAGGTCTTTTGAAACTTGAAACTTGAGAGGGCTCAGTGCGGAAACCTGGGGAACCACGCAGAGCAGGGGTTTCTTGGCAGAGATGAAAGGGCAGAGAAAGACTTGTTGTGACCGGTTTGCCAGAAAAGATCGAATCCAGGACAGAGCCATACCCTTAATACCCAGGTCTCTTAGTCTGTCAATGAGAGTGGCCGCGGACAGGTCGAGCAGCATAAGCATGGCTGCTTTGCCCTGGTCGACACTCTCGGATACTTCGAGAAGGGCGGTCTCTGTGCTGTAGCCAGCTCTGAAGCCGAATTTGGAGTCATGGAAAAGATTCCTAGATTCTAAATGACTCAACAGTTGCTCATGAACTATTTGTTCGAGGATTTAAGCCGGTGCCGGGAACAGGGAGATGGGTCTGACGTTTTTAAATTCAGGCAGGTCGGCATCTGTTTTTTTAAGGATTGGCAGGAGGTAGGCTTGTTTCCACACTCCAGGGAAGATTCCTGAGCTCAGAGAGGAGTTCCAAATTTGATTTAACGGAATGTTAATGCATGGTGTCAAAGGGGAAGGATCACCCAGTGACCTGGATTTACAGGATAGTAATTTTTGCAATGAATCAGCAAGAGAAAGCAGGTGGAATTTATTTAGCATGTCATTATTGTCGGCCGAGGTAGTGAGCTCAATAGTAGTCAGAGGGGAAGTAAAGGTGCTGTAGATAGCTAGAATTTTGTCTTGAAAAAAGTCAGACAGACCAGTGCAGAGGGAAGCAGTAGGGAGAACCATACTGGCAGTGGCAACAGGCTTTACCCAGCCTTGGACAATTTTAAAGAGAGTTTTTGCTGAGTCGCCAGCAGAGCTGATCTGATTGGATTAATAGTCTTTAATGGTGTTGCGCTTAAGTTTGTGAAAGTTTTTTAGAGCTTTCCTGTATGCCAGTTTGGCAGAGGGGTGATAGGATTGTCTCCAGGCGCGCTCTATTTTTTTTACACTGACTTTTCTCAGTGCGAAGTTAAGGGGAGAACCAGGGGCTGAGGGTCTCTGCCTGGTGGAGGTGATCGATCTGAACGGGGTAACACTGTCTAAGGCTTTGGACATCCACTGCATCTATGTCGGGGTTTCCTGACAGCTGGAGAGATGTAGTAGCAAATGCGGGTGTCATGCTTTTACTGGTGACGTTGCGCCACATTCTCCTTTTCCCTAGGGGTAGGTGTGGTCTGGAGATAGGGTGGTTGAGTTCCAGAGTGAAAAGTATGAGAAAATGGTCAGACCAGGTGAGCGGTAAAGGGGGCGCCGTTTTTAGATTGGGTTGTTCGTAAAAATAAGGTCCAGAGTATGGCCTGCTATGTGCGTCGGGCCGTTAACTAGCTGTGTGAGGTTAAGGCCATTGAAAGTTTCGGCCAGTTGACCGACTTTGGTTCAGTTGTCGTTCTCCATATGGATGTTAAGATCGCCTAGAATCGTAAGCCAGGCGTGCTTGAGCAAAAGATCAGCTGCAATGTCATAGAGTTCTAGCAGATGAGAGGCCAGAGAGTTGGGAGGTCTATACACTAAGTCGTCGGCCATCAAGAGGTCTGAAGCAATTTTAACAGAAAAGAACATGGCTTCGAGAGGCCCTAAGTTAGTTATCTTTCTGTAAGAGATTACCCAGCCAACTCGAAGAATCACCGCCACCCCACCCCGGTTTTGTTTTCCAGCTCTGTTAACCCCAATCAGCTGATAGCCAGCCAGAATGGCTAGTGCAAGGTCAGGATTTGAGCTATCGTTAATCCAGATTTCGGTGAGGAACGTTAGACCCCATGTATTCACTTCCAATGAAAGCCAAATTTCATCGGTGTGTCTTGGAAGAGATCTGCAGTTGACCCGGCATGCCGTTAAGAGGGGAGTGAGTCCGGGCCAGAGTAGTGGGGGCAGGATTCGTGGATGGAACAACTATAGGTGGCGGAGAATCAGGCATAATAGAGTAATGACAGAGGTTGCAGGCAGACTGAAGGTAAGGACACATACAGTCAAACCTGGATGTTCAGTCACAATTCAAGGCATTCAACTTTAGGAGTTGGTCCCTGGACCAGTATATACGCCCTCCAGGGGAGCCGCAGGCAGCATGGCTGGCGCTGGCCGTGGTCCGGAAGCAGACCAGACGCGGACAGGCGCAGACAGGCTTGCTGCAGCCCATTTAAATATTCCCCCATGAGACGGGAAGCTAGAGCGGTGCCCCAAGATGCGCCGCTGACGGCCTACAGTGAATTTCCTGTGAGGGAGGGTCAGGAGTGGAGAGCCTGCTCCTGATCGAGTGAAGTGAGCCTGAGCATTTCACAAACAAATTTAAATTCACACGAGTAAGTAGAGATTTAAGAAAACATCAAATTCATGCACATTAAGTGAAGTTAAATATATAAAACAAAAATACATGCTGTTTTTAAAAGAAGTAGCCGGCACCCAACGGCAGTCGGCACCCTATGTGAATAATAATAAGCTGTTTTTTGTTGCAAGTTGTAGCTTGCTGAGTAGTTGTACAATGTTACAGAAAGTCTGTTAGAGTGTTATGACTTGTTTATGTACGAAAAGAGAATATATTGTGCTGACACTAGTGGTATAGTGCGGGTTAGTAATAGCAACATTTTGAAAAATGAAATGAAAGAGGGAAATAATAGAATGCATTGATGTAATAGCAATATTATGTGTTTAGTGGAGTTCTGACACCTTCTGGGCCAGGTGCCACTGCACCTGCTGCAACATTCAAATCATACCCCTAGTGCCTACAAGATACCTGCATTTGTAACTGCCTGTTTACTAGTAAAAGTTAGCAATATTTGGTAATTAGCCGAGTTATGACAACTTTTAGCCCCAGTGCCACTGCACCTGCTGCACCATTCAAGTCATGACCCTATTCCCTGTAAGGTAAGTGCACTTGTGACGACTGCCTGTTTAGTAGTAAAATATTGCAATGTTTGGTGTTTAGAGGGGTTCCTAGAGCTTTGGGCCCCAGTGTCACTGCACCTGCTGCACCATTGAAATCATGACCCTAGTGCCTGCAAGGTAACTGGACTTGTGACTGTCTGTTTAGTAGGAAAATATGAAAACATACATTTGAAAATTGGAGCCCGGGAGGTAAGGTGAAGAGCATAGGATGTTTTGTAAATGAAATGTTGGTGACAACATTGTTCATGTGTATTGTAAGCCTTTAAAGCATGTTAGTAAACTATAGAAATGCATAGGGAAAATTTGCAGATCACACAGTTGAACGTGCAGAATAGAGCAGGTGCATATTGACCCAGTAGTATATGCTTTTACTTTTGTTGTGTGTATGTTAGCATTTTCAATCAGGTGGTAGTTGTGGAACAGAAAACCGGCCAACAATAAAACGTAATTATTTTCAAATGCTGCAGTTACTGGTTTCTTTTTCATTTGTTAGTAAATGTTAGTGGTTTGTGTTATTTTGGGCTTTTGTGATTATTGTGTCTTTTATACGTATTTGTTTGAAAAGCTGTACAACTTTGTAAGTAAAGGAATAAGTTTTAAGGTAATAAATGTTTGCAACACGATGTAATATTAAATTCTGGGGCCTGAATAGTACTTGGTACCAACATATAATAACTTAAGCATTTGTTGGGCTTCATAAAGTCAAGAACAATTATTAAAGGCACAGTGTTAGAAGGTGGAAGGGTTTTCCGTGAGAACAGATCTTATCGCATAGTTTAACAATCCTTGAAGTCTAGACCATGATTTGTAATTACTCTGTGGCAAGTGGCCTAACGCAGCATATGCGATGTTTACAGTGTAATGTGGAAAGTGAAAGCCGTGCTGGGTGCCACGAGAAAATGCGTGCTGCCAGAGAAAGTAATAAAAATGTGCGATGAAATAATAATAATGTAGCGTTGCCGCATACATCTTTGTTAGAAATGGGATTTCTGGTTGGCTAGGGCTTGCGCCAAAGCCAGGCAGAAACCACCACTCTAGTCACGGCAAGGAAGTTACACGCCAAAGATAACCCCTCCTCACCCCCTTGGCACGAGCAGTCAGGCTTATCCCGGAGGCAATGTGTAAAGCGTTTGCACACGCACACAGCAACAACACCCCAGGCACACCACAAAAGGAACTCCACACAAGGTTATATATAAAAATAGCCTTTGTATTATAATAAACACATTAGATCATAATCACATAATATACACTGTGCCAACTGGCACTGGGCAGTATCTACAGGGGATTATATACACGACAGGGCCAATTGGGACACTGTCAGAACAATCACAAATGTAAATTAGCAAATGCAGAACATATACTAACTGTAGCACAAAATAATCAATGTAGAGCATAACCAGTAACTACTGGTGAAATACTGAACTGAGGCCTAGATCCTGCAACGTAAATCTCACTATGCAATAATCATCACATTAGGCATAAAATACATGATGCGCCAACCTCATAAACACTAAATCACATTAGGCGTAGGTATCACCAGCATAGACACATTACGCCGTAATCATGGCCTCACACACTGAAATGGACGCCAGGCCAACTGGCCTCTCACAGGGGCTCCCAATGCCCAATGTTCAGAATGTCAGGGCGTAGGTAGGGCTACTCAATTAACCCTAGGGCCACAGAAAGAAGTAAAGCCAAGGTGCACAATTGTACCACCTAAACGTGGCAGCTGCTCACTAATTGCTGGGCCGCTGGGAAATAAAAAGATGGGCACGGCATTCTCTGTCCCCCGAGGGGACTCTAACCAAATAACTGTGCCCCCAAACGTTGCAGCTGCCTGCGCTCTCGCAGGGCAGCTGAATGTAGCAATTCAACCTCGGGCACCACTGTGCCCCTGACCCCTCACTGGGGCCCTACGAATAAATTATGGGCACCGTTGCAGCTGCCCGCTGCCAGGTGGGGCAGCTGGTAAAAATGGCACTGGCCCCCACGGGTTGTCAGAGCCCCTCTCGGGGACTCTAAAGTAAAAATATCCCCCACGTTGCAGTTGCCCGCTACGGCGGCGCAACTGAAGGTCAGCAAAGTACTGGGGCGTTAGAGTCCCCTCTGGGACTCAGAACTAAAGGAAAGAACTGCCAAAACGCTGCAGTGGCACGCAACTGTGGCGCCGCTGGGAAATCAAAGTAAGGAGGGGATATTAGGCCTCAAGGATCCCCACCGTAGCGCGGGACGCGCTGGCGCTAGAGATCACTCTTCTGTAGGGAAAGGCGGCCAGCCACAGCCCATCCGGACACACCACCCCCTCCCCCCCTCCCCGCCAGTACCAGTACCTTCTGATGTGCGGGGCAGTGGAGACCTCCAACTTGTCTTGATTCCGGGCGGCGCAGCCTCACCTCTGGAAAGCTCCCCTGGCTCGAGGTGCAGTGTTGCTGGCCAGCCAATGGCAGTGCGGCCCTTTGCGTTGAGCCTCAAGGCTCAGGGGCGCCTTAGCCAATGGCAGCGCAGCCCTTGCTACGAGCCTCCAGGCTCAGGGGCGCTTTAGGCAATGGTAGCGCGGCACTCTCATAGAAGCCCCCAGGGCCGGCGGCGGTGATTCCTTCGGAACCCAGGGAACGTTTTTTAGAATGAAGGGGGGCAAAGGCTAGGCCCAGGCAGGCCAGCTCACAGGGCCCTCCAGCAGGGAGGCAGTCCCTTGTGGCGGTTCCTCCTGGAGCCTGGCAGCAGCAGGCCCCCCTCAAGTCAGGAGCAGCAGAGAGAGAACATTTTACATGGGGTCACATCCCCTTTTTATTCACAAATTTCCTTTGTCACCAAGGTGCAGGGCAAGGGGAAAACTAGATGCAACTGGTTCTGGAGTACTTTGTTTTGCTCAGCCCCTCTTCCTATTCACAGGACAGGCTAGGGACATCAGACGCACCACAGGGGGCGGAGCCAGCATTGTGCAGGGAAGGCACAGCCCTATTCAGGTCCCTGTTGCAACTCCTCCCTCCCATCTAGCTGCTGATCTCCCTATTCACCACTGGGCTGACTCACCCTGGCTTCTGGAATTCCCCACACCATCCAGCGCCTGTCAATCACAAGCCAGACATGCACTCCGCATCAGGCAGGCAGACACACAGCATACAGAAATGCCAACTTCTAGAAATGGCACTTCTCCACCAGTCACAATAAATCTGCGCACATCATTGTGCAGCATTTATTCTTACGAGTTCGCATATACTAAACTTGACCCTGCACTCCTCTCACACCAGGAATTACTATGGACACACACATCCCCCATGCATTCCTATGGGAGGGCAGGCCAGTCTCACTAAATGTAACACAGAGCGCAAGCACTTTACACTGGGACACAGTGCTAAAGTGCCTAGGGGCCTAAAACCACTAACACTACATAGGAAAAAAGGCTAGGATAAATGCAAAAAGTTTAGGGGTTAACCTGCCAAAAGGGCCAAGTCCAACAATCTTCAAAAGTACGGTTTCAATATGTGCAGCCAGGTAAAGTAAACAAAATGTGCGACAAGGTTTAAATGCGTGCAGCCAGAGAAAGTAAGCAAAAAAAAGTTCTACACAAAAGTGGATGAACACAGTACTTCGGCATCTGGAACTGATAACAGCCCCCTTTTAAGATATATTAAATACAAGAGATTTCACAAGCACAGCACAAGCGCACTGCAGGCGAAACCTAATTAATCGGAAAGATAATGTGGCAAAGTAATAATCACAAAAAGCAAGAAATGCAATATAACTGAAGAAAATTAGAACGTTACCAGAACCATACTGAAGGTGGAGTAGCACATGGACTCGGTCTGCTACCCTCCTGCTAGATGTAGGTCATACATGCACACAGGCACATGAGTGCCTACCAGTGGTGTATCCGCAGGTAGTAGTTCCAACACAACTGAGATCTTCATACCTATCAGGAACACTGCAGAAGGTCTGCAACGGTGGAGAGTTAGCAGCAACTTTTCTCAAGGAAAGCTGTTTCACCCTCTTCCTCCAGTGGCAACAGCAATCATGGATGCCTCCACTCAATGCTGGTGTTGTGAGGCCTATACTTTTCAGTAAAAACTGTTCATTTCTTGGAAAACAAACATCAGAACTGTGCGAGACTGATTCCATGCACACCATCAGGATATGTTGATCTAAGTCCTGCTAGCTCACAGTGCACCATCCGTACCCCTAACCTGCCGAGGTAACAAATAGATTGTGCAACCTCAGAACATGACAACCCTCACTCCCCAAGGGATGCAGCAGGTAAGTTCAAATATCTTTAATGTCCAGTAAAGAACTTTACACCTTCAGCTTGCCAGTCCTAGGTGCCCCTCTGACAGGGCAGGCACGATACCAACATTCAAAAGCAGCCTCCACCTGAGAGTTCTAAGGTGGAACCAAAGGGGACAGGAGTGGAGGGGGAGGTCTGGAGCGAACCAAAGGGGACAGGATGTAACATCTCCCTCCTGAAGGGAAAAGGAGCGAAAGTAAGGGTGAGAGCAAAAGGAAAGAGCAGGAGAGAGAGCGAGTGAAAGAGAAAGAGAGACAGTGAGGGCGAGAGAAACAAAGAAAGTACAGGATACAGCAAAGGCAGGGGAAGGAAAAGAAGACAGCAGTGAAGGAGAGACTCAGCATGGAGAGGTCTTGCGCAGAAGACCAAAACATAAACGCTATGGAATAATACAGATGGTAACTACGACATTTTGTAATCTTTGTGCCAGCAAGAGGATTGCTTGGGTCTTTCCCCCCTTTTTCCCAGCACTTGCTCAAAATGGGTATTGCTGGTACCCACCACCGTTCCTTCACTAGGAATCAAATTGTCAGGACATGTGGTTATGAGATCCATACACCACATTATTTCTTGATTTTCTCAGGAGCATAGAATTTGTTACCCTTGCTACCTGCCACATAGGGTTTTCTGACCAAGACCCATTGCCCCTGCTTCAAGGACTTGTATTTGGTACCCCACTTTTTGTAATACTCCTCTTTGTACCCTTTTTGTCTTTCTCATCACTATCATCCTCAGCTCTTCCAGATTAATCATGATCTCCTTGTTCTGGAACAGCCAATTGGGAGTCAACTTGGAACCCGCCTTCCTCCCTCTCAACAGTTCAAAAGGAGAGCGCCCCGTGGTGAGGTTGGGTGTGGTATGGTACGACCATAGCATATCTCTAACAGCAGCTTCAATGGGTTTGCCAGAAGCAACAGCTAATTATATAGTCTCTTTTAACATTCTGTTTGCTCTTTCCATTTTACCATTAGCCTTGGGTTAGTATAAGTGCATGCGCCCATGTGCGATGGACATATCGGCCAGAATATCCTTCATTTCATCCGAAATAAACTGTACCCCATTATCCGTAATGATCATCGATAAAATACCTTCCTTGGAAAACACCTCACTTAAAAAATGAGTGAGGAACTTGGTGTTGATCTTGTTCACAAACTTGTGTGTGATCCAGAAGGAATAGTAATCAATGAGTACAAAAAGGTACTTATCCTGAGGTCCCAAGGCATGGATGGGACCAGCAATGTCAAGTCCCAACTTGTTCCACGGAACTGTGGGAACCTCAACGGGAATAAGGGGAATGTGCCTCAGACTTTTGGATTTGTCACTGAGGCTGCAGGCATGGCAATCCCACACCTTCTCCATCCGCTGATCCATATAGGGAAACCAGTACTCTGATCTTAATCTGGCCTTACTGAGACTTCTTCCCAAGTGTCCTTCATGAGTAAGGTTTATAATGTGGCAGAAATTTGATATTACTACATTGCATTTGGGGGCCTTTACTGTCGCCCCAAAATACTCATGTGACTTTTTGGTGTCCAAAACGAACGGAAAACTCAGGTTGATATTAGACTTTCAATTTCTGAACACCCTTCATCGGAATGCCAAATTCAAGACTTTAATTCTAGCCTAGGTTCTCTCAACCCTGGATCAGAGGGATTGAATATTGTCCTTGGACTACAGGATGCATACTTTCATGCCTCTGTCCTGCAGTCCCATAGAGGCCTCCTTTAATTCGTGGTAGGTTAGGACACTTTCAGTTTACCATCCCACACTTCAACCTACCAAAGCACCCATGGTGTTTCACAAAGGTCATGGAAGTGGTTACGGACCATCTTTGCAGGTTGGGGTTACATATATTCCCTTACCTCAATGACTGGCTTAAAACAGGTTCACAATTGTACAAAACAATCCCTAGGAAACTACAATTCTATGTAACAATATCAATGATAATTGCTAAATGATATTCAAGAAAAGCTAAGTGTGCAACTAAACATGACTCATAAAATACTTTTATTCTTACAAACTGTTTAAAGATCTCTGATACAAGACAAATTAAAAGCAACATGCTTCATAATCCAATTGTCTCTGATTGAGATAAAGGTAACATGATCAGACATAAATAATAATATCAATAAAGCACCTGATATTATTTGATACTTTGAATACAATAGTTGCAATTATGAAAACATATTAAGATAAAGCCACAACTGCATCAAAATGAATAACAGCATGTTTAACAAAAATCATTCATTTAGTCAGCAGAGAAAGGAAAGTTTATTTCCCTAATAAATGTATCGGTGCGGAGAGACAAAAGAGGGGTGGCTTTGATCATGGATAGGCCTTTCACCCCATGCTGAGTACTGTGACATTCAGGCTATGATCCAGATGTTTGGGGCTCTTTCCTGTATTCTAGTACATAAAGTTCTGAGACTTCTTGTCCTCTTGATCTTGCTGGTCTCCAATGCCAGTTGCCAATGTCAGCCTCTACAAAGGAACCTCCAACTGCAATGCGCACAGCATTGGGTTTGCCTCTCAGACAATATCTGTATTTCAGAATAGGTTGCCTAGGGTATTCGTTGGTGGCTGCTGGCCACCAGCCTGACTTGTAGGAGGCCGTTTTCCCTATCCCATCTAGTGCTACGAATAGTGATGGAGGAATTAGCTCTGGGCTGCGCTGTCACCTGGGAGAGGTGGAGATCAGGGGCCTTTGGTCCTCAATGGAGAAGAGGATTTACATCAATCTTCTGGAGCTTTGTTCCATTCAGTTGGCCATGAAGGCCTTTCTCCTATAACCAAGGAGAAGTATGTTCAGGTCTTGACAAACAACACAACTGCCATTTGGTACTGCAACAAGTAGGGCAGTGTGGGGTCACTCGACCTGTGCCCTGAAACGCTGTGACCCTGGCTTGACCACAATGGGATCTCTCTGACAGCCAATCAGTTGTCATGCTCACTAGATTCTAGAGCAAACAAGCTCAGCAGACATTATTTGGTGGGTCAAGAATGGTATCTGCATCCGGAGTGTGATTATTGTGTCTATGCAAGGTGAGGGTGTGCCAGGGGTAGATCATTTTGCCACTGCCAAACATGCGTAGTGTTGCTTGTTGCAAAACTGCACTTTAGAGGTTCCACTTCGCGGTTTCTTGGAAGACACAGTCAGACTGTAGATGGACTTAGATTTCTAGTATACCACAGCCACATATGCCCCGAGTTCTGCAGAAGGTCAAGAGAGACTCATCCTGTTAGCTTCAGATTGTGCCACACGGTGTGGCACTCTGACCATCTGAGCCTTAACAGTGGATCCCCTCCTGCCTGCCTCTTCAGGAGTACGTTCTGTCACAGAGACAATGTTCTGCATAAATCGCTACAACCTACATCTCCTTGCATGAAGATTGAGCAGAACCAAGTGAGTGGGTATAATCTGCCTACACAACTAGTGGATGCCATCCTTATGGGATGGTGCCAGCCTACCAAATCCCTTTATTCTGATTGTTGGGCAAAGTTTGTGCCCCGGTGTGAAGACACTCGGGTCAGATGTCCTGTTTGTTTTATCACTGGCCCAGCACGGCTTAGCAATCGGAATTAGTTAAATGTTATTTGTTGGCCTATCTGGCCTTCCTCAATTTGCTCAACCAACCCTTGTAATTCAAGTCACCAGTTGTGACAAATTTCTACAAAGGGCTCATATACATGTTTCCTTCTGTGAACTTTGTTATACACCAATGGGACCTTACTCTTGATGTGCATCCTTTGAAGCCTATGCATTAGACTGACAGCAATTAAGACTATATTTCTCAATTAGGTCTGCTCATTGTAAGTGAGTTACAAGCACTGTCGGTGCAACCTCAGTTTACCACCTTCTTGCCTGATAAATTGGTGCTGTGATCTTGTGTTCCCTTTCTGCTGAAGGTGGTACCACAATCCATGTGGGACAGTACTTTACTTTCTCTGTCATTTTTACTCTGCCACACACCTCTATGGTGGAGAAGTTTCAATGGTTGGACCCAAAAAGAGCTCTTACATAAGGGCTACTGGGTGGATGACCAGTTTTTATCTGTTTTGCTGGTGCTAATAAGGAAAAAACAGTTCAAAAATAAATCCTGGCTAGGAGGGTCATCCTGCCTATAGAAAGAAGCTATGCACTTGCCACAAACAAGCCTCCTGAGGGATTTCGGTCTCACCTGCCAGAGACAAGACCACCTCTAGGCTTTGGCTTGTGGTGTTTCAGAGTTGGACATTTGCCCACCTGCTACATGGGTGTCTGTACACACCTTCACCAGGTACTACTGTCTTAACAATGAAGTCCACACTTAGGGGCATTTCACTAACTCAGTCCTGCAGAAGTTCCTGGTGAGTCTACTCCTCAGATTCTCCACACTTTAGGAGGTACTTCTTATTATCGATTTAATAGGTGAAGAATCTGCAGTTAGAAGATTCAATAAAAAGCAAATGTTACTTGCCTTCAATAATGCTTTTTTGGTGGATACTAGATCTAACCACATATTCCTCACTACTCTTCATCCTTCCAGTTTTGAGTAGTGGACATTTATGGTCCTTAAAGGGTAACAAGCAAAGATATGCCCACTGTCATTCTTGCATACTGTCACAGTCAATCTGTGTCTGAGGCGGCAGTGGAGTTTCAAAGGAAACCCAATGTCAGAACTTAGGGGTAGCGTGTACTAACAACTTCATGCTATCTCACCTAGTTGCTGTATGAGGGCATGTAACTCAATGGCACCACCTACGGGTGCGCTGGAGTACTTTCAATAAAAACTTCTGGATCCAATCTTGTGCCTAAGGGATTTAAAAATGTGTGGTTTCAACAGTAAGATAAAGTATCCACCAGAAAGAGCATTACCGAAGCAAAGTTGTTCTTCTATCAGATCCTCATCACCATTCTCCCTCTACTGATAGGTTAGTGACATTACTAAGGACCCAAAGGGTGCAAATGTGCTTTTACTGTTTTATTGCTGTTGTAAAATTACCCTCGGTTCTTCTCCGCATGCAGCTCCATATATAGTCTGTCATAACTGGGGTGATGCAGTCACAACAGAGTTACAAGTCTATAACTTGCAGCACTGGGGAGCTATTGCTGGGAAACAAAGTTTCCAGATACAGTCTGGTGCCTAGAGGCTACTTATAAGGTGGAGAATCTGGGAGAAAGTGGAGTGTCCCCCAGAAATACCATTACCGAAAGTAAGTTATCCCCTTCAGTAGATGTAAGAAGTCTTGGAAAAGTTTCACATTGACCATGCAGTTTCAAGGGTAGCTTCAGTGAAGTATATGTCAACTTAATTAGACCAAACTATTTGTCAACCCAACCCACTCTAGAAACACACCATTGCCTTGGCGCCCCAGGAGAGAGTCCAAGCTACTGAATGTGTTGGGGCAAAGCATCTTTGCATCAGGCAGTTTGGTATTGTGGGCTTCCAACAGCATTTGCAGCCTCTAGTTTCTCCCACGCCTAATGGAAGTCCCAGCTGTCCCCATTCTGCCAGAACTCAAGTGAAAGTCATTTACAGACACACTGCCAAATGGTATGGATCCCTGTAAGCAGCCAAACCTGAGGGGTGTTTTCGCTGTCTAGGCAGGTGCTCTATGGACTGACATTGTCCTTCATCACAATGCTTTTCTAAGAAATAGTGTTTTACAGCAATGTCCAAGCCTAGCTACTCAAAATACTTTTCAATGGGCATTGCATTCGAGTTCAAGGCGTCTCCCTCGAGTCGTTCAAGCTAAGCAGAGCGAGCACCATGGCTCTTAGCTTGGCCTCATCTGCAAGGTGTTTACATTACAAATACAGGAAGTTGAGAGAACACAACTGCCAATTAAACAGGCAATAAGGGCAAAGACTCAGATTCTGTCCCATGACTTCTGGAACTCTCAGCAGCATCTAAAGTAAGAGCAACTGCTTCAGCAGCAGATTTTGTGCTCTCACAGATATAGGTTCCCAGGAAGAGGTAGGAAGGTAGGGTTCAACCTCCTCTTCCTTCACAACCACTTCAAAACCACTTTAAGTCCTAAAACATTTTGGGCCAGATTTATCATTGTGCTGCCCTGCCCTTGCATCACGTCGCTAGGGCAACCCAATACTTAATTTAGATTTACCAAGCAACACAAGGCCAAATCTGGAGTAACGCAAGGCAGCGCAAGGAGGAGTTCCATGGGTGGAGTCTGGGTCTCCCCACGCAGCCACACATGGATTTTGGCACATATCCAGATTTACAACACTAGTATATCCGGGAATTCATCAAAATGCTATGCCTTTCCAGGGGAGGTGCAACAAGGAGAAATAACTGTATTTCCCCTTGCAGCACACTTAGAAAAAGGAAACGTCTCTAAGGAAGGTGTCCCATCCTGCACACAAACAATCCTGCCTGTAATGCAAGCACCCCTGCACCATGGTGTAAGGGTGCCTTCTTTGGCGCTAGGCTGTACTCAGTGCGTCAGCACAGGCAGATAGAATGAATGTGTCCTATATTGGTAAAAATGGCACATTCCTGCCCTCTCCCTTTCCTGCAGCGCAGCACAGCAAGTTGTCTTGCTGCATCACGTGAAATACTGATAAATCTGGCCCTTTGTATAATGAGACACAGGTCAGGGGATCAGTACTGGCCTTTCATCAAATGTGGCAGATAATAACATCGGACTGTCGGTCTTAAATATTGTGAATTATGATTATTATGATTATTCTTGTCTCTTCTTGAAAAGGTTCCATTCAATACCGGCACATCCCTCCTTCCTTCTCCCACAAAAACATCGTGATGAACTAGATTTGCTTGTGTTTGCCTAAGGGAGAAACAGACTTTGGCTCAGATTTACTACAGCTTTGTGCCAGTGCAACTCTTGCAAGGATATTTACTTACCAGTGCAAAGGTATTTTGCACTTGAAAGATGCCATTTTCTCCATGTAAATAAAGCTTTGCGCTGCTTTGTATTTAAAGGGGCATTACAGTTCAAACACCTGTAGTTTTTGACACACAGTCAGACCGTGCAAAACACTTAAACCTTCTTGAAGCAGGCGCTAACAAGAAGAAATGTATTTATTCATCAAAAAATCCATGCATTTCATGTCTACTGACGTGCACAGCAAGAATTCAGTATGAGGGATTCTTCTATACTTGTCCAGGCATAGAATTTTGTACTGGAAAGGTATGGTTCCAGAACAAATCCTATTCTAGACAGCAAACACTGACCCCGAGGCCAATGCCAGGGACAACAGCTTCAGCGACATATCCTAGTACATATGGCGCTATGCTGTGTTTTCAGCATTGCGTAACACAGCATATTTGGTTGCTGTGCTGACTTACGTGACAAATTAGTAAATTTGCACTTTTGTAGTGAGTACCTCAGGAAGCTGGAAAGCTGGCTATTCTAGAGACTTTCTGTTTCCGAAGTGTTAGGTTCTATTTTATATTTGAGATTTCTGAACAAAGTTTTAGTGAAGGAAAAATTCAAAAGGGGTGTTAAATGGTAGCGGCAGTTTCAGTCGGTATCCTTTCAAGTATTTGCCCGGCGGTAATCGCCTCTCATACCACTCGATAATTTACCAATAAAAGAGGCAGGCGCTGGAGACTGGAAGGCAGGAAACAAGGTTTTATTCCGTCGGAGCAGAACACATCAGATCAGACAGCAAGGTATCGTCACGAGGTGCTCTAACTGCATCTCTGAGACCTGGTCTCTTATACACTGGTTTATTGCTTTATTATACATAGTACATTCTTGAGATTCCCTTGATGTGCGGGGAAATATCCCCTGAAGCCCCGGCTCAGATCCGATCCCACACATGGTTACAGTAGAGGTTCCCACCCTACCCGCAGTGGGAGATGGCTATCGCGCAGCAGGGAATTCCGCTAATTCCCGGGGGTGTGTGCAACCGGCCGGGTCTCAGGGGGTAGGGGCTTTGATTCTACTGTAATCCCTTTGATGTGGGGTGTTTCCCTTACAGTAGGGGCAATAAACTGCATCCGCAGGGCTAGGTGATGGCCTGGGACCAGTTCAGACAATGGGGCGCAGGGGAAGGGGGGTTATCAAAGGAGAGGCATGACCATGTATGGGTTGTCGGTCGGAAGTGGTTCTGTAGCAGGGTCGCGCAGAAGGAGAGGGTTTATGGCCTGTATGAGAGAGCGGGGGTGGCCGGCACGCGGGGGATGCTCGCAGCGCCAGGGGGAAGCGCTGGCGATCGAGAGTGAGCGGGGAGAGAGAGTGGGGTGCCTAAAATGGCGGCCGTGCATTTGCTATGCGTGGCGCTGGGGAGAGGCAAGATGGCGCAGATAATGTTCAGTTTGCACGCTAAATTTCCACAGTCCTCCCTTTTAACATGTCTCGCCAGCTTGCCTAGTTTGGATCTATCCCCATAATACCCCGTACCTCCACCTCATTCAGAGCTTTCATCCGCTCAGTTTCAAAGTCCAAAGTCTTAGGGCAGATGCAGTTCATAAAAAACGAACATAAAGGTGGCAGACACTGAATCCCCAAGCAACATCCACATAGTATCATGATTGGTATGAGGATAAATGAAAACAGCCTCCATCCCCAACCTTTAATAGCGTCCCAAAACCAACTCCCCAGCGACCATTCTTCTTGTTCTTGATGGACCTCTGTGGACAGTCTGTGGAGGTGTTCAATTGCTTTGTAGACTGAGGGTGAGTTATCCGGTATGTAGGTACAACAGCTGGACCCAATGATGCGGCATGCTCCTCCGCGGTCAGCCAGAACCACATCTAGAACAAGGCGGTTCTGGAGAGCCACCAGGCGGACGGCCTGAAGCTCAGCGGTGTTGTTGGCGAGGGCGCCAGCTGTAATGTTCATTGCTGTTTCGACCGCCTGGGTTAAGTGGCGGATGGCACGGCTGTTTGCCATCGGACCCCAGAGCGGAACAAGACCCTTTACTGCGTCCATGAACTGTGCTCTGGTGGAGTCGGTTTGTACAATGTCTTTGGCACGTTTCTGTCGGTGATGGTTTGCTGGAGCCACATACGTCGGAGGAAGGACAAAGGCGATGTAGCAGGTGCCTCCCCAACCTTTCGGGAGCCAGGTGTAGGCCTTAGTACCACACACGAAGTACATATTCGGGGAGGCAACAAAGGAAGGTGGGTCAACTGAGTCCAATGTTCGGGTGATGAGGCAGGAGCTGTGGCCCACCAGCTGTGCCCCCAGGCCTTCGAGGCATACAGATCCAGTGATGTTGATGACGGACAGGGCCACTGTTAGGGTGGCGGCTGTCCGTTTTCGGAGGTAAGAGAAGGTGGGTCTGGCTGGATTGTTGAACACTTGCATTTCAATTCGTTCTTTGGCGGGGATGTCCATGTGAAAGGAAGTGTTCGATCTCAGAGGGCAGAAGAGGGCGGAGGTTCTACCAGTTTTGTTCAGCCAGAACCCATGGTAGAAGTGTGACATGGTTCTGCCGGAAGTGGCATTGTCCTTGTAGCTCTCCTGCAGGAGGATCAGCCAGGCGAGGCAGGAACCATGGACGGAAAAAGGTGAAGGGATGAAGGGGATTGAGTGCCCAGTGGCATGGGGCAGCAATCCACAGATCCAGCAGTTAGTGGCGTTGGTGGCAAGATTGTGTTGGTGGAGTAACTGCACAAAAGAGTTATTCCAGAACTCCTTACGCCTTTCTCGGAGTTGGGGTGAAAGTGAGATCAGATGGTGTTCTTTCGTGGTGGTAGTTTGAACGGTAGTCAGCAATGTCTTATGAGCGGGTGTGCTCTCCTCCATGATCCAGAAGGTGACCACGAGGAGAAGGCAAAAGAGAAGGGAAATGAAAAGTGCTATTGTCTTAAAGCTGTGCATTCGGTCAGTCTTTGAGTTTTTGAAGTGGATCTTCGGACGTCCGGTTGCTTCCATCATCTTCATGTCGGGCGCTTCCATCACCTTCAAGAGACTCGGTAGCGGGCAGAACCACAGACTTTGTTTTAGTTTCTCTCCTGGTGGCCTTTGAGGTGCCTAGGCTACCGTTCTGAGATTTCCACTTAGCCTGTGGTCTGCTTAGCCGAAGTTCTCTCCTTTCGTCGCAAGTTATACCCTTCTTTGGATGGCACAGTGGGATCGGGATATTCAATCAACTCAAGTGTCTCTGTATCCGGGCAGCGGCTCAGGGATGGTCGGTCTTTGTCCAGAAGTTCCTCTTGGGCGGTGATGTTGTCCGTGGTTGTCAGGGTCGGTGATACCTTCTTGCAGTGGTGTGCGTGCAGCCAATTGCGTTTCCCCTCCACTCGAAGAGCTGTTCGGGTGGTGATCAGGACTTGCAGGGGGCCCGTCCACCGGGGCTCCAAACTCTTGGTGCGCTGGAAGTTACGCACTAAGACGAAGTCACCGGGTTGGATGTCGTGTCCCGGGCCCCTGGAAACATCGGGAATGGCGTGCAGCACCTGCTGATGGATAACAGACAACGTTTTAGTTAGATTGTACAGATAATCAGACATGAGGACGTCCGGGACGTCGTGGATGGATGTCGGTTTTGGTGCAGTCCAAAGGTTCATGGGCCGCCCGAAGACGACCTCGTAGGGGGTTAAGTGGTGTTTGGTGGGGGTGGAACGCATTGATAGCAATGCTAGTGGGAGAGCGTCTGGCCATCTTAGTCCTGTGGTGGCGACTATTTTTGCTATCTTAAGCTTCAATGTGGCATTGTGTCGCTCAACCAGGCCTGCAGATTGGGGATGGAAGACCGCATGGAACTTCTGTTTTACACCCAACCCTTTTAAGATGAGTTGGATAACTTCGGCTACGAAGTGGGGGCCATTGTCGCTCCACAAAATTCGACAAAGGCCGTATCGGGGGAAGAATTCCTTCAGCAGTACTTTTGCAGTAGTCATAGCGGTGTTGTCATGGGTCGGGTAGGCTTCCACCCACTTGCTGAAGGCACACACAACGACAAGCACATACTTTAAACCTTGGCACCTTTCTAGCTGGACATAGTCCATTTGTAGGACCTCAAAGGGGTGATTGGGGACCCCAAACCCTCCCCGGGGTACAGCAGTTCCTTTCCCAGGGTTGTGTTGGAGGCATACTAGGCATTGTTGGACCAGACGTTTGGCTGAGTCTGATATTCTGTCGTTGTGCCAGACTTTGGAGATGAGTTCGATCATGGGGGCAGACCCTATGTGTGCGGGGGAGTGTGCCATGGTCAGCATGGGGATCAAGTATGAGTCGGGTAGTAACCATTTGTTCGAGTCTTTAGTTCGCCAACAACCGTCATCGTCCTTCAATCCCACCCGGGCCCATTCAGTTAATTCGTGTGGTGTGCTGGCTAGTTGGATATCCCTAATCGTTTCCCTAGCATCCTTCCATTTCTCAGTTTGTGACCTGGTCACGTACATGCGGGTCGTGGACCTATTCTCGGCTGTGGTTCGGGCAGTAATGTCAGCTAGTGCATTTCCCTGACCTATAATGTCTGTCACCTTCTTGTGTGCCTGGCATTTGATCACAGCTATCCGTGTGGGGAGGAGGACTGCTTCGGTCAGGGCAGAGACTAGATCTCCATGCAGGATGGGTGTGCCATGAGAAGTCAAGAATCCCCTCTCTTTCCATAAGAGCCCGAAGTGGTGAACTACCCCAAAGGCATACTGACTGTCTGTGTAAATGTTTGCGGTTGTCCCTGCTGCCAGGATGCAGGCTCGTGTGAGGGCAATTAGTTCAGCCGCCTGTGCGGATCGCTGTGTGATGCGGGCTGTCTCAACAACTGTTCGAGCTGTGGTGACTGCATAGGCAGCGGAGGTGGTGCCATCAGGGAGCTTGATGCATGAGCCATCCACCCACAGTTCTCCGTCAGGGTCCGGGAAGGCAGTATCCCGGAGGTCAACCCTACTCTTGGTTTGTTCGTCGGTGAGGGTCACGCAATCATGTATAGGGGATGCATTGGGGTCAGCGTCAGGGAGAGGTAGTAGAGTAGCTGGATTCAGAGTGGTGCATCGTTTCAATGTGATATGGGGCGCAAGCAGAGTCAGTTCATACCCAGTCAGTCGTGCGCTAGTCAGGTGTTGAGTCTTGGTTTGGTTCAGGAGGGTATCGACAGCATGGGGTACCAATACTGTGAGGGGGTTCGAGAGCACGATCCCCTCACTTTGCCGGATAGAGACAGCAGCGGCGGCTACTGCTCGAAAGCAGGCGGGCAAAGCTCTGGCTACGGGGTCAAGAGTGGCAGAGAAGTAGGCACAAGGGCGTTGCTTAGGGCCTATGGACTGGGTTAGGACAGACAACGCACATCCCTCCCTTTCGTGGGTGTAGAGGGAGAAAGGTTTAGTGTAGTCTGGGGTTCCTAGGACTGGGGCCGAGCAGAGGGCGTCTCGTAATTCTTTGAAGGAGGATTGACATTCAGGTGTCCAGGGGAGGGGGAAGGGGACATCCTTAGCCAGCAGGGAAAGCAGAGGCTTTATGGTAAGACTGAAGTTTGGCAACCACTGTCGACAAAAGGAGGTGAGGCCCACTAGGGATCGTACTTGCTTCTGAGTTTTGGGAACAGGGGTTTCTAGGATGGTTTGAATTCGGTCAGGGGTAAGTTTCCTCCCATCTTTGGATAGTAGGTGGCCTAGATAAGTTACCTGGGGCTGGCAGAATTGCAATTTCTTTCTGGAGACCTTGTGACCGTTCTCCGCAAGGAAGCGGAGGAGGTGAATGGTGGCTGTGACGGCGAGAGGAGTGGTGTCGGCCGCCAAAAGAATGTCATCAACGTACTGTATCAACACCACTCCATCGGGTAGTTGGACTGCATCCAGTTGCCTCTTGAGGGCTTGGCTGTAAATACTGGGACTCTCAGTGTAGCCTTGGGGTGCCCTGCAGAATCTGTACGAACAGGCTTTTAAAGTGAAGCCGAACAGGTAGCGGCTGTCTGGGTGGATGGGGATGGAAAAGAATGCGTTCTTGAGGTCAATAACAGTAAAGATGGTGGCAGTGGATGGAATCAGGGTGAGGATGGTGGTGATGTCTGAGACTACGGGGTACTGGGGTATGACTACTTTGTTAACCTCTCGCAAGTCAACAATGAAACGGTAGGCTTTCTCATCCCCCTCGCCTTGCTTCTTTACAATGGGTAGGATAGGGCTGTTGCAAACATTACTGACTACTTCTTCTACCACTCCTGCCTCGACCAGGGACTCGATGATTTCCACCAATGCCTTCTCGCCTTCGGGTGATATCCGATACTGTGGAAGCTTTGGGAGCACTGCGTCCGGTCGGACGGTTATGTGTACCGGGTCGATCACCATGCGCCCTACATCTGAGTCGGTTTTAGCCCATAGATGTGAAGGTAATGTGTCGAGTAGGGACATATCAGCATCGGTTATAGAGAGCATACGCCGTGTGTGACAGGGTCTGGACAGATCTGGGTTATCGTGTAGGATGACTCGAACTCCGTCTGGGGAGCATCTGATGGTGGCTCGAAAATGCTTTAGCAAATCAAGTCCCATAATAGCATCGGGGGTGTTGGAGGAGAGCAGAAAGGTCGTGTCAGTGGTGTTGTCTTCTAAGTCAAAGGAGATTGGTGTTGATAAGGGGTTAGTGGAGGGCGTTCCGTCAAAGCCTATTGAGGTTACGTGTGAGCCAGACAAGGGTGCCCTAGGAATCAGTCGTTTAGATAACGCACTACGTGTCGCCCCAGTATCTACCAGGAATGGAGATTTTGTGTATATTACGAGAGGGTAACTGTTCCTGAGGAATTATGGTTGTGTTTGTTCTCTCAATGTGGTGTGGGGAATTTCTCCTTTTGTATATAGTGCCCTCACACACCCTTTCGGGTGTCTTGCTTCATCATAGGGCGTTGCTCCTCGTGGGGGTGGCGCTGCAGTCCCCCACGGGCCCCGCAAGAGGGCTCTTTGACGGAGATCTTTTGATTGGAGACGCCGCAGTTGTGCATGGGTGTGTGTGGGCCTAATGGAAAACAAGTGGGTGGTGCGGTTAAAAATTGCTGGGTAGAGTTACAGACCTTTATTCACTGCTCTACCTGGCAAATGGTTAAAAATAGTAATCCTGGAGCTACTCTTAATGAAAGAAATAAAAGAGGGCAGATCCTGGAAAGTAACCGCTGCTCTCAGGAATGTGAGTGGGGAGCCTACTGGTGAATGGTCAACATGTTTCGCGCTCACGAATGGGTCCTTAAGGGATCCCAAATGCGCTTCGTCAGGACCTAAAAAATAATATAAATAGTGAGTGAAAGTGTTTGTGAGTGAAATAGAATAACAGGTTTCAGTGAGGTGTGATACTGTAGACCTGTTGTACCTCAATATTAAGGTTAGTCCAGCGTCTTTGCGCTGAGAGGTTTACCTGTCTTTTCTGGAAACCTCAACCCAACCTGGATTGGTAGGGAAAAAAGGGGGGAGAGAGAAACAAACACATGGACAGGGGAGAAAAAATATGCAGAGACAAGTAACATCAAGGTAAGTACTGGTACATTTATATCACGAATGTCATACAGGTGACATAGGATAATTACAAAGCACGCCATGCTTCAAAAGTAAACATAACATGCGTGTGTGACGGACTCGATAGTGAGGACTATAATCCCAAAATATCTTGAATCCGTTACTGTGCCGTGAGAATATCATTGCAACCGTGTGTTTTCACTTGGCCAGCTGTTCGTGTGAGGCAGTCGAACTTACCCCGTGGGAACTGAAGCTGGCTATATCGTGGCTGTTACCGGGAGACGAGCAATATCTGTACAGTGGTGTGTTCGTATGTGTGTAAATAGCACAACTAACTGTATCCGTGAAACTCAGGTGAAAATAAAGGATAAAAAACTAGATTAATAATTGAGGCCTACCCTCGAGTTGTAGGGATTAGGGCTCCATCAGCATAGTGGAGTTGGCACTAAGGAGAAACTAACAGATGGGGAGACAGAGAAAGGTTTTCATGACAATCGGTAATTATGTCAGACCAAAAAGTTGCGCGGCTCGGCTCACCTATCTCGTAGGGAAATACTCACTCGTGCTCCTTCGCCCGGGACGTAGTAACCTACCCCTTCTCCGTCTATCGCTGGAACGGATAGTAAATGAGCGAAAAACTTCCGCTTATATCCGATTGTTACTGCTGCACTGTTCTAATTGGGGACGTGTTAGTGGGCGCGGATAAATGACGTCACTGCGTTGCGTGACTCGGTAACTATGGCAACAAGTAGGACGTTGTTCACAGACGTGGTAGCGTCTGGAGAAAGATCGTCAGTCTAGTTGTTCTGTGAGTGATTGTCATGGTACTTCTGGCAATAAGTAGACGTTAATCCGATGTGAAATGGATCGTTTATACAGAATGCGGTTCATGTTGTAAAGGTATGCCCTTCATGTCGGAGGCGAAGCTTCATTTCTAGGGGATCGGTTATCAATATGTCATGATGAGGATACCCCCCGCATTAACAAAAAGGTTGCTCGTATGTGTAATGTTGTGTCAATAAAGATATCTGTATGAAAAAAACCTTTGATCGTGACTTAGGGAGATGTGGGGTTTTTTTTGTGGAAAGCTCGTGACAGAAGCAGACTGAGTAGGTTGAAGCCATTAAAACCAATCTGGTGTTCCGTCCATCAAAGATAGGTGTAAATATCCCACATGTATTGTCGAGTGAATGGGGGGTATGTTTCTATGCCTGTATTCAGAATGTTACATAAAGTTTATTATTTTCGCTACTAGTCATATTGGAGCTATTCCTGATAGTATGACAGGGGCAGAGCGAAGGAAGGCAATAACAGTAATCTGATCCCGTAGTGAGAGTCGACATGTGGATGTTATGTCAGCTCTACCCACGGAATTTCGTCGTTCAGACCTGTTGTATCGCTTCTCAGTCTATGGACCCATCTTTGTTCCTGTTTGAACAAGGTCTGTTTTGTCCAATGAGGATTGGAATCGATGACGGTCCATCTCAGACTATTAGCGGTGTGCCCTTCCTCTGCAAAGTGTGTCAACAGTTTAGTGTTGGTTTTGCCTCGTCTGATGGTGCTCTTATGTTCCCCCATGCGGACCTTGACTGCTCTAGTAGTCATTCCTACATACCTCTTGTTGCATGGGCATACAATGGTGTAGACACAATTGGTAGTGTTACAGTTAGTGTGTCTCAGCTGGCGCCACGGTGTGTTGAGGCCCAAGTCGATTTCTTTTGAAACCATGGTCTCTGCACAGCTCGAGCAGGAGCCGCAAGGGTAATGGCCTACTACAGGTGGTAGAGACCAAAGTGTCGTTTGGTGTGTGGTTGCGGGTTTTGGCCTAGTATGCACTAGGTGGTCTTTCAGATTCATTGTGCGTTTAAATGCGAAAAGGGGTGGTGGTCCTGGTTCAAATGAACCGGAATTTAATATAGACCAATGTCTTCTGATTGCTTTTTGCACATTGTTCGAGTTCGGAGTGAATGTAGTGACACAGGTCATTGTGTCTAGTACAGGTTTGTCTCTGGTCTCGAGCAGTGCAGCCCTCGTGCTGTTTTTGGCCCTCTTGTGTGCCTGACGAATGATGTTCTTCGGATAGTGCCGTTTTTCCAGATTGTCTCTGAGGAGATCTGATTGTGTTTCAAATTCTTTTATGGTGTCACAGTTCCTTCGGAGGCGTAGGAATTGGCCAACCGGTAGGTTGTTCCTAAGTGCCCTGGGGTGGTGACTATCATAGATAAGGAGATTATTCCTATCCGTGGGTTTTCTGTAATTGGTGGTATGTAGACACCCATTGTCCAAGGAGATGAGAAGGTCCAGAAATGGAATGGATTGACGTGACCTGGTGCTGGTAAACTTCAAGTACGGATTCAGGGTGTTAACCCAGTTGCAGAATTCCGTACATTGGTCTTCATTCCCTTGCCAAAACACGATTACATCGTCTATATAACGACGCCATAGCAGAATGTGTTCTTTAAATGGGTTGTTGTCTCCCAAAATGTGTCCCTCTTCAAAATGAGCCATGTAAAGGCAAGCCAGACTCGGCGCGAATGTGCTTCCCATGCTCGTGCCTTGTATCTGATGGTAGAGTTGATTTTTAAAGGCAAAAAAATTCTCCTTGAGAGCTAGGGAAGCACAGTCGCAAATGAAGGAGATCGGTGTCATGTAGGGCCATGGTGTGATTTTCCGGAGAGTGTCTTCTAGGACTTCCAATGTGGCATCCTGCGGGATATTCGTATACAGGGCTTCAACGTCCATGGTCACCAGAAAATCTATACGGTTGGCGTCAGGGAATTGATCGATGAGATTTAGGACTTCTGTGGTATCTCTCAGGTAGGTAGGCGTCTGGCTCACCAAGGGGCGTAGGTAAAAGTCGCAAAATTTGCTCAGTGGTTCTAACACAGAGTTAATGCCAGAGACAATCGGTCTGCCGGGAGGGGGGGTGACCCCTTTGTGGATCTTGGGGAGAGTATAAAAGTATGGGGTCCGTGGTTCATCTGTCGTTAGAAAGTTGGCTTCTTGTTGTGAAATCCAGCCTTCAGTGGATGCCTCGTTGACCATGCTCTTAATCCTTGTAGATAGACGTTGGGTAGGGTCTTCTGTAATTATTTCATAGTAGGTAGTGTTGTTCAGTTGGCGAGTGCATTCTCTGTCATAAGAATCTTGGTCCTGGATGACGATGGCACCTCCCTTGTCTGCTGGTTTCAGTATTATCTCCCGATCATCTGTGATGGTACGCAGGACGTGTCTCTCCTCCTTTGACAGATTGTCGTATGGTTGCCTCCTGTTAAGAGTCCCTATGTCTTTCAAGACCGCTTGTTCGTAAGTAAGGACCTCGTGGGGTGTCATGGCCATGGTGGGGGTGAATTTTGACGGTTTTTTCAGACCCGTCTCCGTAGGAGGATTATCCGGTTTCCCTTGAAAGAAGGCTTTGAGTCTAACTTTGCGGAAGAACTGGTGAAGTTCTTGATGTAACTTGAAAGAGTCCTCTTTTGGTGTGGGAACAAATCCTAATCCCTTTTCAAGTAGCATGGTCTCTTCTTCTGTAAGTGGTCTGGAAGAGAGGTTCACCACTAGGGTCTCTGGCCTCTCGCTTGGCTCCGTAGTGTCATCGGTTCCTGATCTTGCCACTGTACCTTCTTGTAGTTTCCTCTTCTTCTGCCTCTTCCTTTGCCCCTCCCTCTGTTGTGAAATAATTACAGAAGACCCTACCCAACGTCTATCTACAAGGATTAAGAGCATGGTCAACGAGGCATCCACTGAAGGCTGGATTTCACAACAAGAAGCCAACTTTCTAACGACAGATGAACCACGGACCCCATACTTTTATACTCTCCCCAAGATCCACAAAGGGGTCACCCCCCCTCCCGGCAGACCGATTGTCTCTGGCATTAACTCTGTGTTAGAACCACTGAGCAAATTTTGCGACTTTTACCTACGCCCCTTGGTGAGCCAGACGCCTACCTACCTGAGAGATACCACAGAAGTCCTAAATCTCATCGATCAATTCCCTGACGCCAACCGTATAGATTTTCTGGTGACCATGGACGTTGAAGCCCTGTATACGAATATCCCGCAGGATGCCACATTGGAAGTCCTAGAAGACACTCTCCGGAAAATCACACCATGGCCCTACATGACACCGATCTCCTTCATTTGCGACTGTGCTTCCCTAGCTCTCAAGGAGAATTTTTTTGCCTTTAAAAATCAACTCTACCATCAGATACAAGGCACGAGCATGGGAAGCACATTCGCGCCGAGTCTGGCTTGCCTTTACATGGCTCATTTTGAAGAGGGACACATTTTGGGAGACAACAACCCATTTAAAGAACACATTCTGCTATGGCGTCGTTATATAGACGATGTAATCGTGTTTTGGCAAGGGAATGAAGACCAATGTACGGAATTCTGCAACTGGGTTAACACCCTGAATCCGTACTTGAAGTTTACCAGCACCAGGTCACGTCAATCCATTCCATTTCTGGACCTTCTCATCTCCTTGGACAATGGGTGTCTACATACCACCAATTACAGAAAACCCACGGATAGGAATAATCTCCTTATCTATGATAGTCACCACCCCAGGGCACTTAGGAACAACCTACCGGTTGGCCAATTCCTACGCCTCCGAAGGAACTGTGACACCATAAAAGAATTTGAAACACAATCAGATCTCCTCAGAGACAATCTGGAAAAACGGCACTATCCGAAGAACATCATTCGTCAGGCACACAAGAGGGCCAAAAACAGCACGAGGGCTGCACTGCTCGAGACCAGAGACAAACCTGTACTAGACACAATGACCTGTGTCACTACATTCACTCCGAACTCGAACAATGTGCAAAAAGCAATCAGAAGACATTGGTCTATATTAAATTCCGGTTCATTTGAACCAGGACCACCACCCCTTTTCGCATTTAAACGCACAATGAATCTGAAAGACCACCTAGTGCATACTAGGCCAAAACCCGCAACCACACACCAAACGACACTTTGGTCTCTACCACCTGTAGTAGGCCATTACCCTTGCGGCTCCTGCTCGAGCTGTGCAGAGACCATGGTTTCAAAAGAAATCGACTTGGGCCTCAACACACCGTGGCGCCAGCTGAGACACACTAACTGTAACACTACCAATTGTGTCTACACCATTGTATGCCCATGCAACAAGAGGTATGTAGGAATGACTACTAGAGCAGTCAAGGTCCGCATGGGGGAACATAAGAGCACCATCAGACGAGGCAAAACCAACACTAAACTGTTGACACACTTTGCAGAGGAAGGGCACACCGCTAATAGTCTGAGATGGACCGTCATCGATTCCAATCCTCATTGGACAAAACAGACCTTGTTCAAACAGGAACAAAGATGGGTCCATAGACTGAGAAGCGATACAACAGGTCTGAACGACGAAATTCCGTGGGTAGAGCTGACATAACATCCACATGTCGACTCTCACTACGGGATCAGATTACTGTTATTGCCTTCCTTCGCTCTGCCCCTGTCATACTATCAGGAATAGCTCCAATATGACTAGTAGCGAAAATAATAAACTTTATGTAACATTCTGAATACAGGCATAGAAACATACCCCCCATTCACTCGACAATACATGTGGGATATTTACACCTATCTTTGATGGACGGAACACCAGATTGGTTTTAATGGCTTCAACCTACTCAGTCTGCTTCTGTCACGAGCTTTCCACAAAAAAACCCCCCACATCTCCCTAAGTCACGATCAAAGGTTTTTTTCATACAGATATCTTTATTGACACAACATTACACATACGAGCAACCTTTTTGTTAATGCGGGGGGTATCCTCATCATGACATATTGATAACCGATCCCCTAGAAATGAAGCTTCGCCTCCGACATGAAGGGCATACCTTTACAACATGAACCGCATTCTGTATAAACGATCCATTTCACATCGGATTAACGTCTACTTATTGCCAGAAGTACCATGACAATCACTCACAGAACAACTAGACTGACGATCTTTCTCCAGACGCTACCACGTCTGTGAACAACGTCCTACTTGTTGCCATAGTTACCGAGTCACGCAACGCAGTGACGTCATTTATCCGCGCCCACTAACACGTCCCCAATTAGAACAGTGCAGCAGTAACAATCGGATATAAGCGGAAGTTTTTCGCTCATTTACTATCCGTTCCAGCGATAGACGGAGAAGGGGTAGGTTACTACGTCCCGGGCGAAGGAGCACGAGTGAGTATTTCCCTACGAGATAGGTGAGCCGAGCCGCGCAACTTTTTGGTCTGACATAATTACCGATTGTCATGAAAACCTTTCTCTGTCTCCCCATCTGTTAGTTTCTCCTTAGTGCCAACTCCACTATGCTGATGGAGCCCTAATCCCTACAACTCGAGGGTAGGCCTCAATTATTAATCTAGTTTTTTATCCTTTATTTTCACCTGAGTTTCACGGATACAGTTAGTTGTGCTATTTACACACATACGAACACACCACTGTACAGATATTGCTCGTCTCCCGGTAACAGCCACGATATAGCCAGCTTCAGTTCCCACGGGGTAAGTTCGACTGCCTCACACGAACAGCTGGCCAAGTGAAAACACACGGTTGCAATGATATTCTCACGGCACAGTAACGGATTCAAGATATTTTGGGATTATAGTCCTCACTATCGAGTCCGTCACACACGCATGTTATGTTTACTTTTGAAGCATGGCGTGCTTTGTAATTATCCTATGTCACCTGTATGACATTCGTGATATAAATGTACCAGTACTTACCTTGATGTTACTTGTCTCTGCATATTTTTTCTCCCCTGTCCATGTGTTTGTTTCTCTCTCCCCCCTTTTTTCCCTACCAATCCAGGTTGGGTTGAGGTTTCCAGAAAAGACAGGTAAACCTCTCAGCGCAAAGACGCTGGACTAACCTTAATATTGAGGTACAACAGGTCTACAGTATCACACCTCACTGAAACCTGTTATTCTATTTCACTCACAAACACTTTCACTCACTATTTATATTATTTTTTAGGTCCTGACGAAGCGCATTTGGGATCCCTTAAGGACCCATTCGTGAGCGCGAAACATGTTGACCATTCACCAGTAGGCTCCCCACTCACATTCCTGAGAGCAGCGGTTACTTTCCAGGATCTGCCCTCTTTTATTTCTTTCATTAAGAGTAGCTCCAGGATTACTATTTTTAACCATTTGCCAGGTAGAGCAGTGAATAAAGGTCTGTAACTCTACCCAGCAATTTTTAACCGCACCACCCACTTGTTTTCCATTAGGCCCACACACACCCATGCACAACTGCGGCGTCTCCAATCAAAAGATCTCCGTCAAAGAGCCCTCTTGCGGGGCCCGTGGGGGACTGCAGCGCCACCCCCACGAGGAGCAACGCCCTATGATGAAGCAAGACACCCGAAAGGGTGTGTGAGGGCACTATATACAAAAGGAGAAATTCCCCACACCACATTGAGAGAACAAACACAACCATAATTCCTCAGGAACAGTTACCCTCTCGTAATATACTAGTTATTCTGAGGGAGCACGGGTACTGGACCTACTTTATAACTACGCTCCCGGTCCCCCCCTCTTTTTGTGATATAATTAATGGAGATTTTGTGCCCAAGACCTTAGCGGTGACGTAAGGACCTTGCTGGTCAACACGGAGTTCGACTGGATCCCTCCCTTGCCCCTGGCGGTCCTATGCGAAGTCATGAGTGCTCTCGTAGTCGGACTGCTGACACTGGTTTTGGCGGGGGCGATCAAAGGTGTTTGGTCTGCCTGGCCTGTCGTTGATGGTGTTGTTCGTGTGCCCTCGTCCCTGTCCTCTATTTCTGGGGTCATATGCTGTGTCTCTGGGGTCCCTATTCTTGTTCATTTCCAGAAGGACCGGGCACTGGGATTTCCAGTGTCCGAACCCTCTACAGAACGCACATTGATTTCCATCTAAGTCTCTCCGTCCGTTGTAGGGTGCAGGTGTATGGTCTCTAGGGGGTAGCTTTCTAGGGGCGGTTGGTTGGTAATTCTCTTTCGGGGGTTCCCTTCCTATGGTCACCCCTTGCAACTGTGCTATCATTATTCTCTCCTTCAGTTCCTTTTTCTTCTTCTCTGATGCCCTATCGTTCTCGTTTTTCTGATTTTCGTAGTATTGGGCCATCTGGAGAATCGCTGCGGGTTTGGAGGCTGCCCAACTACTCTCGCTGGTCTGTAGCTTCTGGGAAACTTCCTGTGACAGACCCTTTACATAATTCTGGACAAAGAGGTGGTGTCCGGTTGCGGTGGTCATGTCTTGGCCACTGTAACCGGAAAACACAGTCTCGAATCGGGAGAAGTATTCAGACACATCTTCCTGGGGTTTCTGGCGGCAAGCCGTCACTATCGACCAGTCTACCTTTCTTTCTGGGATTAGAGTCTTCAGCTTTTGTACAATCTTGTCTGGGAGCTCTAAGATGGCTTTCGGGGGTTTCTGTCCTGGTTCTCGCTGTTTATCTATGGTATCGAGTTGTACCCAGGTATATCCGAACGGCTCAGCGTGGTCAACTTTCCGGATTTGTTTCCACACATCAGCCGGCAGGCATAGCCCAAAGAACAAGTCGATATCTGCTAACGTCATTATCGTTGAGCCTAAGGCTGTACCCAATTCAGTGTAGAAGGCAGTCGGGTTCTTTCTCAAGTCGGGTAGAGTCTTTCTAAAGGTCAAAATATCTTGCCGGTCCCACGGCTGGTAGACCCAGTTATATACAACCCTTCCTTTCGCATCTTGGTGGTTGATGTCGTCGTGTGTTCCCTGACCCCGTGGGGGGACCCAGTAGGGGGCAGCTTCTTTAATGGGCATCATGGCATCGGCCCTTCCTCCCTGGGGCTTAGTTGCTATGGGGGTTTCTGTTGTGGTGGTCTGTCCATGTTCTTTAAGGTGTCGGTAGACCTCGAGTGTACGAGTGAAGAGGTTCGTTACATCACCCTCTCTTTCTTCCCCAATGTCTACCTTCCTATATAGGGCCGCTAAGCCTTCGGGACCTTTATCGTGGTACCTATCCTCATATGCATTCAGGGCGTGATAACAGAGCCGTATGACGAAGTGTCGTCTGCGGCTGTCGGCATACGAGTTATACACGTCTGTTATATACTCCTCACTTTCTTTTCGTTCCACCAGCGTCCCTACTATCTTGTCAATTCCTGCTCGTTCATCCTTAGTTAGTCGATTCATTCTGGTGGACTCTCTCTTTCCTATCTCATGGTCGACTGGCGTTGTGGTTGACGTTGGGTTCGGCACAAGAGGCTCAGCCGGCGCGGAGGCCGTGAGGGCCGAGGCCCTTGTACTGCTTTCGCTCGTGTTCGGGGGTTGTGGGTGTTGTACTATTGATTGGGAGGGTGCATACGGAGGGGGCATGTAAATGATCGGAGGACCTAACAGTAACTCGTCATTCGTTCGCTGCTTGGAGGACAACTCAGGGTAGAGCAAAGAAGGGGTCCTAACAGCGTACTGGCCTGAGGTTTCGGGTTCCTGTCTTAGTTTAGTTTCCCTTCTCTCTTTTATGTCTTCTTCTAACTTTCTAGCGGCAAGGTGAGCTGCCTTTCGTAATTCCTTTTCTGCTTTTACTTCTTCCCTCTTTTTCCGTTGCGTTGCTTCTTTGCGCCACATGCCGATACTGTCAAGCATAGTAGGCGTCGTCTTATTGCTACGCAGAGCTATTTCTAGCGCTTCTATCTTATGGTCGTCGAAGGATCCCATCAGTGGCCACTGACTTTCGGGGTCCTTCTTGGTATATTTATGCCACAGCTTGCTATAGGCTACGGCGACTAGTCCATATTTAGTGAACATGTCCTTATTAGGGGTGCCTTCCAGTGGAGCCGGATGGTTCACCTCTAATAAGCGGTCCGGGCAGAACCAACTACCAATCAGTGGGGAGAAGATAGGCATGACGGGTTTCAACGGGGACAAAAGTCAGCACTACCTATCTTTTCACTGCTTGCAAAGACTAGACAGAATATCTCTATTCTTCGTTATTTGTAAGCAGAGAATACCTCCAAAGAACCAATATCGAACAACTAGTGTTCGGACAATCAATCAATCAATCAATGGGGAGATAAAGATAGGCACGACGGGTTTCAACGGGGACAAAAGTCTGCGTTACCTACCCTTCACTATTTGCAAAGACTAGACAGAATATTCCTATTCTTCGTTATTTGCAAACAGAGAATATCTCAAAAAGCACTATTCTTCAAAACAATCAATGTTCGGACAATCAATCAATGGGGAGATAAAGATAGGCACGACGGGTTTCAACGGGGACAAAAGTCTGCGTTACCTACCCTTCACTATCTGCAAAGGGAGAGAGAGAGAGTATTTCTACTCCTCCCCGTTTGTAGACAGCGAATATCTCAAAGAGAACAATCAATGAGCACAATCAATGAGCAATACTAGTATTTCCAGAGCATTAAACAATCAATCAATTATTTCTCAATTTGTCGTGTATCACGACCTTACCCGGACCGCGTGGACAGTTTCTCGTCTTCCGCCTCCAGTGCCCGATCGTCCTCTACTCTCCGTATTTGCCGCGGCACTCCTGATGGTTCCCAGTCAGGACCGTAGATCACTCGAGAGAGGTCTGCTCGGAACCAGTGAAGTTCGGATGATCGGCTGCCAGACGAGGGTCTATTGGGCAGGAGCTCTCCCGATCGTTGCAGTCGTTCACTCTGTCGTCGGGACCTCTCCCACTGGATCCACGTGTCGCTGATGGGCCCCACGTTTGGGACGCCAATTGTTAAATGGTAGCGGCAGTTTCAGTCGGTATCCTTTCAAGTATTTGCCCGGCGGTAATCGCCTCTCATACCACTCGATAATTTACCAATAAAAGAGGCAGGCGCTGGAGACTGGAAGGCAGGAAACAAGGTTTTATTCCGTCGGAGCAGAACACATCAGATCAGACAGCAAGGTATCGTCACGAGGTGCTCTAACTGCATCTCTGAGACCTGGTCTCTTATACACTGGTTTATTGCTTTATTATACATAGTACATTCTTGAGATTCCCTTGATGTGCGGGGAAATATCCCCTGAAGCCCCGGCTCAGATCCGATCCCACACATGGTTACAGTAGAGGTTCCCACCCTACCCGCAGTGGGAGATGGCTATCGCGCAGCAGGGAATTCCGCTAATTCCCGGGGGTGTGTGCAACCGGCCGGGTCTCAGGGGGTAGGGGCTTTGATTCTACTGTAATCCCTTTGATGTGGGGTGTTTCCCTTACAGTAGGGGCAATAAACTGCATCCGCAGGGCTAGGTGATGGCCTGGGACCAGTTCAGACAATGGGGCGCAGGGGAAGGGGGGTTATCAAAGGAGAGGCATGACCATGTATGGGTTGTCGGTCGGAAGTGGTTCTGTAGCAGGGTCGCGCAGAAGGAGAGGGTTTATGGCCTGTATGAGAGAGCGGGGGTGGCCGGCGCGCGGGGGATGCTCGCAGCGCCGGGGGGAAGCGCTGGCGATCGAGAGTGAGCGGGGAGAGAGAGTGGGGTGCCTAAAATGGCGGCCGTGCATTTGCTATGCGTGGCGCTGGGGAGAGGCAAGATGGCGCAGATAATGTTCAGTTTGCACGCTAAATTTCCACAGGGGTACATTGTGAGAAGCATCCTCACCTTCCAGAGTCTGGACTGTTTAGTCTCTGGATCTTCAGGATGCCAACTTTCAAAACACCTGTTGCTCCACAACACAGGAACAGTGGCGTAACGAACCTTGAGGGGGCCCCCCTGCAAAGCACATGGAGGGGGCCCCCCTTCCGGAGGCGCGGCCCACCACCTACCACTTTGCCCTACCACCCAGAAATCTAGGCAAGGAGGCAGGAGCTAAAGGACAGAGCTAAGAAGACAGGGGATGGAGCGGTCTTGAATGTGTTGTATTGTTATATTTATAGAGGGCCTACTACCCGTATGTGGAGCACTGAAGCGCTTGCGTACATGAGTAGCAAGCTACAATATGTGTAGGGTGTGTGGTTGGAAGGGTGTTGTATTTGTTTTGATGCTATGTTGGAAGTGTTCCGATTCCATGTGGTGCATGAGGACCACTGACTGGGGTTCATGCAGCTAATTGTGCAATAGGATGTAGCGCTTAGCAATGGCTTACGAGGTGAGAGATATGCACACTATTTTGTTTTTCATCTCTCTGCAGGTCCCTTTATGGTATTTATTATGTTCAAATCCCACCTTGGTGATTACTGCACAGAGTCGTCCAATCTGAAAATACTGTGCCTACTGTTTAAAGTTAATGGTCCTGAGTAGGCATAGATTAAAGACTGCACAATGAGTGATGCAACAGTGTGAGAGTAGGGTAAGAGGAGCGACTGCAGGAAGAGTGAGGTGACCATATGTAAGTGCAGAATTGGATGAAAGAATGCCTCGTTAGTGATGGGCTTATTTGAGTGAGATTGCAGATTGAGCAGTGAGGGGGACAGGTGAGTGAAGTGTGGCATGAGTGCAGGGTGAGTAGTGTGCTCGTGTGACTGCAGGGTGAGGTACTGCGTGAACAGCGCAAGTCACAAGTGCACTGCGAGTGCAGAGTGATGACTGAGAGCAGGGTGAGCGGGTGAATGGTGTTACTGCATGGGGGTCAGTGTGAGTGCATTGTGATTGCTGTGAGTGCAGGTTGAGCGTAAAAGTGAAGGGCGAGAATGAGGAGTGAAATGTCTGAATGCAGGGTGCATTCCCGGACATTTGAAGTAACTCAGCATGTGATTGACGGAGTCGTAGGGTTTCAGGTATTGTTATTCTGGCATTAATAGGGATAGAGGGCGTAGGTAATAATGTGCTGATCGTGCAACAAACTTCCAGTCTTATGATTAGGGTTGCCAGCTCATTATTTTGATGCCCCTACAGGACAAAAATAAGCATCGCCTAAAGCCGTATTTTCAGCACTTATCTGTGCGTACTTCGAACAGCAAATATAAATAGAAAACACTTTTAATTGTGTTCTAGGGCTGCCTGAATGATCCATGACTGATAATTAAAGGGAACAAAGACAGAAAAGTCACATTACAAATGAATACATACATTTTTATTTATAACACTATTTAGTGTCAAGACGAGGTCTTTCAGTGTCTTTATCAACACATGACTGGCATTGTTCTTTTGGCAACCCTACTTTATATTCCTTTTCATAAAATGCATTCTCACATTACAGCAGTAAATGTAAATTTCAAATGTAAGGAATAGGCAGAGTGGAGGCCCAGCGGGTACTGGAACCAGAAAAAAACACTACGCCTAGGTAACCAGTTTACAAAGGTATGTAAATATGCAAATGGTCTCTGGCCTCGAGGCAGTTGCCTTCAACCCCCTTGCTTCTGGGCCTGGTACCCTTTACACTAATCAACAGCCTTTGATACTGTCTGTCATCAGACACTACTACTGTGACTTGAGAAGCTGGACCTATAAATAAATGATCACCTTCCACCTCAGCGACAGATAAAGCTTTGTATCTAAATCAATATTTAGCTCAGCTGCTCACATCCTGCTCTGCAACATCCCACAAGCGACACTCGTTTCACCAGTCTTGTTCTACCTCACCTGATCAGATCAATCAACCTCACTTACTACAACTATTTTTTTTTTTAAACATTTTTTATTTGTGTTCATCTTCATCATATCATCCTCAGATTTTGACATATATTACATAGTTACTAGCTGCCCACTGTCCGTTAATTTCAGAGCTATTATCTATTCCAAGCATAGTATTACATAGTGTTATCTGGACAGCCATGTACAGTTTCTCGTGGCATATCAACAATTAATGCATAATAATACCAATGTTGTTCATCCCTTCCCAACGATATATCTACTTCCCCTTCCCACCCCTATCCCACCCTCCAATGTGCTCCACCTCAGTGTACAATTCCCAATGTAATCTAATCTATAGGTATTATACCTAAAATGTGCCATCTCTGTGGGATGACCTCCATCCCCATGTCGTCTGCTACTCTCCACTTCCATAGCGCCACCAATCCCAGTGTCCCCCACATGATCCCCAATGGTCAGCGGTCTAGGGGAGGGTCTGGTTCCTCCTCCAGGTCTCTATCGGGCCTGCGCAATGCCTCGACCAGCGCCTCCCAGGCGCGTGCCGTTTCCAACATCGTTTCCTTCTGCAGCCTATGCGCCAGCCGTAGCTTAATCACGCTTTCGCTTGCTGCACACTTAAGAAGTTCATGCTTCCATCTCTCCACCCTAGGCCCCTGGTTGTGTTTCCAATGACTGGTTATCTCCCTTTTTGGTAATAGCAGTCCCAGATCTATAAATTTGCTGGTCACTTTGTTGTGTTTTGTGTGCGGAAACCAATGCAATAAACTCACCCCCATGTCCTTGTTAAGCTTTCGCTCTGTAACCAACTCCAGTACAGTAATTACTTCTCCCCAATATACTGTCAAATTCGGGCAGGACCACAGCATATGCTGAAATTCCGTGCCCTCTGTCCCACATCTAGGGCAGCTAGCCGTTTCTACCTTAAAGATCTGCTTAATATGCTTTGGGGTCATATATGCCCTATGTAACACATAAAATTGTATTAGCTGAAACCTAGCGTTCTGCGTACTCTTCCATGCTCTTTCCACTAGTTTAGGCCAAGTAGCGTCCGGGATATCCCTCTCCAAGTCTTGCTCCCACTTCCCCTTTAGGCAATCCATCGGTTGCCTCCCCTCCTGTTCCATTCTCCTATTAAGACATGTGATGGCCTTAAACGTGCCGGCCCCCATAGCTACATATTGGCAGGTTAAAGATGTTTCTGGTTCCGTCAGTCCTGTCTTCCACCTGCGTTGGATAGCCGCTACCAGCGCCGCATGTAATAAGTAGTGTCCCCGCGGCAGGTTATATCTGTCTTGTAAAATCGAGAACGGCAGTAAGGCACCATCTTCATAGAGGTCGCCCACCATAAATACCCCCTTTTCCTCCCAATCTCCCAGAGCTGACCAGTCTCCTCCGTGGGGTAACGCTGTGCATGCCCCTATCGGGAGCTCGGGCGCGTAGGGGCGCTCCACGCCATGCTTTATATGACTCCTGACCCAGCAACGCTGCAGCGTTCTCTCTTCGTTCGTAATGGTGTCTCTACGCAGCTTCTGCCCCAGCAAGATATAGGAGAGCACATGCCGTGGTATCCAGCAGTTGTTGTTTGGATATGGCCCTCGAAACGTCGATGCCACTGCCTGTGTGAGGCATTGGAGCTGGGCCGCCAGATAGCACCTTTCAAAGTCAGGCACTGCCCAACCTCCCGCTTCCCTGGGGCGCATCATTGTATCCAGAGCAACACGTCTCCTACCATTCCCCCACAAGAACTCTCCCACCATCGCTTTTAGCTGCCGGAACTTCGCTCCAGGTATCCATATTGGGAGAGTCCTAAAATAGTATAGCAGTCTTGGTAACACTACCATTTTTAACAGTGCTACCCGCCCTGCTACCGACATCTTCAGGGTAGTCCAGAACTCCATACTCCCCTTGACTCCTCGGATTGCTCAACTAATGTTGCCTTCCAGGAGCCCGTCCTGTGTATGATAAATGAATGTTCCCAAATAGGGCAGGCACTGTGCCTCCCATCGGACCCCTTGCACCTGGGCCGGTGCTGGTAGGTTCGGTCTCACCGGGAATAAACAAGTCTTCGCCCAATTGACACGCAGCCCCGATCTATTCCCATATCCGGTCAGCAATTGTTTCGCCGCTGTTAAAGCCTCTCCAATGTCCTCCAAAAACATTAATAAATCGTCTGCATACAGCGAGATGTATTGCACATCCGCCCGCAGTGCTAGGCCCCGGTAGTGCTCTCCCGTGCGTGCTAGCATGGCTAATGGTTCTATTGCTATTGCAAATAGCAGCGGGGAGAGAGGGCAGCCCTGCCTCGTCCCTCACTCTACTTTACACACCCGAGAGATTGTCACGCCCGTTCGCACTCTAGCCGTGGCCTCGGTATAGAGGATACGCGTCCATCTCGCATATTCTTCCCCTATTCTCATTTTCCCCATCACATAATATAAAAAAGACCATTCTAGGCTGTCAAAGGCCTTTTCAATATCCACAGCCAGCACCGCTGCTCCCGTCTCAGTTTCTCGCTGTTCCTCTAAAACACGCAAGAGGCGTCTGATATTGCTGGCCGTATTTCGTTTGGGTATAAATCCCCCCTGATCCCCATGGACTAGGGATGTCATATAAGGAAGCAGTCGCGTCACTTACTACAACTATGCAGATGACATGTAGATTATTCTAAAACTAGGAAGCCCTACAAGCGTCAATAGTCAGATGTTCTGTCTTTAAGGCACTTTACAGTTCCATAGAGACCTTCAAGGGGAAGGCACACAGCAGCGGGGAAGGCACACAGCAGCGGGGAAGGCACACAGTAGCTACAAGTGAAATTCCAATGATACAGAAAAGGACACTACTGTTGAAACTAGCACCTCAACTCATCGCATCTGCTAATTACAAAAAGACAAATGGTGGAGCTACATTCTCAGTACAGGTGGAAAACACTCGGCCTCCTTGCCAGCAAAGATACGAAATCTCCAAGTCCACCTTAATTTCAGGAAGGAAGTAAAAACCGGTTTCTTCCAAAGATGAAAACCACAATAAATGGGTCCCCTGACTTCAAAACTAATTAACAGAAGAGAACACTTCAGTCAAGCATTCCAGAAGTCACAGAAACACCACCATCAGATTGCACGAGGGGTGGCTGCACACCGCGCAGGGTACATGAGAATAGTGCTCAGGTAGCACTGGAGTCAACACAATTTGATTCTATCACTGCTGAATGTAATGATTGCAGGCTGGATGCTAATTATACCCTCTCAGTGGTGCCAAAATGTCACAGGACCATAGCCATTGCACTGCCAGTCGCAGGCTGAATGGCAAGTATACGGATTGCACATGGTGATAAATCACTTGTAGTCCAGCTAAGTATTACCATATCAGATCGGAACTGCAATTGGACACTGTCTGGAAACCACCACCAATCCACCGGAACCAAACCACTCAATGCCAAAGAGGACATGCGCCTAATGCATGAAGAAATCTGCCATATGTGGCTGCTATCTTCGAAGACTTTAAGATATTCCTTCCAACCAGAAGCTTCCCCCTCCCCCGTCATCACTGACTCATAGGACATGAATATAATGCAAACCAGCCAGGCAGATCTCTTTCTTTGTTGTCTTTTCTTTCTCTTTACTAGACATACATGATTAGGAGTGCGGAAGATTTAATTGATGTGCTCAACAGAGGAGGTTGAATGAAAAATGTTTGTAATCACCATATTCTACACATTGGACTTCTAGAGTATATTGTAGCGGTCAGCTATTTATAACCACAGTCCTGTGCCTCACGTACCCTTTCTCTCATCACTCTGCAAAGAGCTGTGACCTAAGACACGATAACAGCATTATTCTGGTCACACATGTCCAACAAACATGATGCCTACGTAGGCTCACAGAAAGCACATCCTTCCAGCCAAGCACTCCCCTATGGTGTAGTGTGCTACCCATCCGACAATGCAATGTGGCATCCTGCAGAAGCACATGAAGCGCCATATAAATGCAGCTTTGATACAAAGCAATACAACACACTGTCTATCCATGTGGCACAAAGTCCTTGCACCATTTATTTATATGCCTCAAGCTACATCTTATCTGTCCTTGTTTTTCTCACTCTCCATTTGCCACACTGCGGTAGGGATCCCTGTACAACAGAAAGCAAAACTGTGTCGCCTCTGGTGGCGGTGAGCTACCAAACACGCCCCCAGTCAGATGTTAGCATGCTGATATTTTAATCTTAATTGGCTTTGTGTACTTTTTGCTGCATATTTACAGTGTTGTGTAATCGTTTTTATAATAAAAATTGATGATGGGGACGGCCGCACACCTCACATCCGAAGAGATCCTGGCCCATATCATGCTGTGGATGCTGCCATTTTGTCCCACTATGCCTCGTTAGGCTAGGGACGTGGAGGGCGAGACAGAAAACGGCAGCGACACCCTGGACGAGCATGGCCACGGGCCACCACCACCCACGCACCACTCCTGCCTCGGACAGACTTACCTGAGGCCTGGCCTGCAGCTTCAGAGCAGGCAGGCGCGAGAGGCAGCAGAAGAGGTCAAGGCTTGCCAGGCTGGGGGCCCGGGGCTAGTAATAATTAAATTATGCCTGGCGGCCGCAGCCGCTGTATGGTGAAAGACGGTCCTTCTTAAGACAGTCTCTGGCGTGGCTGGGTCCTGGGATGCCTCTCACTTCACTGGTCACACGCACACCCTCTATGCCGCAGCCCCACCCTGAAGACTGCGCAGAGCGGAGACAACTGCGCGCCGGCACCCAACCCAACATTTAATTAAATGAAGAGCCCAGCCCAGAGGCTCGGCTGCCAGCTGAGGGGGCGAAGCCCAGGCCTGCGCACCAATGCATAGCTGCCAAGGTTTCAGATTGCTTATGTGTGACATTTTCATAATTTCACTGTAATTATGAGTGACATTCAGCGACTATGAGTGACACTTTCCCACGAGCAAAAATCAAGCAATGAAGATGATGAAAATATATAAATATCAGAAATTGGATCCATTTGAGCAACCAGAAACCCTAAAAAGGTCTTAATAAAGTTGCAACGCACCAGAAATGGAAGGGCACTAACTAACATGAAACATAGAGAGCTCTGGCCCCAGGCAGGCTACTTAGCAGTAAGTCTCATCTTCCATGCTCACAACAATACCAGTGTGCACATTAGTGCTATTACAAACATTAACTAAAAGTACAGAGAAACCTCACGAAGAACGGGGCAGCTCTGCAAACAGCACTTGACTGTAACACTTCATATCCTTCCGAATGACGTAACATTCCAGATGTAAAGCAAAATAAAAAACAGATGATAACGTTCATTTTCTTCTAATTCTTCTATGTAGTATGGTGGCTGTGATAAAAAAAATACATTTCGTGCAGGGAAAGGTAAAGGTTTCATTATGTAAAATAATGTATTTCGTACTGATTATTTAAATTGTCTTTCATTTTAAAGTGTGTGCTCCCGTTAGGTTATATGCAGTCAAATATACTCTGCCTTTACCTCACAACCGCACACTGCCCACGCCAATGCCAACCAGACATGGAGGCCCATGTTAAAAGTTTAAGCAGCAATTTGTTAGACGAGATTGCCTTAAACTGTTGGCCTGCTGTCTTTTAACACACAGTAAACGTGACATGATAATGCTCATTCACCTTCTTAAGTCAAGATTGGTTATTTTGGGGGTTACGTAGCACCCCAATCCTTCTTGCACCTATGTCTTCCAGTGAACTAATTAGATGAAGACGTCAGCAATAATCTGTAGTCTAGGAGCAATGCTTTTAATCTCAAAGTGAGGTGGTCACACTAGTTTTAAACCTAAACCTTGTAAGAAGTGAAAGCACAAACACGGTCATGCATATCGACCAGCAATGGCGAAATTAAAGTTCGACATTGCCTTTTGCGTGGGTTTTAGTCCCAGCCTCTCAAGGGAAGGCCACATTGGTCGACATTAGCTTTTCAGAAGTGCAGTTACTGCTGGAGCACCAAGTGGCGGGCGGCTTGTGCTGCACTGCTTCCCTGAATGGTCATAAAGTGCTTCGTGGAATTGAAAGCAGAAAAGCCTTTTCAGCTGGTACACCATATACACCTCTGTTCTTACCCTTGCTCCCTCAGGTCTGAACATGACTCACTGCTCACTCGGCCAGTACCGTATGCCACTCTTCAAGAGATTGCTTTAGAGAAGATGTTAAGCGCAGAGCTTCGGGGACTGTCACAGTGAAGTAGTGAGTAGCAGGACTCCATCCAATACTGCCATGACGCAAATTTGCCCGCCCTTTCCTTTGAATCGAGTGCACATATAATGGGCGGTCGCACCGGGATACAGTTCATTGTAATAATATCTTGAAGAACTTTAGTGACAGCTACGAAAAATGTACTAACTCAACTCTGACTCACTGTCTGTGAGGTGAGCGGTCGGACCCTGACAGGAGCACTTCCCAGCCACGCCTCGGCACACACCACTGCGCAGCCTGCCTCTGGTCAGACAGATAAATAAATATAGGGTAATAATTACCTAAGTCTTCTGACAGTTTGGCAAGCCATGATCCTAGGCCACCAGCGTCACATTAGGCTACAGGGACTGAATCGCGCCATCTAATGAAAAGCTGCAGGCAGTGAGTGACACTAAAATACTAGCTGCACTGTAGATAGCGGGGCAAACAGCGGAAGGCTCCAGACAACTTACTGTTCTCATAACTGCCTGCCCGCTCACGCCGCAGGCACTAGGCCCGCCTACAACTTCTCTCTCAGTATTCTCATTGGCCAAATCATGGGACACACACTGTCTATTGCAGTCCGCGAGGCCACCATGTCATTAAGAGGCCGGGGCCCTTAATTGACAAAGATGCCTTGGGCGGCGTACCACCAATTAATTCATGGGGCTGCGTGCGCACCATTTAGGCTTGCTGCCTCTGCTGTGAGGGGGCCCCCTGGAGCGCGGGGCCCCCCCGCACCGCGGGGGCTGCGGGGGCCTTTATTACGCCCCTGCACAGGAAATACCAGATATGTATAGAGACCAACATTTTGAACTTCCAGTGCTCCCGTATGGCATAACCTTCACATCACAATTGTTCACGAAAAAGATGCCAGCCATAGTGGTGGTCCTTCCCCATTGCCAGGGGTCTGCGTTTAACCCTTATCTAGACGACTGGGTAATAAAAGCAGACTCCAGACTTACTTCAAAAAGACACATCCACTACAATCACCACTTTGTACCTCCTGGATTTCTCAGTGAATCAAAAGAAGTCCTGTCTCATACCCTCTCAGCCGGGTCGATTTTGGAGACTCAAAAGCTACAAGCATTTCCTCCAGGCACTACTTTAGAGCAATGATATCAAAGAGTAGCAGGTTACCACTAGGACTTCTCAGTGTCATGGCTTCATGCATTTTCCTGGTTCCCCAACCACAATCTCATATGACGCAAATACAGTAGACATTATGCCAGCAAAGTAACATGTTCCATGGGCACTTGAAAGACCCGCTGGTCTTATTCTAGATCCACCTTGGCTGAGAGTCAGAAAGGTGCCCATTCAGTCATAAGAGGCACTTTGGAAACCTTACATTAGATGATTTCAGGTCTCCACCGGTGAAAATCTTGCCACATCAACATTTGGGAATTAAGAGCAGTCAAATAGGGACAGGCGTGGCTTGAGCGCCAAAGAGGATGGCAGCCAGCTAATACTGCTCCGAGCCGTTATCGAGGACGCCAATAGAATTCACGATGGAGGAGATTTGTGGGACATTTTAATTCAAAGATTTGTCCATCAGAACATCTGCTGAATCCAGTGATATCTTCGTTTTTGCTGCGGTAACCCACATTCACTTCAAACTCTGCTTTAAAGTATCACCGCGCTGACTGAAACGACCGTGACCGCCATTTTGCGCTCTCCGTGTCTTTCACTGCATATAGCGGTCACCAGCCTTTTGAAATGCAGCTTTCCTCAAATTACTTCAGTTTTTTGGTATACTTCACTACTTAGAGGTCTCTTTTCACTTCACGATATTGGGACCATTTTCCTCATTCTTTCTGTTTTTGGTGTGTGGAGTGCTCCGTGAATGGACCGCATTTACCTTTCTCCAGTTTCTTCCTCAGAAAGGTCTTCTCCTCAGATTATTCTAACATAAAAGGAATGTGGATCTTCTGGAACGGCACCTTTTAATTTCCAGCATTTCTTCTTTTTACTTTTTAGAAACCTGCTATGTTCTGCAGTTTCGTTTTTTCTAACTGACTTGTGACTGCCATCTTGTGGTTTCTCTCTAGAACCCAACTGCTGCTGTTATTTTTCTTTATACAAATACCAACCTTTCATGGAAATGTTTTATCTTTGATATTTTGGAAGAAGGTGCCTGCCATCTTGTGATTTATTCTAACATCTACTGCTGCAATTTCTCCTCATATGTGTATCACTTCTGTTTGCAGATTTCGTCCTAATGAATTTTATTCCTGCGTCACTCCTTCCACCTTGTGATCCATAATAACTCTTTCCTAATTGTTGGAAGATTTCCTACAACTTGACTACTAATTCTTAAATAAAATTTCTAATTCTACTGTGGTCGTTTTTGAAGTATTAACACTCTCCCGTTGGGAGCTGCCAATGTTCTACTCTACAATTCTTACCTTCTTATTTCTCTCATGTCTACGGGCCGAACCAGAGGGGGACGCGGCAACATTTCACCCAATTTGTCTACCTCCCGTTCTAAATCCACCATGCAGCCTACCTCCAACCCCTTTTCTGTTCTACACGATGACAAGGAAGACTCCGCGCAAACAAATATGCCGCATCTCACCGAATCTTTGTCAACCTTATCTTCTCCCACACCCGTTTCTGAACCTCCTTGCGCACAACTTAACATTAAGATTACACCTATATCGAAAAAATTAATCATCAACATCCTCAACTAAGAGAGTCAAAATGAACCCTCCTACGCCTACTGTCTCTCCTCCAACTCTCTCAATAGAGCTGCTTTTGGATGAAATACGTGCCCTTAAGCCGTATATGACTGAAAAGAATACTCGCTTACAAAGCTTGGAAGATAACTGGCTCTCACTTCAAACAAAACTTACTTCTGTGGAGAATCAAGTTGACTCATTGCAGGTTTCCTCACAACAAATCCCTCCTATGAAAGCTGAAATCTTGCAACTTCAGAAACAGATTAAAAACCTCGAAAACCGCAGCAAGCGTAATAATCTGCGTATTTATGGACTTTCCAAAGGTTTGGAAGGATCTCATCCTATAGCTTTCTTTCAATCTGTTATACCACAACTGCTTGATATTCCAGTTTCTCCTCCCTTGGACATACAAAGAGGTCACAGATTGGGATGTCCACCCTCTGCCTGTTCATCTCAGCTTAAACTGAGAGTGGTCATACTCTATTTCTTGGAATATACTGATTTGTTGAAAGTCTTGCAGGCAGCCAAAATCAAGCGTCGCATCTCCTGGCAAGGTTCACAACTGTTTTTCTCACAGGACTATTCCAAACCCATTGCGGATAGAAGGAAAAGCTTTCTTGCAATGCGACCAGCTCGACTAGATTTAAATGCCAAATTCGGTTTGATACATCCGTGCCTCTTCAAAGTCACTTACAAAAATAAAACCACTACATATGAAGATCCAGCTTTACTTCAACGTTTTTTGGACAATTGTAGAGGAGAATCCATGGATTTTGCAGGACCATCTTCTTCCTGAGAACTGTATAATTTTTCCCCCATGTCAGGTTGTAGTAATCTATTTATTTTATGTTTTCCTAGTTCGTGATAATTGAATTAATTCACTCCTTTTTTCCCATGTTTTTCATTTCAGGTGTCGTCTCCCTTCAGGTCTTACCACCCTTTATTTCCCATTGTTTGAGCTATTTCAAGTTTTTTCCTGAGATCGTTTCTCATAATTTTTTCTATGTTCTATTTATAGTCATGTATTTATTTCGTGTTTTCAATGTCTATGACAAATATACTAATTTTTCCCTTTTTTCCGTATCCTCCCCCTTTTAAGCATTACCCCCCTCCAACCTGTATCCACCATTGTGTTAATATTGTCTGGATTATTTCCCTCCTCATGCTCTCTCCCGGAAGTATTCAGTTTGGTTTGTCTCCTCGTCCTGTTGCCTCAACACCCTCCACCCATGTTTGAGTCTATGGTATGTTTTGATGTTTTTCTTTTATCAATATACTCTATTCTCCTCTTCTATTATTCCTTTTCTTTTTTTCCATGTTCCACTTTCCTATTTCCCTCCTTTGTTATTATCTCGACAACACTTTTCTTCCTTTTCTTATATTCCAATTCAATATGCTTCTATCTGTTACTTTTCCTTTTTTTCTCTCCCATTAATTCTGTTTCTACCCTCTTATTTCTGATACTTCCCTCAATTTTTCCAGTTTATCCTAGTTCTGATTTCATTCACATTGTTTTCTCTAAAGTCAATTACTTACTTACTTATATGATTCTTTCTTCAAATGTTATTATACCCTATTTCACTAATATGCATTTATGGTTACTTTTTGACAAGGTTACTGTTTTATCTGGTCTTATCTTGTTTATTCTCTTAATGATTTTTAGATGACATTAAATGTTTGTTACGTGGAATGTCTGGGGTTTACATTCCACGATTAAAAGGCAACGTGTATTATCCCATCTATCTAAACTGAATGCCGATATAGCCATGATTCAGGAAACTCACCTCACTGAATCCGAATCCCTGAAGTTAAAAAGAGATTGGGTAGGAGAGGTTTTCTTTTCTCCAGGCGACGGCAAGCTTAATGGCGTTGCTACCCTTTGTCATAAGTCTCTTCATGCTAAACTTGTTTACCACGAGACTGATGGCATAGGTCGTCGATTACTTACAGACCTATTGATTGGGAAGACTCCCCTTACCCTATTTAATTTATATGCTCCGACTACAGGAGACTGCCCATTTTGGTCTCACCTTGCAGGGAATTAATGCAACTCCCTCATGATAATTTGATCTTAGCTGTTGACTGTAACCAAATTGTTGATCCCTTTATTGACAGTAATTTCACTTCCTCTTTTATACCCTCCAAACCTCAAAGCATTTTTACATTCCTTTCAGCATAGACACTTAGTTGATGCCTGGAGATTGTGCAATCCCTCTTTGAGGGAATATACTTTCTTCTCTCCAGTGCACCATACACAATCACGCATTGATCACATTTTCATGTCTCATGTCCTTTCTCAGTCTCTAATTTCTTCTGACATTGGTTCCATTCTAATCTCTGATCATTCCCCAGTGTCCGTTTCCTTAGACATTCTTCTTAAGCCTTCTGCCCCTAGACGCTGGCGCTTTAATAATTCATTACTACTCGATCCGCTCTTTACTTCTTCCTTTACTTCTTTTTTTACTGAATATTTCTCTTTTAACAAATCAGACACCCTTTCCTTTTCTGTTGTTTGGGACGCTTTCAAGGCGGCAGCACGAGACTTTATTATTAACTATGTCTCCAAGAAACACCTTATGGCCCGGAAATCCGCCACAGATCTCTTTGCTAAAATAAAATCCCTAGAGCATGCTTACTACGTATCTAAATCAAAGGAATGTTTAGACGCCCTAATAGCTGCCAAACTTAAATTTAATAAAGTATCTACCGATAACGCTTCCTTGTATTTACTTAAGTCCAGGGCGAAATTCTATGGCGGTAATAACAAATCAGGCAAACTATTGGCAAATTACCTCAAAGTAAAAAAAAGGAAATTCAATATCGATTCAATACTGGATGCTCAGCAGACACCCAAATTTAAAGATTCAGACATTTTACAAGAATTTCATATGTTTTACAGACTACCTCTCCTCTATTACTAATGCCCCGGATCGTACTTTAGACTTTCAATCGGATGTTTCAACGAAGGAGCTACACAATGCTTTGCGCACTCTTAAGAAGGACAAAGCCCCAGGTCCTGATGGATTCACTGTCGAGTTTTTTTCTAATTTTTCCCAACTTCTCCTTCCTAAATTACACAAACTCTTGACCTTTTTCTAACAAACTGGTACTGCTTCAGGTCCCTTTTTAGAAGCTCTCATTTGTCTTATCCCTAAAGAAAATAAAGACCCTCGTTTTCGCAAAAATTATAGACCAATCTCATTGGTTAACATCGATTACAAACTTTGGCCCTGCGTTTAGAATCCCTTCTTCCTGGTCTTTTAGGTAAAAAACAATTAGGCTTTGTGAAATGTTGTTTTCTTACTGATAATACTCGCTTATTCTTCGATATCCTCTCGAAATCCTCTCACTCATCTTATTCTTTAGCGGCTATAGCATTAGATGCAGAAAAAGCATTCAACAGAGTCTACTGGCCCTTCATTTTTTCATCTCTCAAATGGTTTGGCTTTGGTTCTAGAATTAATTCTCTCTTATACTCAAATCCTAAAGCTGCTATATTTGTTAATGGCCTCACTTCTTCGTATTTGAACTTGGGCAGGGGTGTCCATCAGGGGTGTCCTTTATCCCCCTTTTTGTTTAATTTAGCTTTAGAACTATTTTTGTGTAAACTTCGTCAGAACACTGATTTTCAGGGTTTCAACTATGGTGATTCACACGTTAAAATGGCAGCATATGCTGACGACATATTATTGTTCATGTCTAATCCCACTTCTTCTCTACCTGCTTTTGTATCTGAAACTCAATGCTATTTTTCAGTATCTGGTTATAAATTAAACAATGACAAATGTGAAATCTTACCTCTAACAAAGTTCACCTTTAAAGAGGACTTTATAACTACCAACTTCATTTGGAACACTACCATATAAAATACTTAGGAATATATTTCTCTTCCTCTATTCACTCATCTGTTTCCATTAATTTGGACAAATGCTGTTAAAAAATGTCCTCTCTTATTGATAGATGGCAACCCTTGAACCTATCTTGGTGGGGGAGGCTAGATACCGTCAAGATGATGTTATCCCCAATTGTCTTATTTACTGTCTCTTAACATTCCAGTTAATATACCCCAAAAGTACTTACAAATGATCAATTCTTTGTTGTCTTCCTTTCTTTGGAGTAAGAAAAAAGCTTGAATGTCACTAGCAAAGCTCAGCCTTCCTAAAACAGAAGGTGGGCTTAACTTTCCTGCCTATCATAAAGCTTTTAACCTTCATCAGTCATCTCATTGGCTTACCACCCCCTCTTCGAATTCCCCTCTCTGGGTATCACTTGAACAGTCATTTATTGCTACTTTCTCTTTTTCAGAATACCTTTCACCCAGAAGCCTCAACGATTATCTACACCTATTGTCAAGCTTTCACACAAGTTATTGGACCGATTTGTATTAGATAATTCCCCTGATATCAATTAATTTCTTAAATCCTCGGTTTGGCACAATCATCGCATAATGATCAAAGACAAACCCATCTATTGGAAGTCAAGGAGACAAAAAGGCCTCATTTGGGTTCATCAACTATTTTATAATGATAAACTTATACCTTTTTCCCAAGCTAAACTGATATTTAATTTCCCTTCTTTTTCTGATAAATATCTTTTGCTACAGCATACTTTAAGTATAGCAGTTCAGAAAACTGTCCCATTCTTAAGTCAACCGATGGCTTCTTCCACGAACGGTCCCAGGATGCTTGTTTCCGGTCCAGAGAAGACATGGCTTGGCAGTTCAGGCTGGACTGTTCCCATGAGGCAAAGGTTTGCATATGGCCATATCTGAACTGGGGTGGCGGTGTGAGCTAAAGAATGATGATGGATTAAACCCAGATCAGTTGACTGGGGGTGAGTGCTTGCAATGTTCAAAACTCCGTCCATCATCCCCTTTGGTTTTGCTTTGTTCTTCCACGAACGCTCATACCTTCTTGAGTCATAGACCCAATGCCTCAGCAATTTATAACTATCTACACAAACCGATCCTCACTAGAGAGAAAACCAAAGTAGAATTGGATTGGGAAAGGGACCTTCAGGTTGACTGGTCCGTTCAAGTTTGGAATCACATTTGGCTTAAAATAAAGAAAACGTCCAGAGCAGCTAATACCACGCAGACACTTTTTCATATATAATAGATTACTCCTTTCCCATTCACTTTTATATAAGATCAATGCTGAACTCCCTGATACCTGTTGGTCATTGTTATCCACTAATGTGGATTTAAAACACTTACTTTTTTTCTGACCTTTTGTTCAAGACTTCTGGAAGAATGTTTGGAAACAAATTACCCACATTTTTCATCAGATAGTTCCCTTTTCAGTTAATATTTTTTTGGGCTCTCTTTCTGAGGACTGGTCGAGCTGTTCTTTGCCTATGCAGGTTTTGGACTTACTTCTGGGAGTAGCATTTCAACAGATTTCCAAGCACTGGAAAAATGTATCTGACCTGTCCTTTCAGGCTTGGTGTTATTCCGTTTGTTATAATCACAGGTTAGATACAGTTTATGTATTCCCAATCTCCTTAGCTCCCAAACATTTGTTTTTATGGTCCCCAGTTACAAGTGTTATAGAACGTCATGCTAAACTTTCCTCTGTACTCAAAATTCCGAATCCAGAGGTGTTGAAACCCCCTTGATATTCTCATTTGTTCTTGTCTTTTATACTATTTATAGTATTACTTTCATTGTATTTTGTGCACTTTTTAGTACTTGACCAGAATTATATTATACTTGTACTTATCTTTTTATATTGTTATATGATCTTTTAGCTATGTATTTTTAAGATTTTCAGAAATGTAATTTAATTGTATTTTTACGGTATTTTCTCCCTCCTTTACCCTTTTCTTTTTTTTTCTCAATAAATGTTATGTTTTTTTTCAAACTTAAAAAAAAGAGCAATCAAATAGTCCATGCAGGTTTTCTTTTCACACATACAAAGGAAACAGGCCCATGTCCTAACAGACAACACCACAACCATGTTTTACTTGAACATACAGGGCCTATTTTATGAGGAAATCACCTTACTGCACTGCATGGCAGGAATGTGCCGTATTTAAGTCAATATGGTGCATTCCTGTCCTTTCCCTTGTGCACTTTTAGCAGCCTAGCGCACAACGCAGGTACCCTTGCCCCATGGTGCAGTAAGGGGCACCTTCCTGCACAAAACCAATGCTGGAAAGTCATATTTATCTTTCTACGTGTGCTGCAGAACACAGCACACATAGAAAGAGGAAGAAACAAGGAGAAGGAGAGATATTTTTCCTCGTTATGCCTCTCCTGGAAAGGTGTACTTTGTTGGTGCATTCCCAGGTTTACAAGTTCTTTGAAATCTGGGGATGCATCAAAATTAATGGGATTTGCGTGGGAACTTCCATGCAATGCCCATGGAACACCTACCCAGGGCAGAGTAATGCAGCGATTTGTGCTGCGTTGCGTTACTTCAGATTATTTAAGCCACTCCGAGCTATGTAAAGTGGCTTTGCGTGGCTTCAAATATCTGACTTATAGGTTTGCGTCACGCATGTACCATGTTGCTTGGTGCAAACGTAAAATAAGCCTCTCATAAATGAGGCCCATAGGGTGGAGTGTGATCCAAACTGCTCTGCAAAGAAGTGATAGAACTCTGGATTTTAGTCCTAGATGATCAAGTTACCTACCTTCTGTAATGCTATGTTTCTTGGATAGTCTAACTGCAGAATCCTCGCGTTTGAATATCCTCCTGGAGCTATACTGGATCCTGAGAATTTCTAGCAGTGATCCCGCACGCAGATAGGTGGCATCATATGGCACTGTGCTGAAGCTATACTACCCACGATGTGATGAAGCAGAGCCTCACGTAAGCGCCAGCCCAGCGCACTGTTGTCAGTTTCTGATAGAGACTTCTAGCTGCAGATTCCTCACCTTTTCAATATTTCCCTTGTATAAGACGGGATATGGAAACTTTTCAGCAGTGCCTCTGTGCGCCTGAAGGCGATGCCTTGGGGCTCTGCTCCGATTCCTCACGAATCCTCCCATCCTTTACGTTCTGTGCTTGGACTCTTCAATAATAAGATTAAAGTCCAGGAATCTGCACACTGTCTATCAAGTTGCTCTCCAGGCTGTGGAGCTAGATGGGTGGACAATCTTGAAAGCAACCAACGTCAGCGTGTGGAAATGGCACCACATGGCATTTCCAGAGTGGGACTGTGTCAAAGTGGAGCCACAAGGCATCACCTTCCGGAGCACAAAGGTACTGCTGAAAAGTTTCCAGATCCAGTCTGACACGTAGGGAATATTCAAAAGGCAGTGAATCTGAGACTAGACAGAGTCTCTGCCAGAAAGAGCATTACCGAAGGAGAATAGCTTGTTCTTCTTGCCTTTTCCCTTACTGCACCCTCAAACACAGAGCATGGATAATTGTTGGTAACAGTGTGCTGAGCATAAACTTGGACCTTTTTGATTTTAGAAAGACACCACGCCACAGAACAGGGAGTGAGAGAACAGTGAGGAATCAGCAGTTAGATACAGTATCCAACAGAAGCTGCGTTACCAAAGGTCTTCTGACAGATATTTCTAACCGGAGATTGCTCACCTTAGAATAGATATCAAAAGCACTACTGTCCAAAGGTGGAGAGTCTGTGGAGTGGACTCAAACCAAAAACGTCTTGTAGAAACGAGAGGACAAAATGTCCATCCTGCTGGACCTTGCTGTGAAGGAAGTTGCGCTTCATTAACATATGCACAAATGCCCACATCATTGCTCGGGAAATATCAAGAACAGACGCCCGTCAAGCAACGCAGTGGTAGTGGCCCTGCTCCTGGTCAGACCTTCCTAGAGTTGCTTCCAATGTATAGCAGATCTTGATGCAGAGGACTATCCACCTTGAAAGGGTGCTCTTCTGCACAGACTTCCCTGTCTGTGGTCCCCGAAAAGCTCACAAAGAGCCAATTGTCCACTCAATGGTCCTTCGTACAATCAATTATAAAACTTAAATCCCTTTTGGGGTCCAATCGATTTAGCCTCTCCTCTTTTGAGGGGAGCAAAGAATGCTGGACAGAAATAAAATTGTCATAAAACACAGGAAAGGGTGCCCCTCACAATCAAAAGGGCTCAACAGTCTTTCTACCCCTTCTAATGAAAACTGTGACCATTCCAAGTTGATACAGTCTTCGCATGTCTTTTGCGGCCCTTGTCCCAGCCTCACATACCATTCTTATCAGAAATGTGGGAACTCAGCGATAGAAATGTGTTAATCCCTGCGGATTCCGGAACTTTCCCTCACAGAAATGTGAGGAAAATGTAACTTTAACAAACATTTGATGTCTGTAGGGCATCCTCTGTAAGAAATGGTATTGGGATCCAGGCAAATCGCACCAACTTTGACCCCTGGGTGTCTAGATTTCAGAAACGTTTGGGTTTAGTAGGTTTCCCCGAGTGGCAGCGGAGCCCATTACCAAATTCCACAACGAACTATATTGCCCAAATGGGTAATTTTTCATGACATGATTTGATTTGACTATGTTGCACTTTGTGGCCTTTCCTGTCATGGGTTGTATGTAGGCCCAGCCGTACAACTGTGCTACCTTGTTTATTTGGAGGAGGGTGGGAATGTTGGTTGGTGGGAATGTTGTCAATTCCGGAACTTTCCCTCACAGAAATGTGAAGAAAATGCATCCTTTAAGCCAGCGTTTGAGGTTTGCCAGGCATTATGCGTAGGGCGCGGAAGTGAGATCCATGCAAGTCACATCACCCAGGGCTGCACTGGATTTCTAACTTCTAGAAATGTCTGCGTTGGATAAGGTTACTTAGGTGGTGGCCGAGCCGGGGACCAAATTCCACAGCTACCCACATCGACAAAATGGGTAATTTTTTATGATGAAAATTTGACGTCTCCTGGTAGTTTTGGATGGAGCCTTTGCTGTTGTTGGCGATAGGCCCATTCACTTAAGTGAGGTACTTTTTTTATTGGAAAAGTATGGGAATACATACTAGTACAACACTTGTTATTATCAACTGAATTTCTCTCAATTGTTGGCTTCCAAATGTAAGCCCAGTAATGGAGTAACTAAGTGACTTGACAGCTGCATTGTGCTCTTTGGGGTAAGCAGTTCCCAAAACCAGCACTGGACAACTAAGCTGTACAAGGTGGCCCTAGGGAGTTTAGCTTTCAAGGTACCATTTTTAGATTTTGTGGGTTGTCCTATAGATGACGTGTTAACCAGGGCACCACCCTGAGTGATTGAGATGTGGTCTCCAAAGTACGAATGTCAACTTTTGCGACTGGTGTTATGCATTTTGGGCATCTCTGGTGTTGGTGTAATGCATTATAACCCCACACTGATCCAAACAGTGAGCACAGTACGATGCCCCGCTACAAATTTAGTCGAAGGAAGTAAAGGCACTGAAACAAACAATGTCCTAAAAGGCTTTCATAACCCTGCCATAAGCCTCACCTTTCCTCCCCCATTCCTCCTTGCACCATCTGTGCACACTGAATAACTGCATGGAATGATGTGCCGCTATTTAAGACGGCATGATACACTTATTCATTAGAGTAAATACCACCTCTAGACATTTAATTAACATTAATACTTTTAGGTCCTCGTACCAGTCTTCAAGAGGCACGATTCAAGAAAAATGTAAGGCAAAAACGTGATGATATTCTCCTAAAAAGCCCTACCCGTCGCATAGCTAGGATTACCAGACATTAGCTACGAGGTGTACTATTTCAAGCACTAAATGACCATGGGCCCTGTATATTAACCTAAAGGCTACCACATTTCAAACCAGGATAGAACACAGACACTGGTCACAATAAATTCATGAATACAAGGTCGCTATGTGTTTAGCAGTGCAGTGTATACACTTTTATTTGTTTGAAATAAATGGACAATTGTTGGTGCATTGTAAATCTCCGAAAATATGTGGACATGTAAAAAAAAATCTGATTCACATAGAAAAACGCATTGGCAAAATGGATGTGTGTAAGAGTATTTAATGTAATAAAAAATCAATCATTACCTAATAAGGAGAATGTCAAACTGATTAGGTTAGGGGTTTGGCAATTGAAGACCCTATTCCGGATTCTTCCCCTTAGGATGCATGTGTAAATCATTTTGAACGTATATCCTACAGAGTGCTTTGTGCATTTCATGGATGCCAGAGTGAGCATTATTTTGGACGAGCACCGTCACACCAAATGTGCCCACAAAATACCAGGAGTTCTCGTATGCTAGTTGCAGACTTGCACAGATGTGGGAAGCATCCAGCTAAAGATGCCCTCATTAGCAAAGAAATAAAACAATTTGCATCACTGCTAACACTAAGGTAGAAGTAGGCACCATCGTAACAGAGATATCTAAATTAGGTGATTATCACCCCTATGTCAGGAATTATCACCGTGCCAGGGCCAGTAGTTTGCCAAATGTGGCTATCAACATGCCATAGGTGTTCACAGTATGCAAAAAATGTCCACCATTGTACTTGGCTAGCATTGTGCTAGGAATGGACGCCGTGATGTCATTGTTGCGAACATTAGCCTAAGAAATACAATCAAGGAGGTGGCCGAATACAGGGTTCAGATTAGTCGGTACTGTGTCAAATATTGCCAAGCTGAGGGACACAGGCATCAGGCACACTCAAACTCTCAAACCACAGCAATAGAACACTTTTACTTCGACATTCCCTTCCGTATCGGGCACGCATGCGCAGTTGTGGCCTCTTCCATCATCTGCTCATCAGTCCCTGACCTTGGGCACTGCATAGCTAAGCAGGCACTGACAAAATGGAATAAGTGCTACTGAGGAGAATGCAGGCCAGGTGTAATAAGGGGCAGCAGTTTTCAGTCAGAAACATTATAAAAATAGAAATTCTGGACAAATAATCTCTACCCCAGCTCAAAGCACAAAGACAACAAACCAGTATTGGCAATGTCAATAGGTCTGGCTTATAAATGAAAGTGTCTTCTTGCCATTGATGGGCCTGGACACTCAAATCACACAAGCACACTCTCACATATCTTCGCACTTGTGCATCTATTTACTGACAAAACCGAAATAAAAAACACATACAAATTCTATAACATATGCAAGATAAATTGAAAAAATACAAGTAGAAAAAAGAAAACCTGTTGCTGTCTGAAGCATTCCACAATGAAGAATCAGGATGCAGATGTGTTCAAAGAAATAGGTTTATTCCATCGAGATCCCATCCATCCAGACTCTTGTCATCCAGCAACTCTCAGTTTACTTCTAAATCCCATTCCTAGAATTCAGTGACATTGCAGATGTCACTACTAACATTCTAAAGCTAACGTCCAAGGTAAAGCAAATGTATGCCATGCTTATGACATACTACATACCTCCCTTCGGCACATGAAATTTAATATACATTAAAATACAATAAATCAAAATATTAACATCACATGCCTATAAATCAGAAGACAGAGAATATTCTCTAAACATAGTCTAACAGATAAGATGGCTTCTTACAAACTCTAGTTGAAGCACGAATCTTACCACTTTCAGATGTACTCGGATAAGCCTCATCATCATAACAACCATCCACCCTTCCTTTTATCACTACAACCCTGTTCAAATTCCAAATTCTATGATCCTGAGTCTTTATGGCATTTTTGAATACCTTAATAACTTTCATAGGTTTCATGAACTTAGAAACAGAATTACCCAACAAACCAGGGCGTTTGATCATAACCAAATCGCCAACCATAACCTTGGTTACTTTTACAGCTTTTTTTCCATCAAAATAACACTTTCTCAATTTACTTTTTTCCTCCTCTCTCTTTTGAATCATTTCATTATCATTCTTCTTTTCTTTACCCTTTCCCAACTCATATCTATTGACCCATGTAGGTTCTACATCAGTGTTAGGAACTATCCAACGGAACAACAGAAAGGGTGTTTTACCAGTAGTGGAATGAGGAGACAATCTGTACTCTTCAATTTTCTTCAGTACTTCATCTTTCCAATTTAAGGACATAGATTTGGATAATGCATTTGTCTCTTTAATCACCCTGTTAAATCTCTCCACCATCCCATTTGCCTCGGGATGGTAAAGAGAGCACACTTTATGTGTAATGCCCTTGGATGCTAGAAAATTTTTCATCTCACTAGACACCAATTGCACCCCATTGTCCGTTAGTATAGAATCAGGGATTCCCTCTTTAGAGAATCAATTCTTCAAACATTTAATTATGTGAGTTGAGCTAATACTTGACAAAAAGAAAACTTCAGGCCAACGTGAAAACATGTCAATTACTACTAACACAAATGTTTGAGATCCATTTGAGTGAACAGGACCAAGAATATCCAAAGCAATGCCCTGCCAAGGATTCGAAGGACGCCTCCTTATCACCATAGGCTGAACACGTGTGGTCTTGGACTTACCACTCAATGTGCATGGTATGCAATCTCGAATCACACGTTCCACTTCTATATCCATGCCCGGCCACCAATATGACATCCTCAAGCGTTCTTTAGACTTTGTAATGCCTGCATGAGAGGAATGAACCAGATCTATAAGTTTCTTCCTAGGACTACAAGGAGGAATCAGCCTCGTTCCCTGAAATAAAAGATTATTCTCTACTGACAACTCATTGCGCACTGCCCAAAATATCCTTGTGTCCAAAGATCCTTGTTTGTTGCTGTTCCAACCCTTCCTAAGTAGATGCATAACTTCATTTAGAACAGTATCCAGAATCATTGCATTACCCCATCTCTCTTCACTAATAAGATTCTGATCAATGACACAAACCAATCCCTCAGAATCTTCCCAATCATCCTCTTCAGATGATTTCATGGCCGTGAGGCGTGACAGTACATCTGCCACATTATTCTCGACCCCTGGTATGTATTTCATTTCAAAATTATATTCCTGCAATCCTATTACCCATCTGGTAATTCTACTAGATATCGAATCCAGACCCTTCTTGCTAAATATCTCTACCAGCGGCTTGTGATCCGTCCTCACCTCAAAACTTATGCCCAAAAAAAGAAACTTTTTCAATTTTTTTACAGCCCAATACACTGCAAGAGATTCACGTTCTACAACAGAATATCTTGTCTCAGGATCTTTGAGGCTACGTGACAAGCACATAATGGTATGAATGCCATCCTCACTATATTGCTGCAAGACGGCTCCCAAACCCTTTTCGCTTGCATACGTGATGAGGATTGGTTTGATCATAGGATTAAAGCTAGCTAGGGAAGGAGCTGCTTTGAGTTTATTCTTTATATCCTTGAATTCATGCTCACAGCTTTCTGTCCACTGAAAGTCTACTCCCTTCCTTAGTAGATGTCTCATGTTTACTGCACAATTGGCAAAATTCTTAACAAATTTTGAGTAATACTCAACTACCCCTAAGAACTTCATGAGTTTACTTTTGTGAGCTCATTTCTTGGATAGTATTAATCAAGTCTTTTTTAGGTCTTACACCATCACAAGTTATATTATGCCCTAAATATCAATGGAGCTAGTTCTGAATTTACACTTTTCCGCCTTGATTGTTAAATTATACTCAGAAAGTCTTCTCAAGACTGACCTCAAACGAACATCATGTTGATTGGTATCCTGCCCAAAAACTAAAATGTCATCCTGGTAAGCGTAAATACCAGGTAAGCCTTGAAGCATGTTTTCCATAACCCTTTGAAAGACAGAAGAGGCCGATACTAACCCAAAGGGCATGCGTATGAATCTGAAAGTACCAAATGGTGTTATGAAAGAAGTGGTGTCCCTACACGACTCCTCCAACTCTATTTGGTGGTATGCCGAAGTTAAGTCAATTGTACTAAAGACTTTAGCTCCACCCAGTAGAGACAGCAACTCATTTATGTTAGGCAAAGGGTATCTATCAATTACTACACACTTATTCAACTGTCTCAAGTCGATGCAGAGTCTCAGGTCCCCATTAGGCTTGCGTGCTGCCACAACCGGGGCCAACCATTCAGTCCCTTCAACCTCCTCTATGATGCTTCCCTTTTTTAACTTTACAATTTCTTTCTGCATGTCATCCCTTACCGAAATCGGAACATTTCTTACTTTGCAACATACAGGAGTAGAATCCTTCTTTAGTACTATCTTATGCTTGTATCCTTTAAGACAACCCAGCTCTTTTCTGAAAACATTAGGATAATCTCTTTTGAGATCCTCCAAAAGATTGACATTCCCAGCCTTGGAAATGGAGTTTACATCGCTCTTCAATTGAATGGGAGGATCACCATTGGGATCAAGAAATACACCGAGATCTCCTTGATGGATCCAACTAATGATGCTATCACCCTTTTTAGATACGTAAATCTTACCTGAAATCAATCTCCCTTTATACTCAATTAGACCTATGAAGAAACCATGTAATTTGATGGGCTCCCCGCCATAAGCCAATGGCTTTATGTCAGGCTTTAAAAGTTCAACCTTGGTTTTCAAATTATTCATGTAAAATTTGCTTGAGACAATTGTGATTTTTGCCCCTGAATCAAATAGGACTCTGGTTTTTGCTCCTTCAACTAGAATTTCATCAAATGGGGAATTTCTTTTCTTTTCACCAGTCACTACCTGCACAACTATCCGACCACATTCATATTCCTCAGAGTTAGTTTCATCATAGCTATCATCATCAACTTGAACTTCTTTTACTTTTGATACATTTTTACTATTGCACATAGAGGCAAAGTGACCTTTCTTTTTGCACTTGGGACACAATGAGCCTAGAGCTGGACACTTTGGATTATTTACTAAATGTCCCAACTTCCCACATCTGAAACACTTGCTATTAATCCATCTCTCACTTATCTTTCCTTTTGTAGACAAAGATTCCTTTTGAGTCTTGTCTTTATTTTTAAAGTCCTCTTTGTTTTTACTCTTCACCTCTTGAACCTTGCATTCATTGGGGGAATCTTTCTTTAAAACAGCAACACATTTATTAGAATGTTCTATTCTTTTAGCTACGACAAGAACCTCATCTAAAGTGGGTTCATCGCGTAACCACAATTCTTCCCTAACTTTTTCTATATTGCATCCAAACATGAACTGATCACGAATGCGTTCATCAGTTGTGCCATCAAATTTACATGAAGATGCAAGTTTTCTTAAAATGGTTATGTATCCTTCTACCGTTTCTTCATCCGCTTGCATTCTCTTAGCAAAAGTATACCTTTCTAGGATGGTACTTACTTTTGGTAAGTAATGTTGATCTAGTTTTTTATGCAAATTTCATAATCATTGAGCCCATTTGCTTCCTCGTGCAATAATTCTGGAAGGTGGTCAAAAACGTCTTGCCCCTCTGACCCCAAACAGTGCAATAATAAAGCAGATCTCCTCTCCGCACTAAGTGAAGGGCCACATACTCTAGCACAGTGGTTCCCAAACTGTGCACCGTGGCTCCCTGGGGAGCCGTCAAACCTACCCAGGGGAGCCGCGCACCAAGCACTTTAATGCATTTAATGTTGAAGGGTCTGTTGGCTTCAGTTAAATATAATCAGACTTAAGCACATGATGTCGATGATTTGTAAGTGACATGCTTAAAGCTGTAAACGTAGTTCTTAATTGATGGAATGTCGAGGGAGATGACCTCCATATTTCACTGGATCCCCACGTTCCAATGCTTCCAAAGTAAGCGGAAGATGCCTTATTTATTTTGTTAGATTTGTTAATAGTTTCATTTTTTTCCGAATGCATTTTACACCAATGCAAGTTATCAGGAAAGTACAGTTGTCCTGCCTATTAAACATACTGAGTATTATTAAATTTTGACATTTGTACTTGAAGCATAGGTACTTCCAGTACACATTTCTTTCAGTATACACACATTTCCAGACAGGCCTGCTCTCTTCTTGAGCTTAGGGAAGTAAAACACCATTTGGAAGCAAGAAAGAGGGACGTTTCAAAAAAAATAAATCAGGGGAATTTATTTTACTTGCATTGATTTGAAGGAGGAGACAGCAAAATAAAGCTGTATGTGGTTTAAAAAATCGTGAGCTGCCCTGCTGAGACAGGTGTGTTGGCACGTATGACATGGGTAGCAATGGAAGTGCATGCAAATATTCTTCAAGCACAGAAACACTTTAGCAATGAGGCATACATGCTATCTAGTCCTTTAAGTGGGATAAAAAAGTTTGAGTAGGTACTCAAAAAAAGGCAAGGTCAAAGAAGTGTAACTAGGAATATTTTATTAGAGGTGCCGCCTCATTAATATTAAAAAAACACCCTGCGTATATGAATATAAAACCTTCATCAGCTGCATCCCAATTATTTTCAGAGAGAAAAATGCAAGCACTCCCAAGTCCGGGCTGCATCCCCCCACCCTCCATAAAAAGTAACAGTAGGGAGCCACGGGCAATGGCCAATGGGTCAAGGGAGCTGCGGGTCGAAAAAGTTTGGGAACCACTGCTCTAGCATAACGTTCAAATACCACTTTCCACTTTTTCCATTTTATATTAGGGTCGCCAGGCTCAGATAAGAAAAACGGAGCCGCTGTGACGTTTTGCATTTTACACAGGACTTAAGTATTGGTCTTGAAATATATAAGCTATATATTGAAAGCTGCGCGCATCAGTGAAAGGAAAACAAGAAGGTGAGCGTGGAAAACAATGTAAAGTATTGTTATATAGCCTTCTATGCTAAATAAATGCACACACCAGTAGATATCCTATAAACAAAAACAAAACTTGAATATTGAAGCTTGCTGTTATCTTGTAATATTCATTAAGATGCAGCACAGATCATTATAACACAAAACATCGACCAAGCGAAACGCTGTGTATATTAGTGCAAAAAAGTTCCATCTATGCCCCCAAAATTAATACGTTTAGCTAGATAAGATGCACGATGTAAAACGAAAGCCGTGTGCATCGGCGAATTTTACTTTGTTGCTTGGAAACAAAAAGCCGTGCGTATCGGCGAATAATATTCTGTTGCCAAGATACGCGATACAAACATCCAATATGGCTTCTACGTTGTCACGCACGCAATGACCTCATGCGTGCAACACGCTATTACGCTGGTGCGTCTCTCGCGATGTGTTACATGGAGAAGAAGACGAGCATTCTCATCCAGGCAACGCGGCCGGTCACTCCTCGAGACTATCCAGGCAACGCAGGCGGTCGCTCCTCGAGACTGGTAATGTTCGTTGGGATGTAGCTTGTTATTAATTGAACGTCTGTAGCAAAGTGGAGCGAGCGTTAGCGTTGAAAGAAAATCCTTCAATTATTAAAAGTTGAAACTCAGGGTCAAGCGATGCGATCCATTACTTCTTTTTCTAAGCCATGATGCAAACATTGAGTTGAAATAAGCTTTCAACAGTTGTATAAAGGCACGTATTATAATCCACATATGGCAAAGCGATCAGTATTCAGATACTTCCCAATTGGTCTCGCTAAATCTAGATTAGTGAAAGATACTTTGCCAAGTACAGTCAAATTAACATATAGACAAATTAGCGCATTGACCTCCAGGAGTCGATACTTTCCAATTGGTCTCGCTAACCCCCAGGAGTCGATACTTTCCAATTGGTCTTGCTAAATCCAGATTGATAAAAGATACTTTGCCAAGTACAGTCAAATTAACGCAAACTTTGCCACATATAGTCAAATTAGCGCAATGACCGCGCAATGACCTCAGGAGTCCACTCGTTCCTTTAAATTTGATTAATTTCTCACCAATGTTCCATGTTCTGTGTTGGGATCTCAGATGGCTATTCCCTGCCGACTACGCCAGTGAAGCATTCCACAATGACGAATCAGGATGCAGATGTGTTCAAAGAAATAGGTTTATTCCATCGAGATCCCATCCATCCAGACTCTTGTCATCCAGCAACTCCCAGTTTACTTCTAAATCCCATTCCTAGAATTCAGTGACATCGCAGATGACACTACTAACATTCTAAAGCTAACGTCCAAGGTAAAGCAAATGTATGCCATGCTTATGACATACTACACTGTCTAAACACGGCTGGGATATGCTTCCAATAAAAGAAATTAACATAGTAGTGGGGGAGTCCATCTTGCAAAGTTATTGTGAATAGTCTATAGTTATTTTAGAGTGCAAGCATGGCCACTACATTTAGAACCAACATTTTGGCCATCTTGAAATGGTAAAACAATGATACGTTATTGACATAATTCCATAATGCTCTTCTGATTTTGAGGAAGTGGTCGTGTAGGATGCGGCACACTGCAGGTTCAATTAGAAGCAAGCAAGATACCCTTTAGCTCTGCCTGTAGAGGTGTAGGTGTCCTCTTAAACATGAAAATAAAAAGTGGAGAAGCAAAGAAATGAAAGGGAATTATAAAATGAGACATAAACAAGAAAAGGACTGTCCACGAGCCCGGACACAGAAGTGCGCTCATTTCCAAATGGATGTGCATATGTGGTCGGAAAATGCAGTCATTCACAAGGCATGAGACAAGAGAGCCAATCACTGATGTAGACTGAACGATTACTGTATGCAGATCGCTGCCCTTAATGGAGGCAAACCGTAAAAGACAGTCAGACAGACCAATGGCAGAACTAAGCTGGCTCAAAGACCCTATGTGTGTCTAAATGGATATATATTTACATATCTATCTATCGATCTATTTCAACATCCTGGCAGACAGTTGATAAGAGTCTAGCTAGAATGATTATAGTAACCATTTTATCCTCCTATGGTTTTTTAGAGGCAGTACCCAACACCAAATTCATTCCCTACAACAGTAAACTGAGTTTTTATGCAACAAAATACCGATCTGTTGGCTTCAGCACAAATAAATAACAATCCGACCTTAAATGCCTATTGATTTTAACATATGCTTTTCACAATAAATGTCAGACTAATTACATGTATTATTACTTTTCATAATAAACAGATAAAACCTATGGCATCTGAAATATTTTTCTTAGTGACCCAATCAGGCTAGTTGCTGTTATCATTGGCTTATCACCATATCCAACTGATGCTTCCTATACTGAGCGAAGGGTTTCCCACAAAGCAACCATTAGGCAAGCAGTCATTAAATGACATAGGATATAAAATGACAGTAGGCAAAGCAAAATACTATCTCTTCTAACTCTCCTAAGAGGGCCTTACAAGGATTCTAACACAAATCGTCTATACCCACGGTTTATAAGGACTGATGAAAAAACATTCATCAAAGTATTTTCTGAAGTGAGTATGCATAAGCCAATTTGGAAAAAAAAGGCCATCTATAAATTGGTTTCCATGAAATGGTAAATACAATTCATCCTGAAAATTTCCATTAAACTGTTTAGATGAAATGGTTTCTCTGTAATGGTATTCCATTAAATCGTTTTTCTATGAAATCACATAGAACCAAAAAGGCCTACTGTCAGACTTAAAGCCCACCCATTACTTACCATTGATTGGCTTTATTGTCATTTAATGGCTTCTTATTCATTAGATTGTGTAGGCTTTACTTCCTCTTCTTGTGTTTGTCCCTCTCTTGAAGCATAGCAATCATTACTTGTGTCTTTTCCCGGTTCACTTTTCAGGCACTCGTTTTTTTCTATTTATTTAAGCACTGCTTGTGTTTCCCAGCTATTTCCATGGTGTACTTATCTTGCCCCATGTGTGCCTCCCCATGGCCCCATCACACATGTTGCTTTCTTGCCCATATGCTTCTCACCCCCAGCTCCATGTTGCTCTGTCTCTCTTACGTGTGCCTCTGTTCTCCCTCCTGTGCTCCGCATTGCTCTTTCCCATGTTGTTTACCCCAACTTACACCCTCTCCGTTATATTCGCTGGCCCTCGGTGTTGCTTCCCACCACCCACACCCTCCATGTTGCTTGAAGGAGAACTGGAGTGGCCAAAGGACACACAGCAAATTGAAAGTGCCCCATATCTACCTTGAAACGCAGATAATGCCTATAGGGCAGCAGGACAGTTTGTGAAAATAAGCATCCTGCAGGTCCATGGACATCATCTAGTTGGCACAGAGCAGACAAGATCTGGGCCAGCGCAAGTATTCTGAATTTGTGCTTCTGCAGGAAGACATTCAAAGGCGGTAGGTCTAAAATAGGCCGGAAGCACACGTCCTGCTTTGCAAGAAGGAAATAATGAGAGTAACGATCCCTGGTCTTTCCAAGTCTGAAACGGTCTTGATAGCACCTTCGGAGATCAATAGCCACATGTGCTTGTCGGAAATTTAAATTGGTGAGGGAGAAAGAGTGGGCAGAGCAGAAAGAAATGATAGAACGGAGCCATATTAAATTGTTTGCAAGAATCATCTGTCTGAACTGAAGGCTCGCCAACCTGGAAGAGAACATAAAATTCTGTCCCCCCCACAGGTTCCGCATGCACCATTAAGAGCAAACTAAACTGGTTTAGCGATTGTTGTAGCACGGGAAAAGGAATTGGGCTACTGATGCCCCTGGTGGCCTGCTAGACCCACGTCCATGACTTTGAAAGCACTAGGGTGCCTGCTGCCCTCCTTGGGAAGGCAGTCTCCATTTGCCCTTTGGAATAAACTCTAAACTTTTCGAATTGACCTGGAAATTGTTTAGCCGGGGTGTCCAGTCCCATTAAGCATGCCGTAACTCTACTGTACTTAAGGCACTCTTAACAATGTGCCTGTCTCATCAATGAAAAGGTGGGACCCATCAATCAATCAATCAATCATATTATTGTAAAGTGCACTACATACCCGTGAGGGTCTCAAGGCGCTGGGGCGGGGGGGGGGGGGGGGGGGGGAGAATGCTGCTACTGTTCGAAGAGCCAGGTCTTGAGGAGTCTCCTGAAGGTTAGAAGGTCTTCGGTCTGCTGTAGGCGGATGGGGAGGGTGTTCCACGTCTTGGCGGCGAGGTGGGAGAATGATCTGCCGCCGCCGGTCACTCTTCGGATGCGGGGGACGGTGGCGAGGGCGTGGTGTGTGGAGCCAACTTACTTGTGTCCTACTACTGCTCACTTTTAGACAATAACTTTTTTCTTTAGCACTTCACAAGAGTGCATGTTTGCCAGCTGTCTCCCTACTGTGTTTCTCACCCCCTCCATGCTCCCTGTTGCTCTCTCTTGCCCTTGTGCTTCTCCCCCACCCGCCTCCGAGTTGCGCCCACTCTTATGTGCTTCTCCCATGCATTGCTTTCTTGCTCCTGGTTGCCTCCCCCCACTCGGATCAGTGAATAAGAAAAGCACTTGCATCATAGCATCGCTAAAACCACAGACAAAGCCAGTACTTCCTAAAGAAGCAACCTATTGGCTCTGCCAATGCTTGTTAATATTCTGTCTAGGTAGACCTCTGTGATGATGTGACAATGAGGTCACTGTCAGAATTCTCGGGGTGCTCTCGTGCAGTTCCTGCGCCATCGTGTTCCCGACATCACAATTTGGCAACGAGGATGGGATAATTTTCCAGGTTCTGTGTCCGAGTTACACCCCACCACGACGTGATTTTACTTTCCGATGTCCTGTGCTAACATTCCTGACTGCGGAGTCCACAAGGTGAAACAAGCTGTTGTGGAGCCAGAGATCCGTCTCAGAAGCTCTATCGGCACCTGTTTCCCCAACTGATCATCTCAAGCAGCACTATGGGGGCTGGAGTTAGACTCTTTTTGCTGTGTTGGCAGTGCGTGTTAGCAACTGCATCCAGGTACGTTCAGGTCTCTTTATTCAAGGGCTCAGAGGAACGACTTTTCGCCCTCTAGCCCGGGTCTTTTTTTGTTCATCACAACCTCGGGAGGAACAACTCTTCCCCCTCCGTCGTTGTGTGCTTCACGCATGCGCATATCGTCAGTTTGCTTTTGACAATAAACGAGAAAAAAAAAGGTTTTCCGCTCAACTAGAGCGCGATTTAAGGAAAGTAAGGAGACCACCGATGTGTTTGCAGAACAGAGTGAATGTCACACGCACCATTTGAAGCAGGAAGTGAGGAAATTTTGTGTTGAACTATGCGGTTTGAGGACTATTGATACTATTTTCACAAGTATTGCATTTCATTCATTTTTTACACAATCTGTGAAAGCAAATCTTAGACTTAATCATTTCTCTTAGCCTTAGTTGTAACTCAGCCCTGCTCATCTATATAAATATAGAGTGTTATTTTGCATTAGCAAAGACTAGAAGGAACGCAAAGCTCACAATTCTAGTGCTACAAGTGTTTAGACAATATTAAGTCATTATTGTGGTGTTTATAGTACATTCAAATTTACAGGCAGAAATTAACAAACTGAAAAATCAACTCAAGCGAGAAAAGTGTCGCTTAAAAAGAATAACACAGGACAAAAACTGGGTCGATCTACAACTTGCGGCAAAACAGCGCAACCAACGATCATATTGGTCATTAATCGCAAAGGAAACCGGAACAAAAAAGGCCCTGCACCCCATTCCAGTTCCACCACAAGATTGGGAAACCTACCTGACAGCTTTGTACAGAGCAAACACGAACAATGAAGAGGCTGTAAACACCGGGAATAACAGCGAAGGAAACAACGTTCAGATCGGAACCGCCTCCCCGTTCTCAATAGAAATGCACATCCGAAAGGCGAGATCCACAGGAGCCTCCGGCCCAGACCAAATTCCAATCAAGGTCCTACAGGCAGATCCTAAGGGTTGGAGTAAGATGCTCTCTCCCCTTTTTAACTTCATCTTTAAAACAGGATCAGTGCCAAAATCCTGGAAGGGGAGTATCATAATACCGATCTTCAAAAAAGGGTCAAGACATCAGGCTGGCAACTATCGCCAAATAGCATTACTAGATGCTACGGGGAAAATCTTCGCCGCTGAAGTGTTGGACCAACTTAAAAATTGGGCATTTTCTCAGGATCTAATCCCCTTATATCAGGCCGGCTTCAGGCCTAACCATTCGGTTATCGATAATATCGCGATACTACAAACAATCCTCGACAAATACGTTGTAGGAAAATCCCAACCGGTATATGCAGCATTCATCGATTTTTCAACCGCATTCGATCGAGTAGACAGACCATCACTCTGGAAAAAACTGAGGAAGTTAAGAATCCCTGAACAATTATTACAAATTATAATTACACTGCATTCGCACACGTGGTGTCAAGTGCAAATGGGGAGTGAAAAGGGCCTGACCAACATAATTCCAACAGCAAACGGTCTTAAGCAGGGGTGTCTTCTAGCCCCCTTGTTATTCTCACTATATCTCAGTGATTTGCCTCAGCACTTGCAACAAACGCCAAGTCTGCCTCCAAAGATCGCAGCCCATAATATAAACGCCCTCTTATATGCAGACGATATTGTAATGTTAGATCTTACACCCTTCGGCCTGCAAAGACTTCTAGACACTCTGAACAAATATAGTCAGGAAAACTTCCTAATTCCGAATCTCACCAAGACAAAAATAGTCTCCTTCTCAGGAAGAAAAAGAAGCACCAAATTCTGTTGGAGACTCGGCGCTGGAACAATAGAAGAGACAGAGGAATATACATACCTGGGCAGGATTTTCACTAAGACACTAAAAAACAATTTACAGGTTAATAACCTGACTAGGAAATCTGATGTGCACGCCGGAGCCCTTCAAAGACTATACGCGGCTTCAGGCAACAGACATTTTTCATCCCTTCTCAAAGTATATAGTACAAAGATACCTCCAGTTTTATCATTTGCTTTGGAATATATTCCAATAAAACAGTGGCCATTCCTGGACCAAAAAGAAGGGAAGATACTGAGGAAAATGCTGAAGGTATCACACTCCACCCCGGTGCAAGCCCTTCGCCTCGAATTCTCTATCACGAGCTCCTACTCAAGAGCTATTGCAAACGTCATCAGGTGGGCATATAATTTGCTGCACGCAAAGGCTGGAACTCTCCGTTCACTACTTAAAATCGAGACCTTTGACTGTGACGCTCCGAAACAAGTATTCTTCAGCAATATGTCCACTGCATTTAAACTAGCTGAGATCAATGTTAACCTGTTGCTCACGTGGACTCCGTCACAACTGAAACTCTTTTTAAAATGTTTCACCCCCAGACTCAGTTATGACCTTGATTTTTCACACTGTGCGAAATTGACTCTGTATAAAAGTTTCACGGAAACAATCGCACCTAAGCAAGTACAACAATACATATACTTCAATCTCTCGCACGGAGCAAGGAGATCAATTATCCTATTAAGGCTCGGCATTTTACCAGTGCTAACCACAACATCAAGATGGCACCCAAATGGATCTTCATTATGTAACTTCTGCCACGGAGGGGAGCAGGATGTAGAACATCTTTTATTCATATGCCCTAACCCAAAAGTAGTGGCAGCTAGGACAAAACATCTGTATCCTATATACATTAACTGCCGTATCACCACCGTAAAGGATTTGATCACAGTATGCAAATTTCCTCCTAATGAACTAGTTTGTTATAACTTTTATAAATTTTTAAAACCTTTTTTAGCTTTGTATTAATATGAAATTCTAAAAGTATATGTAACTGAATTTTATCGTATAAAATTTGTGGTCCTCAGTAGAGTACCAAAACAAATAAAATAAACTTGAAACTTGAAAATTTACATGATAACACTTTTCGCAGATTATGGTGGATATGCAGAATGTTACATCTGTTCCTTTTTTCCTCTCTTCCCCTGGTGAATCATCCATAGGGTAGTCAAAATGGAAAAAGGTTTTCAGCAACTATGCACTAATTTTAGTGCAGAAAGGAAACACGCACTGTCGTTACATTGTCTATGGGCAGAAGGGCAGGATGTCTTGGAGAACCTACCTAATCTTCCTCATGCAGTGGCACGAGATTTAAATGAATATGAAATTGCCATAACTAAATTAGACCAACATTACTTACCACGTGTGAGTACCATTTTAGAAAGGTATCACTTTGGTTTTAGATGTCAGGGTAAGGAAGAATCAGTTGAAGATTACATAACATCTCTAAGGAAGTTAGCATCCAAGTGCAAATTTGGGGGGACATCAGATGAAAGAATTAAAGAGCAATTCCTGCTTCATTGCAATAGTAACAAGAAACAAGAAGAACTTTGGATGAAAGACGAGCCTTCTCTTGAAGAAGTAATCATTGTTGCAAAGCAAGTAGAGCACATACTGAAATGTGTTAGTGAGCTTAAGGTTGAAAAAGAGGTTGATATTCCCAGTTCTACAGAGAAAGAGAACACTGTTGAAGTCCAGGTGGTCAGATCTAGTGGAGTTAAAATTCAGGGTGATCCCAATGTGAAGCAATCTGTTGAGGTAAAAGGTGCAAGACAATAGTTTTAATGTCACATGTTTCAGATGTGGGTTTAGCGGTCATAGGGCTAATGACAGATCCTGTCCTGCATTGTCGCAATTCTGTAACTTTTGTGGTTTGAGAGGTCACTTCAGCAAATGTTACAGGAACAGAAACAAGAAGGGTTATAAGGGCAGAGACAAAGAGCCTTGTCATGAGATTGTATTACAAATGAGTCACCAAGGGAAAGTCTTCCCCTCTGAGATGGTTAGCATTGACGGGAAGGACACCATGATGAAATTTGATTCTTACTCTCGCATCACCATCATCTCGAGACAAACGCTGTTAAATTTGTTTCCGGATGATAAGTCTCTCCATGAAATGGATATTCAACCTGGGGGGTATGGAGGGAGCAAGATTGACATGTTGGGGTATTTTACTGCAACAATTGGTGTTTGTGGGAAGACCACGTCTGGTAAAGTTTATGTATCCTGCAAAGGTGATGATCTTTTGGGTTGGGCTCACCAAAAAGATTTGAGGGTCAGTTTACATCATATTGACCACACTGATAACAAGTTTGTAAAAGAATGTAGTGGTTTGTTTAAAAATAAACTGGGTAAGCTTTTTGGCTACAAGCACAGAATCAGACTCAGGGATCATGCCATCCCTGTAGTAGCCAAGGTAAGGAGGATTCCTATACATATTCAAACTGCGGTTGAAAATGAACTCAAAAGGTTGGTAGACTGTGGGGTCATTGAGGAAGTCGAAGCTAGGAACGGGTTGGCTCCCACTGTCGTCGCGCAAAAAGGGAATGGAGACATTCGCCTTTGTGTGGATTTGAGGGCACTGAACAAAAAGGTGGTGGTCGACAGATTTCCGCTTCCCAACATAGAAGAGATGATCACCACCTTCTCGGACGCTAAAGTTTTCAGCACGCTAGATCTGATGTCAGCGTATCATCAGGTTGAACTACATGAAAGTTCACAGGATCTCACAGCCTTCACGACTCCTTTTGGCATTTTTTGCTTCAAAAGAATGCCTTTTGGTTTGATTTCTGTGCCCGCAGTTTTTCAAAGAGCAATGGCGATAATTCTGAAAGGTCAGCCTGGAGTGAAATGTTACCAGGATGACATTATCATTTATGCGGCAAACAACACAGAGCATGACCAACATGTTCGTCAAGTTTTACAAAGACTTCAGGACGCTGGTCTTACTCTCAAAGCTGAAAAGTGCAGATTTGGAGGCAACGAAGTAAGTTACTTAGGCTATAAAATTATTGCTTCTGGGATAAAGCCCAAGAAAGAGTTGGTTGATACAATCAAATCATTAAAAGAGCCTGCAACAAGAGAGGAACTCTCATCTTTTTTGGGAATGGTGGAATATTACAGTCACTTCATAAAGGACTTTGCCAGCAAAACTTATCACATGAGGAAACTCTTAAAGAAAGACATGGAATTTGTGTGGGGTGTTGAATGTAATCAAGAGTTCATTAATGTGAAGCAGGACTTAAACGATGCTCCCTCTCTACAATGTTTTGTAGTTTCATCTGACACCAAGGTTGTGTGTGATGCTAGTGGTAAAGGCTTAGGTGCTTTACTTATTCAGACTAGGAATGGAAAAGAGAATCTAATTGCTTGTATTTCTAGAAGTCTTAGGGATGCAGAACGCAATTATTCTGTAATAGAACGTGAGTCGTTGGCTATTTTCTGGTCCATCATGAGGTTCAAGCAATTCCTCTGGGGTATCAAATTTTGTGTACAAACTGACCAGAAACCTTTGGTGGCGATCTTTGCTAAGAAAGGTCTCAACTCTATCTCATCACGTATAAGAAGATGGGTGGTAGGGCTACAAGATTTTTCCTTCACTGTTTAGTATGTTCCTGGTGCAGATAACTTTTCAGGGGATTGCCTATCCCTGCTTGTTGATTTGGACAGTGTTCAGTCTGATTGCTATGATGATCTGAACCTAGAAGAGAGAGTGAGTGTGTGTACCGTGAATGAGGGATCCATTAGCGAGGAAGAGTGGGTGGATGAGCTGATCAAGGATACCACCATAGTCAAGATTAGAGACATCATTGCCTCTAGTACAACGTGTCGTTCCCAATTTAAGAAATTTTCAGGATGCTGGGAAAAGATCTGGGGCGAGCTCGCTGTTGACAGAGGTTTCCTGTTGAGGGGGGACGAGATTAATTCCACCTGAAAATTTGAGAGGTAAAATTTTAAGACTAAGGGCAAGCTTCGGAGAGATTTTTGGTGGCCCACACTTGATCACGATGTAGAGTGCTTGATTAGAGATTGTGTGGAGTGTACTGTCTCTGATAAGGGGCTCAAGACTAGTCAACCTCCCATGGTTTGCAGAACTCTTCCCAAATACCCTTGGGAAGAAGTTGCAATGGATATCCTGGCACCCATAAGGGGTGAGCATGCCACACCTTTTGTCATCGTGCTCATGGATTTGTATTCCAGGTGGGTTGAAGTTTCGTGTGCAGAGGATATCTCTTCGTCAGCAATCATTAGATTTCTGGAGGGTGTATTTAAGAGGGAAAGTGTTCCCAGATATCTGCTCACTGATAATGGGGTGCAGTTCTGTTCTCATGAAACCGAGCTGTTTTTGAAAAAGTGTGGAATTGTCCACAAAAAATCAGCTCTCTATCACCCTCAGACCAATGGTGACATTGAAAGGGTTATAAAAAACTTAAAGGAGGGCATTCAATTAGCCAGAGCGAATGGCCTAGACTGGAAAAGAGTTGTCCAAAAGACTTCAGGGCTATAGATTCTCGCATCATAGCTCTACCGGGAAAATGCCCTTTGAACTATTCAAAGGTAGGTCACC